>NC_056431.1:44686145-44993645 GCF_018296145.1 Oncorhynchus tshawytscha
AACATATTAAAAAAATAATAATACAATTTACACGTTATGGGTAATTTTCCAATCCACAGCCGTCAATATTTTGGTTTAAAACTATTTTAACGAGGCTATGCATGATATGACAAAATATCTCACAATTTACAATTTACAGATGTTCCCTACAATTAGGCCTAAGTCTCTTAGGTTGTGGTCCTCAAGACAATAGGTAACAGAAATGGCATGAAGAAAGGTTTACATGTAGTCTATGCAGTGCAGACAGAGATGCGAGAGCTATTTGTCTGATCTTTCGGCTTGTTCAGATAATCCCATTACTGTGTATGCTGAGTGAAGGGGCCCTATTGGGAGTACAGTGTATGGAAATACCGGTTTTGATTTAATGAGGTTGCTCGCATCAGCGTAACATCAGCAATGTAAGAACGGAAATACAACAGGAAAAGTGGAAAGGGCGTTCGTCCAAGTTCAGAACAGAAACGAAGATTGGAAATGGGGCTCTAAGGAGTAATATAAATAAAAAAACGTCTCAGGTAACGAATATCACATTTAAAACTGTACAATATATGCACCAAGAACAACGTTCTATGTTCCAGGTCTTTTATCTGTCTTGTCTAATGACTTCCCTCAGCGGGTTGTTAGCACTTGACAGCGGGTCTCAGAACGAGGAACTTTCTTACAATTCTGCATTCAATGGAGGTCCATCAAGGTACATGATTGGCAATTTTCGTCATAATCCTCTCATTATTAACATCAGAATTGACAGCATAGAAGAGGTGCAAAATTCTATGCACCTTACTTGAAGATTAGGAATGTCCCTTGAGTTGTACCGGTTTTACAATAAGGTCATTATACAGTGGTATCAGTTGTTGTGGCACATATTGTAAATATGATTCTCACCATAACCTACATTAAGAACGAGACTACACGGAAAATATTTATTAACAGAGAAAAGCAATGCCCAGCATCTATTTGATAAATGCAGACGACAAGAAACATTGGTTATTTTTACAGTGCCTTAATACCAAGATATAACTGGGTATTTTGAAAAATGTATAGGCTATTATTAGAATTTGGATCGCCTACTTGGGGAAAATATATTGACATAAATTGATAAATAACGAATTTAGGATGTGGCTTGATTTAGATACGTTTGTATTCATTGACATTCATTTGAAATTATAATTAGCCTACGAATCAAAAAATGTAAAATGAAAATAACTATTGTTTTAATTAGTGACGAACAATAAACATTAGTTAGTCAATCACAGTCGATGTGATAAGCCGAATTAATAGCCAAGAACCGTGGGCCGAATTAATAACCAAGTACCGTAGGCCTATCACTGAATTAGATAGTTATTTCTAGGTTTTAAGGCACATGAATCCAGGTGTGAATGAAGAAAAATAAAGCTTCATCACCACTGCACTAACAAAATAGTCCTTTCAATTATTGTAAATTTAGCACTTACCAATGTTTACACTTTTTGGCAGTTTAAAACGTCTAACGTGATATTTCTGTTGAATGCAAGATTTTTGTATTTTTTTTCCGAATAGCCTAGTGCCTAGAAAATCTTTGTTTATTGTAAAAACAAATATTTAAGTGTTTGCTAATTAAGTTAGCCTAATTGTTTTGGAATTACCGTTATTTGTCCCCCAAATATTGGAGTCATAGATGGATGTATAAACTAACCACAGAGCATGAAAACATGAGCAACTGAACTTGTTTTTGAAGTTCCAGTGATGAGTTATCTGTTTAGTGAAGATTCCTCTCTCTGATCTGGTGATGGAACCGAGGTTTTGCTCAGGACAGCTGCAGAATACGGCAAAAATCCACTCTCGGATCTTTGCCCAGATGCTGTGCAGGTGAAGTCAGAGTTGGTACTTCTGGAGCCTAGCGCACTGGCCGCTTGGCTGCTGTGACAACTGAGGCACGAGCATGGGCCAGTGGCTGATGGCGCGCTGACCGCGGCTGCACATGCTGCTGCTGCCGCTGCTGCTGATGCTGCCGCAGAGCTATTGAGGCCTGCGGGTGACTGATAAAGTCCTGGGTGCCTGAAGCCACAGAGAAGCTCTGGGCGTGAGTAAGGATGGGAGAGTGCACGGAAAGTATCGAGAGGGCGAATGGAGGTAGCGAAAGGTGACGATGCAGCACCAGACGCAGCTGCGGCAGCGGCAGCTGCTGTGACACCAACGTGCGGGTAATAGTGCAGAGGCATGTGGGAATGGAAAGGGTATGGTAGACTTCCGGTGGCTGCCGCGTGCGTCATCATGTAGGTGTAAAAGCTTGGATCTGCTGGATGGGGCCAAGACATCGCCAAACGTTGCCTCTTATCCTTCATCCGCCTGTTCTGGAACCATACCTACAGACAGAGAATTATCATTCATGTTTAATGGGACCCTATTCTATCCAACCCGCCTGGTAGCACAGTATTTACGCAATACAAAATACCGGGTCGACTCTCCATGCATTCTCCCAGTGTTCAGAATAGTCGTGTGTAGTATAACAAAGAACCTGCGTAAACATAGCTAATGTGCGTTTGATAGAATTATGGGTTTTAAACGTATAGGTCAATGTACAATTTTTTGTGAGTGTTTATTTTTAGGGACCCCTAAACAAATCAGAACTGAAGAAATGAAGTCCAACGAAGTGCCTCTGACAGTGATTTTTCAGATTCATAGATTCATTTCAGATTCATTTCAGATTATAATCGAGTAGGCCACCTGCTCACATTGTGAATTACCAACGGATTAGTTTATACATTTGCTGTGTGTGTGTGTGTGTGTGTGTGTGTGCGTGTGTGTGTGTGTGTGTGTGTGTGTGTGTGTGTGTGTGTGTGTGTGTGGGTATGTGTGTGTGTGTGTGTGTGTGTGTGTGTGTGTGTGTGTGTGTGTGTGTGTGTGTGTGTGTGTGTGTGTGTGTGTGTGTGTGTGTGTGTGTGTGTGTGTGTGTGTGTTTTTGATACGTGAATGTTGATCAGCGTGTATCTGAATGTAGTGTGCATCTGAATATAATTGTAGCCTAGTCTATAGTCCTAAATATTTGTGATACAATATTATTTTAGTGAATATATTAGGCACAGCTATATACATTAAAATATGCATACGAGAGAACATACCTTTATTGTGGTTTCAGGTAGATTCAGTGATGCGGCCAGTTCACATCTTCTGGGTCTTGAGACATAATTTTCCCTGTAAAACTCTTTCTCCAGTCTTCCTATTTGTTCTCTGGTGAACGCAGTCCGGTACCGTCTAGTCTCGGCATTTGACATGTTTGAGCTCATTCCATTGCCGTTATGATTGGAAAGGGAGGATGAACTTGTGTTGGAGCCTCCAGAATTATTGTCAGAAAACCCTTTAGGAAATAAATATGCAAAGTTATTTGATAGTTTCATGTAGGTTATATAAGAACTTGCATTGTGTATGTTGGCTATTATACATTTCTTGATGTAATATGTTTTCACGCGAGACGATGCCTATGAAATAAATGACAAATTAACAAGCAATATTTTTGTAGCAATATCGGTGAAATATTTGAAAAGTAAAGATACAATTATTAGCCAGTATTAGTTGTTGTATAAGACGACATTATTATTATTGTTCTTGCTATTATTATCATTGTTATTACGATTACATGTTTATTCTAATCCATTTTCCGTTTTAAGATATCATAGAATATACATTTCTCTGAAATGTTTTATTTCGTCAGTAAATCTTAATTCAGAGCGAATGTTACCTTTGTTGTTGTTTTCCTTGTGTTGACTGGGAGAGCGATGCGATGGGCATCCCACCTCCACATCACTATTCATATCTGAGTCTTGAGAAACTTCTGGGTATAAGTGAATTTTCTTTCTGCTTTCTGAGGATGAAATCTCCGCGGAAGAAGTATTCTCGCTGTTGTGGTGGGCACCGAAAATACTGTCGATTTCGAACTTGCCTTTGGTTGGAATATCCCCGAGACTTCCATGAAGCGAGGCGGAACTTATTCTCGGGCTTAGGCGACCACTGTGCTGAGAATTTTCGAGGGCCTCTAACACTGAATTTCCAGCGGAGTCTGACAGGTTCGAGAGCCTTTTCCCAGGCACGGGACTGTGCAGACCTCTCTCCATCAGAATCATCTCTTTTCTTATCCTCTCCATCATTAAGCCTTCTAGAAAGAAACACAATTTCCAGGGCTGGTGCTCCGATGAGTTGTGGCGGAGCTAATCCGCATTCAGCTCAGCAACTGTCTCTAAATAATATAACACCTTTTTATGAGCGAGACGGGGGAAAAATTTTTAAGAATGCCAATGCGAGCAATGAATGACTGTTTAAAATGACCCGTGCATCCTTTCTAGCCCAAAATGTCATTCATCAAAAAGTGGTTGCTGCTCGTCGTTAAGATGCGCGTGACGCTGCTCGAATGATCATTTATTGTAACAGGTTTATAAGCAAATAAATACGAGAAGGCTGTCAGTTGATGATGGAGGCGGCCTGCGGTCAGACGAATATATATCCAAGTGGAGAGGAAGAGGAGAAGTGAGGAGTGGAGCGCGTGTCCCTGGGTTGATCTGAGTCTGTTTAAGATTGCTCTTGGGTTTGGCCTCTGGGGTGAAATTGACAGTCTGATTAATAAAATGAGCGCGGCAACATTTCCCTCTTCATTTAGGAATATCATTATGCTTTGATTCTCTATTGTTTCTCCCTTCTGTTCTCTTTGCCCCTCAGTCTGTTTGTCTTTCTCTTTTATTCTCACTTTCTCCATCGATAATTTCACTGAGGCATTCTCGAATGATACATTATTACTGAAAGTTATTTTGTGAAATCCATTTAATAGCATTAAAATGCGAGATATGATCGTGATAATTCTGAACCGAATTTCACTTTTATGATCATGTGAATTTGTCCTAATCATTTTTGCATGTTTGTTTTACATTCCTCGCTGTAATAAAAATACATTTTGAAATCATCATTACACTATATTTTAAACAATGCAGATAAAATAGGAAGTTATAACATATGCGTGTGGTGTTAGCAGTTTCTTTAAAGGGGCAATCTGCAGTTTCTACATGCATTTTTATACGTATAAATTAATTATACTGATTCTTGAAGAATATAACTAAATGCCTCATGAACTTAGTTCAACTGTCGTACCCATCATAACCCAAAATATAAGCTTGTTTTACACCACTGTTTGTAAACAAATCAAATTTAAACAAACACTGTATAGCCTCAAAACATGGTTAAAACTATAATTTTGATATTATGGATGGTTAGTCCTTGCACCCATAACCCTGTCTGAATTTGAGAGTGGTTCAATTATCCATCCCCATCCTTCTGCTTTTTACCCAAACAGTGGCAGGGAGTCGTTTTGTTATTGTTTCAACTACGAATTGACCCTTTACGGTAGTCTTATATTATCCTCATTGCTTCAGTAGGCCCACGGAGATAAATTATGCCTGACGAATACTCGTTTTTTTTGTTATGTATTTGTTATTTTCAATCGTGGAATAATGATGTGTAATTGTGCTAATTTTAACCCCCCCCCCTGATAAAATATTTTTACTGCAGGTTTGGAGTTGTATTATAATCAGGCTTATTTTATATTATTTGGTGTCGTACATATTTTAGAAATGATCCTATAGTCAAAGGTATATGTTGGACAGGCTGCAATTACATTGTGTTTTCTGTTATCAAAGATTGTGGTATTAGCCTAATATCGTGATGATTAGTCTCCCGATGTGCTGCCTGTAGATCTCTATTATTTGAAAAACTCGATTTAATGTTAAGAATACATCGAGGTGATGCTCTGTCTCCTGAACAGTCTCAGATTTAGAGGGAGAATGCTCTTATAGCTAAGGTTATCGGGAATGGATATTGTATTCGGTAAGGTAATGTACCAGTGGGGCCTGGAAACGTCGTCTACGCGTCCTTTGGCGCCCCCCAGAGTTTCTCTGGATTATCACAACGCTTGAGGCGGAAGTCCTTGCCGTGATGTACAAAGCTATACACTGTGTGATCCATCTATTGCTAAAATCATATGAACTAACCTTTTGGAGTCAATATGACGGATTCAAAGAATTGTAGTCGCTCTGTACTGTGATTATTTTAAGCAATAAGGCACGAGGGTTAGTGGTATATCGCCAATATACCACGGCTTTGGGCTGTTCATTAATACGACGCAATGCGGAGTGCCTGGATACAGCCCTTAGCCGTGGTATATTGGCCATATACCACAAGCCCCCGAGCTGTTTTATTGCTAGTATAAACTGTTTACCAACGGAATTAGATCAGTAGAAATAGGTGTTTTGTCATAACCATGGTATACGGTCTGATATACCACGGCTGTCAGCCAATCAGCATTCAGGGCTCGAACCACCTAGTTTATAATGAAAACTATGTCATATGGGCTTCTTAAATAATTGTTGAAGTGGAATGGGAATAAGGGTGTTCATTAAAAAACACAAACATTGTGGATGTTTTGAGAAAAATGAAGTGGACTATCTCAATCGTTGGAATTAGAATACCGTATTTGGGGCTTAAACAATGAACAATGGCCGATTTCATTGATCATGAATAGGCGATTATATCACCTGATATGGCTGTCATTTTGTCAGTATAAAAGCCATGTAGCCTTCGTGTTTTTCCTTTACGATCCATGAATAGACTATTAATGTCACCTGAAATAGGCCAGCTGTCATTTGTTAGTAAAAGCCGTATAGAGTATTGTAACAATACTCAAATATAACAATTATTATTCATGAAATTGCCTACATTGAAACAAATAGTATAATTATTGGTTGATTCATATTATGATGTGCTTATACAATCTGTAGTATTTTAATTTGTCAGACCAGAGCCATATTTATATCTAAATATATACTCTGTCAGATTTATTGTAGGCCTAGATGCATTAGCCGCCATGCTAATAGGTGCTATCATTGGAATAATTCACCGTTATCTTTTTTATTTTACACCTATTTAATTAACTTAAATTAAGGACCTCTATTCCCAAAGCTCTTCATCAAGTGGGGCGTCAGGGTAGCCTAGTAGTTAGACCGTTGGACTAGTGACCGGGAGGTTGCAAGCTCAAACCCCCGAGCTGACAACCCACTGTTCCTAGGCCTTCATTGAAAATAATAATTTGTTCTTAATGACTTCGAATTGTGCTTTCCAACCAACGTTTTGTCTTTGACTTCTACTCAAACGGGTGTCTCACTGTAAAACTTGAGAGAAGTGAGACAGCAGAGTTTGTCCACCTAACTTCAAGGACATCATAACAGTTATACTTTTTTTTTTTTTTTTAACCTTTATTTAACAAGGAAAGTCAGTTAATGAAGTCGTTTAATGCCAGGTGTGGCTAGAACTGGCTTTTGACTTGGGTGGATATTGAGTCTGGTCTCCACAATTTAGGAATTCCTTTTACATGCAAACGGATAGAGCCATCTAGTGATGACTTTATACCATTGCAGGCTACCACCCTTAAGAGCGGGGTCTGTGTGGTTGAAGGTTTAGTCGTCTCCTATTCATTAGCTTAACAGAACGCAACCACTGTGCCCAAAACGGGAGACTCACAGCCAAAGCTCAAATTCGACATTGACTGAGTTGACCGGTTAGGAATTCAACTAGTTTTGAATATTCATAGACACGTATATTATGTTTGTGACACTGTTGTTGCCTTCAGAACCACGGAATATATGAAGGAACTATAACCGTCTTCACTTTTGAAGTGCAGCTACGATGTGTGTTGCATGATTCCTGTTTCAGACCTTTCCTTACACTCTTAGAAAAAACGCTTCCATATTGAACCAAAAAGGGTTATATCACTTGTTTTAGATATGAAACCGTTAAAAGTTCTATATAGGACTCTTTGATCAGAACCCTAGGGATCCTTCTTCACTGAACCAACATTGGTTCCAGATAGAACCATGTATGGTGCCATTCATGAATTGTGACTTCTAATGAAGAGTAATATTTATAGCTAAGAATAGCCTACAATATATTAAACAATTAAATTATGGACAAAATAATACCAGCATAGTTTAGAGATTGTAATTATATAGATGCGGTAAAGAGATCAATGGAACGCAGACCCGTGGGATTGAAAAAGGAAGGCGGGATAACGCACATTCAACAAATCTGGGCCTCGTTTCACAGAGCCTTTGTAGCGTTAAGATCATCCTTAGAACCATATTACGGTGTATCTTTAGTAGTCGCTGTTTCTCAGAGCCTTCGTCAGTAACGTTGCTCTTAAAAACCTTCGCACATCTACGAGTGAACCAGACTGCTTGTAAGAGCAGCCAAAATGCATCGTTTTATGTTTTTTTTTGCCTTTCTGCGTCACTTTATTCATACATGAACAACGCTAAACATAGAATCAACATGTTTAGGCTAGGTAGGCAATCTGTCTGACTGTGACCGCGGATAACTTCAGAACGAAGTTGACTACAAATACAAAGTTGCCACAGTATTTGCAATTGTTACAAACAAGTGAAAGATAAAAAGATGTTTCAAATGAAAAATTAGATGACTGCTTTAAAATACAAGTACTATAGGCCTATATTTAAATCATATTGAAATCATATTGCGTTGTATTTTTCCACGAGGGTACTGTCTGTAATAGGTTTAATGATGTGTGACAAGATTTGGGCAATGACGTGCGCAATCTGTGATTTAGCCTAGTGTATTATTATTGGGTTAGCATAATAAGCCCCTCCATATTTGCAGCTACAGGTTGTAATATCTCGCTCGGAGCAGATCCGTTTTCAGTGTTGTGAAATAATTCTAATGTTAAGGTAAGATATGAGTGGAGAAGGCTGGGCTCAGTTTCCTTATAGTGACGGAATATAGGCTTAGAAGTGTTTTAACCATAGAGGTACGTGGGTAAAATCACTTGAGAAGCCAAGTCCCCACCCAAAAACATATTACAACCTATGTGTTGTGATAATTGCGTTGTTTGCTCTATAACCTGTTAATTCATATGCCTTGCGATTGTGATTTATAGGCCTAAAGGCCGAGACAATAAGAAGATAAATTCAACCACACCCTTGTTTTATCAAAAAACCCGATAGCAACCGTTGTCCAGCGAAGTCCACAAAGCATATTACATGTACAGTAACAGACTGTACATGACCTACAGCATGGTCAAGCACGTTTTTGGACCACTAAACGACTATTGATTTAGAACCACAGAGAGTTACCGCAAGTCGCAAAGAAAACAGAAGCTGCCTCCACTATTCCAGCACAATTTCAACTTCAACATTTCAAAATCATGCTTAGTCGAATACAGTGACATCTAAAACATACCCAATACAATTTAGTCCAATCAACGTAAGCTAAGCTAAATATGATGTGGTTGTCCATGGTTCTGATTTCTGTGTGCATGCGTGTGTGTGCGTGCGCGTTCGTGCAAGTAGAACAACATGTTGTCTAACCCTACATGCAGAGAAACGCCAATGTCATCCTCCTCTCTTTCATGTTTATGAAGCTGTTTATCACTCTGTCATACAGTACACGCTTTTATTTTTTGTTGTCCTAGGCTACCTAGCTAAAATTCTTACTCGCTAGCTTAACTTCCATTCATGGGCAACATTAATAGTTAGCATTAGCCTTCTACATCTAGCTACATATTGAACTTCCATCCTCTCATGCCAGGGGCACAACAATGTATGAATTAACCTCTTAATGGTTGGATCAGAATCAACATTATAATCATTGACCAGTATGGACAATTAAGTAAAACCACTATCCAAATCACTATCCCCATCCATGGCTAATTTAGGAAAGGGCTAATTTTAGCTAGCTGGCTAGCTAGCCAACGGAGGAGAACAACACCATGAGATGCAACAGTTCAAGTTTTTCTGTGAATGATTTATGTCTCAATGGGATTTGACAGGAGTGACGCCACATCCAAGTTTGCTTCCCTTGACACTTTTTTTTTGGTGCGCCAGGACCATTCATAGCTGAGCTCGCTAAGTTTAGCTCAACGCTGATTGTCACATTTTTTATATATTTTTTGTTAATTAAGGGAGACCAGATGCTCACTTGCTTCCCTTGCCTTCAATGCTGCGGACGGCAAGAATGTCATACTCGTTTGGACCAGACAGCATTAGATAGATGGCCTACACATAGAGAGACAGAGGGGCACTGTTTCGATGGCTCAGATGCTTTCTCCTGTGAGATACATTCAGCCTCTAGCAAATTGAAGGAAAACTATGAAACACAGAGAGACAAAACATTATTTTTGTATGTTTGTATTGGTCCATGTTTTGGGGAAGCCTGACTCCCCTCGGCTTCCATGAATACACACTTACAGAAATCGGTGGTGGTAGTCAGTCGTTTTTAACTGTAATGCAGTTAATTGGCGATGATGACATCAAATCGAATATATTTTAATTTGCCACATGCACCGAATACAATAGGTGTAGACTTTATTGTGAAACGCTTACCTACAAGCCCTTTCCCAACAATGCAGAGTTAAAACCTAAGAGCATGAGCACAAAAAAACAACAACAAAATAGAAACACACACAAAAAAAAAAAATTAACGAAGCTATATACAAGAAGCACGTGTACCGAGTCAATGTGCTGGGGTATGAGTTGTTAAAGTGATTGAGGTAATATGTACATGTAGGTAGGGGTACAAGTCACTAGGCAATCAAGATAGATAATAAACAGAGTAGCAGCAGGGTGTTTGAAGAGAGAGAAAGTGTGTGTGTGTGTGTGTGTGTGTGTGTGTGTGAGTGAGTGAGGGAGTGAGTGAGTGAGTGAGTGAGTGAGTGAGTGAGTGAGTGAGTGTGTTTGTGTGTTTATGTGTTAGAGTGTCAGTGTAGTATGTGTGAGTGTGTGGGTAGAGTGAATCTGCATAGAGCCAGTGCAAGAGAGTCTGCTCAAAATAAATAAGGGGGTCAATGAAAATAGTCCGGGTAGTCATTTGATTAACTGTTCAGCAGTCTTATGGCTTCGGGTTAGAAGCTGTTCAGGAGCATTTTGGTCCGAGACTTGGTGCTCCAGTACCGCTTACTGTGCGGTAGCAGAGAGAACAGTCTATGACTTGGGTGGCTGGAGTCATTGACAATTTTTAGTGCCTTCCTCTGACACCATCTGGTATCGAGGTTGTGGTTGGCAGGGAGCTTGGCCTCAATGATGTACTGGGCCGTACACACTACCCTCTGTAGCGCCTTGTGGTTGGATACCAAGCAGTTGCCATATCAAGTGGTGATGCAGCCAGTCAACTGCATGGTGCAACAGTAGAACTTTTTGAGGATCTGAGGGCCCATGCCAAATCTTTTCAGCCTCCTGAGGGGGAAGAGGTCTTGTCGTGCCCTTTTCATGACTGTGTTGCTGTGTTTGGACCATGTGATGTGGACACAAGGAGCTCTCAACCCGCTCCACTACAGCCCAATCAATGTGAATGGAGGCGTGCTTGGCCCTCCATTTCCTGTAATCCAGTATCAGCTCCTTTGTCTTGCTAACGTTGAGGGAGAGGTTGTTGTCCTGGCATCACACTGCCAGGTCTCTGACCTCCTCCCTGTAGACTGTCTAATTGTTGCCTGTGATAAGACAGCCTGGCAGATGTGTTATTGCCTGCACTCACCACCTGGGGGTGGCCGGTCAGGAAGTTCATGATCCAGTTGCAGAGGGAGCTGTTTAATCCCAGGTTCCTTAGCTTGGTGATGAGCTTGGAAGGCACTATGGTGTTGAACGCTGAGTTCAATAGAGATTGCATCATCTGTGGAACTGTTGAGGCGGTATATGAATTGCAGTGGATCCAGGGTGTCTGGGATGATGGTGTTGATGTGAGCCATGACCAGCCTTTCAAATAATTTTATGGCTACAGATATGAGTGCTATGGGGCAATAGTCATTTAGACAGGTTACCTTGGCTTTCTTGGGCACAGGGACTATGGTGTAGGTATTACAGACTGGGTCAGGAAGAGGTTAAAAATGAAGACACTTGCCAGCTGGTCAGCGCATAGTCCGAGTATGTATCCTGGTAATCCGTATGGCCTTGTGACCTTGTGAAAGTTAACCTGTTTGAAAATCTTACTCACATCGGCTATGGAGAGCGTGATCACAGTCGTCTGGAACAGCTGGTGCTCTCATGCATAGTTCAGTGTTGCTTGCCTCGCAGAGAGCATAGAAGGCATTTAGCTTGCGTCACTGGGCAGCTAGAGACTGGGTTTCCCTTTGTAAAAGACATGAATGTGTATTGGGACTGACATCCACTCAAGCATTATAAGCAGATATTTTACCTCAACATAGTGTTGAATACACTTATAAATAATAGTAGACCAAATTTGATGGGGGACAACAGAGGTGTCATGCCCATAGGGGGCACAGGGCCACTTGTCCCCTCAGATTTGTCCTGTTAAAATAATAATAATAACCAATATCTTTTTGTAATACTACTAGCCACTTAGCAATTTTATGACGTTGGCTTTAGCTAGTCAAGATAGGTTCCCAATCTCCCAACCCTATAATTAGTTACCAAAAAGCCATTTCAGGCTATCAATCAAGTTAGTTAGACAAGCTAGCTACTCTATCTTAGCTGGCATGCCTGCTGGCAAGGTTGGTAGACTTTAGAAAATTAAATGTACTGAATAAGACTCACATTCCTTTCAATCTTTTACCCAGATTTCAGCAGAGATGCAGCGAAGCATATTTAGTTTATAAAAAATATAAAAAACACCAGTCAGGAGGATACAGACAGCTCAAGAGGTATGCAGAGATATGCAGAAAAAATATGTTTTTACATAGAATTAAATCGAATGAGTATGACTCTAGATTGCAGGAAGAAGCTGTTTCAGGTTTTTGAAAAATTCAAAATTCTCAAATTTACGGACCGGGGGCGTAGCCCCCCTACTGACCCCAGTCATCTTCAAGTACTTTGTGCCCACTCAGATTTTTGGGATGCATGATGCCCCTGGGGGGAAATGAGGAGATTTGGGATCTTTCCCCCACAGCATCTTTCCCAAACGTGTTTAAATGGCATTTCCATTGTCTTGGTCGAGTTCCATTGACATCTTTACCTCATCTATGCAAACATACTGTAGTTTGGAAATATTCACTGATGGCCAGGGTGGGATCTTTGTTTGAATGATAACCTATGTCAATCTTGGTACCAACTCTGGCAGACTTCTTTACGGAACAGTAGGCCTACAGTAGCTTATGAGTTGTTGCCTGGCTGGTTCCTAAGAAGAAGAAAAAATTTGCAAAATCACGAGTCCATCTGCTAAAATGAAGACAAAATGCTACGCAGATACAGTATAATTATTAGGATGTAGAAGAACAATTTACATGCAGTTGTCAGCAGCCGCAGAAAGAGAGATCCTCTGTCTCTGATAGGTGGGTTACTGTCAGACAGCAAAACATAGATACTATTTTAAAAGTAATGTAGGCTAATGATTAACTAGGCAATTGAATCACCAAGACTTATTCTAAATAATGTACTATAAATAATTCAGATAGCTACGTACCTCCTTTCAGTCAGCCCATTGCCCACCACGTGCGTTCAACAGAGGTCAGCAACAGAGGTCAGCAACAGTAATGCCTTCATGAAACATAGTTCCCTCATCTGGCTCAACACTGAAATACTGAAATAAAGTAACAATTAGATCATTGATTATGTCATGCTGTAGTCAATAGCTCTATTTGGCATATTCAATAACAAACATGTACATTTATTTGTAATAGTTAGCTAGCTAGCTATCTTCTAAAGTGGCTAATTAAAGTAGCCTATCCCATAAGCTATTTCCTGTCTAGCGTCAGCTGATTCTGAAATAACCTTATCTACCTAGCCTTTAGTTCATTATATGATTATGGCCCAATGTGTTTCAATTAAATAATCAACTTTGCTTAACTTATTAAGAAATGTAAAAATGACGTGCATATTGCTAGGGTATTTGCAACAACCTTGCTCTTGCGTCTTCATGCTGGAATGGCCGTTGATGCCTATATAGAACGCCATTATTTTTGTTTTAATCTAAGAGTGTATACTTTTATTAAACGCATTATTTTCTCTTGCTTCTATGTAGCATTTAGTTTGCAACAGCAGAGGTTTGTATGCACCTTGCTGTCTGCCACTTAGACCTCGGCAACAAATGTTGCAAAATATGATTTCGATCTCCCCCTGCCTGTTTCCGGACGAGACAGCTAGCCTTTTTTCTGACCAGGAGAAATCATGCAGCAGCATCATCAATATGGATATACCTGTCAATGCAAAACAACAACAACACTAAAACAAGTGAAAAGGCAGCTAATTAGCTGTCATTTCAGAGTTTGATATGACTGTGTTAGCTTTTGTTTTCTGTTGTTGGCTAAAATCCACATTACACTCTGGGAAAGGGATGAAACCCTCAAGCTTCTTTGCCTTCAGGTTAATATATATAACCTTTTTTAGTAAAGGGGTCTTTCATCTCGTCAAAATAACCGAAAGGTTCTATATATAACCCCAAATAACCTTTTTTTCTAAGAATGTACTTTATTTGAAAAATGCAACTTTGTGTGTCCACAGGCTTTTAGATGGGGGAAATGTCTACCATCAGGCCTACATCGTTACGTCCAGACAGCAAGTTCAAGAGTGATGTTCAAGTGCAATAGCGTTTCCATTTTGTGCTAATTTGTCAATAGGCTTTTGAATCAGTTGGGTGTCTTTACTGACTATTTACTATATGGTGTAAACTTGAGCAGACTTAGGCCTAGGGTACTGGTTTCTACTGAAATTGTATATTGCCTAAATTCATTTCTAAGACTTAATTTAAATTATTTGCTGATTATTCATTATATAGTGACATGGATGTCAAGGTTTGTATAAGGATCCAATAATTGTTTAAAGGACATGATTATATTACTACAATTTTAGAATATGGGCCTATTTATAGAGGAGTGGTAGACTTAAATTCTTGTTAGACTCCTATTTCAATCAAATGTTGGCACCATGGTTTGTGGAGTAGGACAAAACTACCCCCAACGAAAGAAAACTATATCCAATAGCCACTTTAAGTTAAACATATATTATTAGTCGTAAAAATGTGAAGGCCTATATGTGATCATTGTAGCCTATAACAATCATTAATTGTATTTAACACGAAGTTAAAAAGGTGTTAAGGCATATATTGCTAAATTATGGAATTATTTTGAATATACCATAGTGACGTTTCTCATTATAATTACATGCAAATATGTTGATATAAACATTTCAAGAATAACTAAGGAAGTCGATACAAAGCCTGCAACAGTTTTCAAATGTAGACTCCTCCCTGCATGTTTAACAAGTGGGCATACGTATACAGATATACGTTGTCAGATAATACTGTCTATTTTTTCTGTTCTGGTTTTGTTCTTTTGTTCAATTTAGGATTTCTTTCACCCGTGAAAATGATTGGATTGGTTCACCCGTGGGAAAATATCAGGAGTTGGCAACGATAACATTATAAATGGAATTGTAGGCCTATATTTTCAGTGAAATAAAAGCTGACATTGATACAAAAACATTGGCTATTGTTATATTTGTTAACAAAACCGTCGTTAAGAAGACGTTTTTTTGACGCTATAAGCATTGCCTATTTGATATTCAAGTGTATTGACGTTTTTTTCTTTCATTGATCATTTTGGAATCCTGCGTATGCTGTTATATGTTTAACATTCTTCAATATTTTACAAATATTCTTGCCCAAAACAAAACCACAATAGCCTAGTACTCAGAAGATCCATTAGCCATATATATTTGCATGTCACGTGAAAACAACCGACCAACCACATTTAGTTGTCACAGTTCTGTAATCAGTCAGGCAACAAAAAAAACCGAAAGGGTTATTTGTATTCATCCTTGCTTTGCATTCATGCACTGCAAAGCAATACGTTCTGGATCTGAGGGGACTATGTGAGGTTTTCACCGAGTTGCATTGGCAGTTCGTCAAACTGAAATGGAGGGCTTGGGAGATAATAACATTTCTGTCCATCGCAGACGTTTTTATTCCACTGCTCCCAGGACTAACCCAATCCGGTCTGTACCAGGAGTAACGGTATACACAATTTCGGACAAACCAAACTATTTTGGCTTAGAATCTCTTAAACCATATTCACCTCTTTCTACAGTAGCCACCAATGCGTCACTCACATTTGGCTGTCATTTGGGGAGCAGTTGTTATGGTTGCACAATCCCTGACAGCAATCTATTCCAACAGGGTGTGATGAAACCTACTTCTCAGGCGTCTCTATCTGGACACTCATCAGATAAACCAATGCATTTCTCAGGGGTTTCAAGTTCCAACATGCACTGCAGTGAAATGCAGTCCAGACTGAAAGACTTTGGAAATGTTTACCAAGGTCTTTACCCAAGAATCCCTGGATACATTGATGTACCTGTTGTAACAAGGGCTGGTCCTGGAGATCCGAGGCATGAGGCCTATCAGCAATTGAACTGGGCTAATAGTTGGAGCAATCCACTGTATTATGCCAGAGAACAGAAGCAGGGCTCGCAATTCTGGAAGTCATTCCTCACAGGTAGGTTATATCTTCTGTAACCTCTTTTTTTGAACTATTATTTCACCCACTTGCATTTTAGTCTGTTTTTAATTGACTTGTTCAGTTTAGCCCAACAGAGGAATCCAGAAGAATAATAAACAAAGTCTATGCATTAGCCTGAGGAAAACAAAACTGCGAATCAAATATTATGACTTTCGATGTAACTTCACGTAGCCTATGTTTTTTTTTTTTGTTGTCAGTGAACGTCCTACACATAAAGACCACACTATTAACTGTAAATTACGTTTAGTGGTAATTTGTTTTCCTCTTCTCGAAACATGAACTGTCTTCTTGTTCCATACTTGTAGAGGAAGCAGTAATGAACCAGCCAGATGTCTGCACTTCATACCGACGTGGGAGGAAGAAACGGGTGCCCTACACGAAACTACAGCTCAAGGAACTTGAACGAGAGTACACCATTTGCAAGTTTATTACCAAGGAGAAAAGACAACGGATAGCTTCTTCCACCAACTTGTCTGAGAGACAAGTAACAATATGGTTTCAAAATCGTCGTGTCAAAAACAAGAAGCTTATGTCAAAAGATAGAGACCTTGAAACTTTCTCTTGATTTTTTAATTTCACCATTTATGAAATGCTGAATTGTCTCAGGTATTAGTCTCACAATATTTAGGTAAATATTTATATTCATGTGTTATAATGTGTGCTGACTGATAGACTAAGCTGCTGTCAATTGTTTAGAGCTATATTAAATCATATGATGTTGAAATTGTATTTGTACAATTCTGAAAAAAGATTTTTCCTTCTCTTTACTTAAACTTTTGTTGTTGAAATTATAGGGTTGGGTTATGTAGGTCAAATTCCAAGTATATTGTAAGAATATAAAATCTCCTAGATGTATTTTAAAGATTGGTCTACATTTGGGGTCCGTTTCCCCAGACAAAGGTTAAGCCTAGTCCTGGACAACAACAAAAACATTCTTAATGTAGAATCTCTATTGACAGTGATTCTCAATGTAGATTCTCCATTGACAGTGCTAGTCCTGGACTAATAAGCAGTCTCAATGGAGAATCTCCGTTATGGAAACATTTGTTTCAAGGTCAAAGCTTATTCGAAAAAGTTACGTATTTTGTGTTGATCAGGTAAAATATGTTTGCCAAAGCAAATGGTAAGTTGGGTATGATTGGGTGAATAAAATATAATAATTTCCCGACAATCATTGTTTTTTCCCCTCATATTTCTAAGACGTATCAAGTCCGTTCTTAAACACTAAGTGTGCTTGTCATGTATATGGTCTAACAACATTCCAATTTTAGCAATGTGGCTGTGAGGTTATGCAGTCCTATAGGCCTATATACTTGCACGTAAGCCTACTTAAAGTTGTGCGATTAGGCCCCTTTGATCATATCATTTCAAATATATAGTAATATGTTATTTGTTGTGTAACGGATATAAAGCAAACATTCAACTCAAAAGAGACATTTCCACCACGCAGAATTAGTTGAATGTTTACAATCAGGTCTTACTAATTACACATAGGCTACTATATAGGGTCTAAGAGAAAGTCATATCCGTATGTAGGCCATCTTGAGGGAACCAATTCCATAATTCCACTAGAACTGCGGGTGTTTATCAATAGGTAGGCTTAAGGTCTATATCAATCTAATTTATCAATCAATCAAAACATTTTCATGATCATTGTTTATGACAATTTTATATACATTTTCATTCTGACCTATTGTAAATACTATGCTCTCACTCAAAGGAATGAATGATACAATTGCAACTATTCATGGACTTGTTTCGCCATCTACTGGTTTCAGCACGCAATTTCTCCACAAGAGGGATTTTCTTTAAAACAAATAACTGAATTGAATAACAATTTTATTGCGAATAAAATTAACAAGTTGATTGAAAATCGTTATATTCTATATGCTGAAAAATCATAGTCGGTTTGGGGACATTTTTAATGAAAATATAACAACCTACCATTTGGTGTGAGCGTAACATTCACCCACCCACTGAGGCACAGAAAACGACTAGAGTTCATATAAAACATACGTCTGAACTTAAGTTTTTAGTTTTAGTTTTTAGTGCTGTTGGCTATTATCTTACGGAGTGATCCACCCACATGAAAAGTTGCATGCATTATCTTTCAAGAAAGGACATCAGAGACGATTCTTTGTTGTAATCCGCGAACAATCGCCTCTGCCAAGAAACTACACCAAACATGCACTTGGACTTGTTTTTGCTTAATCTGAGCTCTCTGGACATTGACCTTGAACTATACCAATATTAAACGCTTTCAGTAAAACGTTGGTTTTTGCAATATGCGTACAATATATTTTGGTCCTTAGTTTCTATGAGTGGCTAAAAAGAATGTCGTTTTACGGTATTCTTAAATTTACTAGACTCGTAAAAGATGGGAGGCCACGCTGTCGCCTTTCTTTCCGGAGACGGAGCGTTTACAAATGTCATTTCTCGAGTCCGAAGATCCTGACTGTCTAGCTTTGCTGGGAAAACTAAAGGATAAGTATTAGTTAGCCTAGGTAAGATGACTGATCTAGATATGTGTCAAGGGCCAGTATGAAAACAACAGTTTAGAGTATGCTATGCTAATATCGATATTATAGGAATCGGGAAGCTAGTAATTTATCTTATGAAATTGATAACAATATATATTTATGTAGTCTAGTCTAATCCAGTTGCTTACATATTTATAACCAGGGTTGTACATTAAAAGTACAAAAAGGGGAAATGTCTTTACTGTAGCCTATATGTCAAGAGATAATAGCCTGAAAGTGTGAACAAAAAATCCGTTCATATACTTTTTCATTTATAAAAAATGAATCATAGCGTATAGGTCCAAAAATAATTTGTATTTTTCAGATGGCACAAAGGGTAGGCTAAATAAGACTATAGTAGGCTATCTATTATTATTTCCAATATAGTTATTCGTTCCTTATTATACTATGGTCTTCTCAGAAGCAATTCATTTAAAGGTAGGCCTATGCGAGGCTACAGTTTTGTTTGAACCATTGCAGGCCTATTTTTGTGTGTTACTTTTCAATACACTAAACTGTTACTAAACTGTAGAGGGGTATGTGTAGACCTATATCCATGAGTTGTGAACAGGGGAAGAATCGTTCGTTAGTAGAATTAGTATTATGGCTTTGAGATTGTATGAAAAAATAATACCGCATAGCCTATAATATAGTGGTGGTTATTGGACTTGTAGCAGCCGTACCTGTCTGTCAATCGTCAATGACTTGTGAGCCCTATAGATCGTTTTAGGAATAGCCTTCACAGAAAACTATCCATATGTCTATGTTAATCTTGGTTATTTTATCGAAAGTTTTTGTTTACACTGCTGCCTTATAATTGTAGCTAAATCTTAGTCACTTCACATAGACCAGCCTAGCTAGCTATATCATCTCTCAACTTGAGCATGTTTTGCGTAAATTACATTGTCTTGCATTGAACATATAGCCAATTGTTTTTCAATTATAACAATAATCAGTATCATCATAGTTCAGCAACCTAGCAACATTACCTTATAATAATATATTGGCATTGAAAACGATCTCTTTGATTTTGATAGAGCCATCTAACCAACACCTTTCCATATGACGATACTGTATATAATTTCTCTACGAGAATAACACTCCCATTTGTATTTCTCATATAGGCTATGTATTTTTTATTTTACTCTTGCATAACATTACCTTATGGAATATCTTGCCTTGCAGTATTAAGGCCAAGGGTGGGACTGAACAACATGTTTTGCATATCACGTGACACTGTATGAGCAAATCAACAATTACCTTCCCTTTATTCATTAGGAGTCTCTAAAAAGGGTTGTAAGAAGCGTTTGAGAGAGCTCCATGGAAATGTGTGAGCGCAATCTTCTGAATTCTGGCTATGTTGGTTCTTTGTTGAATTTTCCTACCCCGGAGTCGTTATATTTTTCCAACCTGCGGGGCAATGGAGCTCATCTCTCTGGGCTGCATCAGATTTCCTACAACAGGCGAGAGGTGTGCTCGCTCCCGTGGACTTCCCCAAGTTCGTGCACATCTCCGCCTCAGAGCCGCGCCTTCAGTGGCTACTCTCCGCCGTTTCTATCAAATTCAGTCCCTGTAAATACTAATCCCAACAACCACAACAAGGGACCACTTGACGAGTCCAATAAATACTACTTTCAGGATGTAAACCACAAGCCAGAAGAACCTGCTAGACATGCGCAGGCCTTTTCTGGTGAACATGGAGTTATCAATTTCGGTAGCTCAAAATATGAATTTTCGAACTTGGATAGACGGTCACATAATTCCGGGGCACAACACGAACTGAATCCCACCAACCAGGCAAGTGCCGCCGGCTTCAAGCAGTCGGCCCATTCAATTCCCACAATTCAACCATCTTCAAGTAATGCAGGTGCCAGGGCGTCATTTTCTCATGGTAAGATACTTCTAACGGTTTCTAAACTGTATGTTGAGACTATTTATTTCACCTCCAAATCATAGTTCTCGTGTTGTTATATTTGATGTTTACACAATGATAATTGCAGAACATGCCTACATGCTTCTGGATTCTCGAAAATATAATTTAGTTTTTTTTTTTACCAAGTGTGGGAGATCCACAAGTGTATCCACAAGTTGCTAAGGACTGTTTTTTTTCTTTCTCCAGATGCACCCTGGTGCTCTTCACAAGTGAAACCCAGAAAGAAGAGAAAACCATACACAAAGCCACAGCTTGCTGAACTTGAGAACGAATATATGATGAACGAGTTCATAAACAGGCAAAAAAGGAAGGAACTCTCTGAAAGACTGGACTTGAGTGATCAACAAGTCAAAATATGGTTTCAGAACCGCAGAATGAAAAAGAAGAGGCTGATGATGCGTGACCATGCATTTTCCATGTACTGAGAGCCTTGGGTCTTGATAATGACCTCGTGTGGCTTCGGTTCAGACAAGCGCAGCCACTTCAATCCTCTGTCCTGAGCCACTGATCTTGGCAATATAGTTATAGGCCTATCATTTATTTTAATTTTAAGAACGATTTATTGTATATTTTGGATGGTTATACAAACAACTGAGCTTGTGAATTGTTGTTACTATTGGCCTTGTATTATTAGGTAGTTGGTGATGAAGAAAGCATTATTTATTTTCTGAAAGTCACGTATTGAACTTGTGTTTGAGTGTTTGTAAAGCATGCGATTTAGGTCAATAGGATACCTCTTGGCCTAATGATTTTATTCAACGACTCACACACTATATCTGAGCGTATAATAAGGTATGGCAATGTCAATGGATGATTGTTTTTAATATAGGCAGGCTATGCAAGCGTTCATTTTTTTTATTTGTTTCTGGGCTATGAATGTTATTTATAATTTAATCTTAATACATGTATAAGTTATGGAAGCTTATTGTATTGACGAAATACACCATGATTATACGGTTAGAAATGTATATTGCTCATATCTGTGATCAGTCCTTCTACGAGGCCTTCACAATTGCTCGTCCAAGCTCAAGTTCGTGTTTTTTGTCGGTGGAAAAATGAACCATGAAATGTGTTTTGGATTATTATTATTATTTTTTAATGTGTTTGCATGTCTATCTAATTCAATACAATAAATGTGTTTTTGTCTTATTTTTTGGTGTGTTCGAGTTTGCGTAATGGTGCATAACGCAGCCTCCATTTTTCTGCTGCATTCAAGGCGCTTGGGTGGCTCTAGTATTCTCTGTAGGCCTATAACTGCATTGGGGGTCCAGTTTATGAATAATTAGAACAGTTTACTGGCACATATCATGTGTGATATTGGTATCGACGTTATATCGAAAAGCTACATATTTTACATCAATGCATACAATTCCATGACGACTTGGTGTACATGTATATGCAGATACATGTGCACATTTGTGTTGACATTTGAGGCTACATACATTGCTCAAAATGCCTCTATAACACTTGTGGTGCAATTTCATCATATCTGTCCAGCACGTACACGTAGGGTATCATTGCATAGTTAGGCCGATGTGGATTCCACTTAGTATACCGCAGTACCTACTGCTACGATTATATGTTTGTATTATCTATTTATTCAAGCGGCACATCGACACATATAGGCTAGGCTATTCCCGAAATAGACCTACAGGAATTGACTACTTACTGAATATGATCGCTCTCACTCCTTGGCCTATGACCTTTACCGCTTTGTTTGCTTGTAAATATTCAATTTAATAGCCTACCTTACACGAATTAATTGATTGTTAAATGTATAAATGGTTTTGGGGTTTTCGAGGGAGTAACTTGTAGGATATATTCAGTGGTGGAAAAAATACCACTTGAGTAAAAGTAAAGATACCTCAATAGAAAATGACCCAAGTGAAAGTCCCCCAGTAAAATACTACTTGAGTAAAATTCTAAAAGTAGACTATTTGGTTTTAAATATAGCCTACTTAAGTATAAAAAGTAAATGAAATTGCTCAAATATACTTAACTATCAAAAGTAAAAGTATAAATAATTTCAAATTCCTTATATTAAGGAAACCAGATGGGACGATTTTCTTGTTTTTCTAATTTACTTGTAGCCAGGGGCACACTTCAAAACTCAGACATCATCTACAAATTAAGCATTTGTTTTTAAAGAGTCTGCCATATCAGATCCTTCAAAGCATTCGAAATGTAAGGACTGCTTTTGAGTGTCGGGGAAAATGTATGGAGTAAAACCTACATCAGTTTTTTAGGAATGTAGCGGAGTAAAAGTTGTTAAAAATATAAATAGTAAAGTAAAGATACCTCCCAAAACTACTTAAGTAGTACTTTAAAGTATTTTTACTTGAGTGCTTTACATCACTGGATATATTGTCATCTCTAGTTGGCTATCAGGGACGCAGGAGGCTATGGGCCTAACTGTTATAAACAATCTAGCATTATTCCCAAAGCACACAAGAGCTTGAAATGCTTCAGAATGGCCCATAGCTAAACATTTGTTGTTAATGTTCCGTTATTTACCTTATGACTCTGAAATCATATTTGCTAGTTTACAATCCCATTGTTTAATGCGATCAAAGGGGAATGGGGTGGCTTTTTGGTCCAGCAAGGTATTTTTATGCCAGATGACGTCTGCTCATGCTCTCAAGATAGGAGGGCGCCAAAACAAAGTTAAGGTCAAGTTAGTGTGTAATCTTGCGTTGCAAAATACGCACTCAAACTCATTTTGGCATGAAAACAACAACAATCAAATGATTTTTGTTTTTGTGTGCTTTAAAGACGTGGTATTTGCAAGAAGGAATCTATCTATTTGATGACACATCCGCATGAGACGGGCGTGAAAACAAGGCCCAAATCGCCCATTTTGTCTACAAGGACCGTTTTGCAGGTTACTCATTGTTGCGTTGTCAACCAACCTGTATTCATTGCCAATGCAATCTCTTTTGCATTATGCTACTGTTGGTAGTATAGGACTAGATCATGTTGTTTTGATATAGTTAGTACATGGGTAGCATGTACAGTACTCTCTGCTCTTTGTGTAGCTCCCAGTTTTTGGAAATTCTTTCTGGGTAATTTGTGCGTAATTACTTTTTAACATTGTATTAATTCGTGTGTTTCACGGTTTATTTTTCACTGGAAGATTAATAGAAATAATGATAATTCACTGTAGTACAATATATAGAAAAATAACACAAGCTAAACGCATTTCGGGGAGACTGAATGGAAAACGTGTCATTGCAAAAACATTTGCATTTGGGCCAGGTTTTTCAGTCCAAACAGCAACGCTCAAACATCATGTGTTATTATTGTTCTCGGGGTTATTGATATATGCTATAGCCTACTATGCTTTTCGTGTGTGTTTGAGGATCTAAATATATAACTTGTTACTTGTAGTGCCCCCAAAAAATAATTCAGTATTGTGTTCCTGTTCAACTACAAAATAAACCTGGGCCTGTCGAAAGAAACGTAGATTTTTTTGTGTAGATTTTTATCCGTGCAAATAATTAGAGATCTAATTAGTTAGGGATTTGAATGCTATACTGTTTACTTCCCTTTCATGTTATTTATATTATTTAATAGGCATATGTATTTCTATGCGTAAAGTGAAAAATTGTGTAACTTGAAAATGAAACTCCTGTAGACTATCTTCTAAAATACTGTTGAAAGTAGGCTAGACATTTCTCAGGCTACGGTTTCAAAATGTCTAAAGCACAAAGTAATCGCCACCCACCATAGTGTTTTTCCTCCAACAGCTACAAGATACACTTAAACTAGAACACTTCCTTTTGTCTGTGCAATAAAATGATTTGAGTGCCGACGTTATTGGTGATTGCTTGGTGCACATCGTCTCAGACCGCAGACGGTCAAAGCCAGCAGAGATGTTTTGTACTTGGCAGTGCAAAGCCTTCCTGCAGCCAATCATGCTGATGACGCTTCTATTTTTAATTTACGTTTTGGAAGATCTTATCCGGACAACCACTAATTACATATGTACGAGGAAAATGAACGATTCTGGATTTGGGGTGAACAACCAGGTAAAATAATTCCATGTATCCCTTTTTCAGGCCTGGATATGTTTCTGAAATCAGAAAATACAAAAATATGAATGCTCGGAGACAATATAGGGCCTGGAAATATAATGGAAGCGAGTCAAAATATAGTTGATATTGAAATCAGAAAAGTATATTTCCCCCACGTAGTCCTAATCTTTCTCTATAATTAAGTTGTCTTTATATGTCTCTCTTTCTTGTTTTCGTTCTCTTCATGTTTTTCTTTTCTACCTTTCACCTTTTCTGTGTTTTTGGTATCCTATGTGGATTATGAAATATAATTTGAGATTAGGTTTGTGAAGTTTGTTTTGGTGCATTTTGTGCATTTGTTTGTATTGTTGAGGCACGAGCGTTACAAATGTACTTTTGTTTTATCGCGCGTAACTTGTGCGTAATTGTAGGCTAATGTTAAAATTGTGTGTATAGTATTCGATGCGAAGTAGACTGTGCACGAGGGAACATTCTGTGCCCTTTAACTTGGACTCCAAGGGGAGGTCAACTACAAGTATTTCTTAATATGTATTCAACTACCATGATGCATAAATGTCCTACTTTCATAATAGTGCGCACATATAGGGCTTGCATGGAATACATACAAAGTTGTGGGTTTGCCATTCTATAACTCGAATTCTATTGCAATAACCCATTGATGAAATATCTCAGGGATTGTTTAGTAATGTCTATTTCGGAGGGCGAGCGCAGATCTACATAGGAGTTGCTTCTGAATCCAGGCAACCAATGAACTCTCGTGTGCGCTCACATGAGTTGCTCTAGACAGTTCTTAATGACTGATATTGATATATGGTAATTCCTTAACCGGATCACATGACACAATTACCTCGAGAATCGATAAAGATGAATTGCACGTCAGCCTACGTTTCCGATTTTTTCTCCCTCGCGGGTCCTTTCCACGCGCCTATGGTGCAATAGATAGACAAAGTTTAACACACTCAAGCTGCCAATTCTATTTCGCTATAGCAAAAGGGTGAAGGGGAGAGATGGCGGAGTACGATGAGCGTGGCAACTGTGCGTCAAATATGTATTTACCGAGTTGTACATATTACGTTTCGGCGCCTGATTTTTCTTCAGTCTCCTCGTTTTTACCCCAGACTACTTCGTGTCAAATAAATTTTCCTTATTCTTCCAACATAGCTCAAGTCCAACCTGTTCGGGAAGTGTCTTTCAGAGACTATGGACTGGATCACTCAAACAAATGGCATTACAGGGGCAATTACGCTTCTTACTACTCAACGGACGAGATAATGCACCGAGACTTAATCCAGTCGTCGAACAGGGCGGAAATGATATTCAAAAATGATTCCTTGTACGGCCATCACGGCGGTACGAGCTCGCCATGCAATTTCTTCACAAATGTCGGCCGAAATGGGGTTCTTCCACAAGGGTTCGATCAGTTCTTAGAGACTGTTAACTCTGAGAAGCCCAACCCTGACGACTCAAAACAAAAGACACACTCCAGTCTCCCCGGAGATGCTGCGTGTAATAAACAGACTTCAGATAGGCCTACATCTGAGGAGTCTATACGAGACCCAACTGAGGACATAGACGAAGATGATTATTCGATATCAAACTGCGCTGGGGACAAGAACAACGGCCCAAGTAGGTACAAGCATTAAATGGGGTTATAGTGAGTCCACTACTTTTTTGTCGGTCCGATTTTATGTGCCCCTTTATAAGCATGCAAAGGTTTTATATACCCCAATAAGATTTACTTTTCTGTTGTTAAAATATTTACGATGGGAAAGCAGTTTAGGTGAGCTGTACTGCAATATTTCGGATGTGTTGTGTTTTCTGATTTAATTAAAGTTCTCTGATTCGCTTGCATGGTGTAAATTACAATGCAAGCATGTTTGTTTATGACAATGCATTTACAAAGTAATAAAATAATGATATAAACAGAGAGGTAGGCAATGCTGCAATATTCGCGATAGAGGATAGCCTACGTAGGCTACCGGCCTAGGCTATGTGAAGAGGTTTTCTTTGGCTGCATTATAATGGTTTACCTATAACTTCGAGAATAACCGTGTAGGACAGACATGGACTCAAAGTGTGTGCGTGTGCGTGTGTGTGTGTGTGTGCGCGCGCTCACTCGCGCGTGCACGAGCACATCTGCTTGTGTGTTTGTGGATGCATGCGGGACGATTATCTTTTTACTCGTCTAACTTGTTAATTATGTTCTTTACTGACTAGCATTGAGCCAACTTTGATCTGAACTACATTGTACTACATGTTTGTAGTAAATAAAGTGTTTGGTCTTTGTTTAGGTTCTTCAAAGTCCAGAAAAAAGAGATGCCCCTACTCCAAATACCAGATCCGAGAACTTGAACGAGAATTCTTTTTCAATGTGTACATAAACAAGGAGAAGCGGCTCCAGTTGTCAAGGATGTTAAACCTGACAGATCGACAGGTGAAGATTTGGTTCCAGAACAGAAGAATGAAAGAGAAAAAGCTCAACCGGGACCGGCTTCAGTATTTCACTGGGAATCCCTTATTCTGAACCCTACGCATTTGGAGTCAATAGTTGCTAAATGCTTCACAACAGATTGAATAAAGAGTTTTTTGGGGGACATCTCATAATCTATCAAAACAACAGAAGGTGAAACACCTCACAGCATAATGAACATTGCAAACAGGCTGGATCTATCTATGCAAGGCTCTTGGCATCTGTCACATAAATACTTACCTCAATGAACACATGAATCCTGTTATTTAAAATAAGATTCAATCTAGTGAAGAAATCCTCCAGGAGACCTCGTCATAATGTCCATTTGTATATCATTATACTAATTAATTATAATCTCTAGGCTATGCATATCTTTTTTATTTATTTAAGTTTACATGGTGGCGTTTGTTGGATTCTAAAATATTGCAGTAAGCAACGCGTACTTTGAGTAGATTCATCAGTCAAGTAGACTACAATAAGTAATTTATAATAGTAGAATTATGTATGCATTTAGTAGAAGCATGTGATGTATATTGTGGTTATGTGATATCAAAATAAAGTACACATGGCAAATGTAGTTATGCGTTACCTCGTGTAATTGCAATCACAACGAACTAATTTCGTATACCTTTGGTCAGGATCCACATTTGGCATAGAAAAACAGTTATGCATAATTTCATACAATTCAACACGGTTTTTCAGACTCTACTATAGGGATGCTCTTGTCAAAGCAATCTGATATATTTGTAAATTACCAATTGCACTGGCACTAGGTAGTTATATCAGTAGGCCACAGGACTATACAGTGAATTTCCTGTTATTATAGCCAAGCAGTAGCGCCTCTTACTTGCTTCAACTTCAAAGTTTAGACTAGACCTTTTATTCCCTTTATTTTGTCTTACACTTAGGCGGTTTTCTAAACCTTGAACCGTCTAGACAGTATACTAAAAACTAGCTGTAAATGTCTAAATTGGGGGCTATTGGACCCTCTGGCCACTCCAAATGCGGCCCTACCCCAAAATAGTCTAGAAGAATGCAGTAGGCTACTGTTTACTTGTCAGGCTATTGAATTTAAAGGAACGCAAAATGTACACGATCAAAACGATCTATTACTTTATATAAGCATTTATAGTATATATTTTTCATATTTAACTTCAATTGGCAAGACCATAAAAGCGAAGAAAACCCATACGTACAAGGCCTATGATTTGATTTGGCAGCTTTAAAAAAGTGGTGTATTTAGTATAATTGTTTTAATTATTTGTATCAAATAGCCTATTGTTAATTGAATTAATACATGTTCTTCCCTGCCTTTGAATTTCCCGTATTACTTCAATGTCGTCACCTATCACTTATTTATTAATAACTAGGCTATTGGCGCCTTTTGGCTGATGTCTTGAAAAACGACGCCTCCTGAATGATATCTGCATTGCAGTAGGATTCCAATATGGCTGCGAAGCAGTGAGTTTTCCTGTGTGAAAAGTAAGCAGATACAGGGATACAGTTTCTTGTTTGAAGTTGATAACTGTCTTCTACATACTAACCAATTAAGATGTTGCATTACATTTAGCCTAATGCAATATTCATGAAATCATCCGCAATCTTCTGATGTGGTAGCATTACGCACGACTTCTACAGTCTTACAAGAGTATAATATAGTTTAGCTTAAGTAACAACACTGAAACCAAAAATATGTGTCATAATCAAGGGTTTAATTCGAATCCACGGATAGGTCCCTCGTGTGTTAGAATTTAACAAAGTAAGGCAGTGCACTGCAGTGTACTAAACGTGAACCAGTCGACCAGTGTGTCATCCTAAATAAGACTAAATATTTCTGTGACCAGTGATTTTTTCACTTTTAGCATCGCGCAATGATTTTCTTTCCGCTGAAAAATGTAGGTCCAGGTGGTCTAATAGGCATGCCATGTTGGACATGTTAGTGTATCTGATCATTCGAATTGTACTCCTAGCTGTAGGAAATAAGTCGCAAACACACACATATCAGTCAGTCTTTTGATTTAACATTTTTATTGGGTTTTTGGTTCAAGAAATAGGCCTAGTTGTGGAAGAAACATTTGTGCAGACAAATGTGCAGGACTGCTCGTTCCTATTCTAACCACACGAGGGCAGACGTGTAGCAAGTTTCGGTCTGAGTTTGTGCATGAAAACACACATAGTTTGAATTACAGCTGTGGTCTGGAATATTATTGAAAGGCTTGTAAATGTTCTTGTTTGTGGTTTGGTGATAGAATATAGCATACGTTCGGTGATCTGGCTGTCTTTTTTGACTTGACTTCCTTCTGGTAAACGTAGCTTAATTAAAATAAAATAAAAACACAATAGCCCAAGCAGACTTTATTTCGTTCATGCATTCCATGCATTGCAATCAAATGGTCAATATCACTGTTCCTAACGCCACCATTTTAAAGTGGATTAAACAGTAGCCTTAACTATGTGGATTTGTATATCATAGGCCTATAGAAGACACCGAGTCCAACTTGACCCTGGCATATATTGGACATGACTTGAAATAATGCTGGGTTAAACTTAGTTTCCATTCCAAGGAAACCCTAAAGTAATTAAATACTTGTTACATGATGGAATAAGGCACATGACCTCTCTGGATTCCTCAATCAACCCTGGTTAGACTGAAATTGTCGTGTGCATTATCGATGCAGTAAACTAGGTATTTTGATTTGGACGGCCGTTAAGCCTTATCTAGTAAATATGATGTCTAATCATTTCAACCGATGTTACCTGATAGGGCAAAAGGATGATTTAAAATGGGATGTGTAAACCTAAAATGTTGAATAGACCATGGGTTTGTATTTTACGGAATGATTTGCTTAATTATTAAATGCCCTATAATCACGGTCAGAACACCTGGATGGTTTTGATGTTGTATTCCTGAAGTTAAAAACAACACATGGCACACTGGTGAATTCGTAACTTATCCTAAAACGTGAGTTGTTCATTTTCTATGTTTAATAGAAGCATATTGTATGTCTGCATTTTTTTGCGTAATTGACCATTTGGCATGTATATCCGTATAGGACATTTATAACTTAAAAAATATTTTGGAGAGCAAATTCTATTTGAGGCTATTGTTCATTTAGACATATATTGGAGTAGCCTACACCTATATATCGCACTTGTAATTAATTCCTTATATTGTCATCTTTCGCACTCTTCTTTCGATCGAGCTTATATGTTAGACTTCTCAAACGTGCATTTGAAGCATCTTCATATTAGGGTTGACCTGAAGCATTGTTTTTGGCCTACAACCTTGAAGGTTAAGCTTCAGACGTAGGGCTAGGCTGTTGTTAGACGTCCTTGTATGTGCGCTCTCAGTGTTGAAATCATGTTTAAAAAACAATACTCTCCTTACGCGTGCATGCAATGTATTTGGGTTCATTTACAGGTATGTAGGCTATCATAGGTTCATTTACAAAAATCGATGCTTAAATTTCAGGAAACATCATGAAACAAATGTACATAGGCCACAAATAAATATATAGCCTATTAGATATAATCTATAGGCTGATATTTTCCTCCCATATTTATTTTGTTTAGTAATCTACGTGCAGAACCTTGGCTCATTGAGGTAGGCCTATTCAGAGTGTCATTAATGGCGTCCTCTAAATACAATTAGTATTCGTATTCAGCAGATAATCTGTTTCTGTATACTTGTTGATTTGTGAATGCAATTGCTATTTCTCTGGGTAAAAAAAATCCACATCGTCTACCTATTTGAAAACGTGGACCTGCTAAACCGATGTGAGATGCTGAATTGAGAAAAGGTGTGTGTTTAGCGCTGTCGTGGATTGTTATTAAAATGCATTAGTTTCCTATTCCGTCATATAGGTCACAAAGAAACTACGTGCGTCATACCCAGAGCAGGCATTCACAGGCTGTTACAATTGTTATGAAAAAATTAGAACCGGGTAATCGATATCACCTCTGTGTAGGCTTTCCTTGCATTTTCATTTTGAGAGAATAACATCCTACTTATACCAGACGCTGTTTAATTAAGAATTCAACGACAACAAAAAAATATAGGCCTATAATAGTCATATTTGTTTTTTTTGTTGTAATTGTTTAATTACCTCCTGTAAATTGATTTTTCTATCCAGTTAGGATTAGATTTTGATCACTACACCGCCATTATCTTTAGTTAATGTCAAAGGATTGGCTTTAGTAGTTCTATAGCCTATAAAAGTGAGTAGATTACCTATTAGTCGTGAACTGAAATGGTGCTAAAGGTGTTCAAAGTTGTCAAGGTATGGGCATTGGAGCTTGATGCAACTGTACATTATTTTCAGGTTAAGACTATGCAGATCAGCTTTGATTTTGTTTCATGCCAAGCAAGAGAACAGGCTAAATGTTCAAGATGTCCTTTGTCACTCTTGGAATCAATTTCAAGTCCGTGTTCTAGGTGTCGCTGTTGACCACGTCTGCCTCCCAGCCATGAGTCAATTCGTCCATGTGATGGGAAAAGAGGCTGCGTCTCAAGGCCATTTTCAAATTTCATTGGTGAGCTTGTCATGTGGTAGAGAGGCATCCTGAGCAACACGGAGATTGTTGTGCTAGATATGTCAGCCTACAAAGGACATCTCTCTCCTTTTTAAAACTTCTCCAAAAATGTCCTTTCCCAACAGCTCTCCTGCTGCAAATACGTTTTTAGTTGATTCGTTGATTGGCGCTTGCAGAACAGACAGCTTTTACTCCAGCAGCAACATGTACATGCCGTCCGGTGCAGAAATGGGAACTTATGGAATGCAAACCTGTGGACTCCTGCCGTCTCTCGGTAAACGAGGGGACGTCAACCACCAAAATATGGGCATGAATGTCCACTCTTACATACCTCAAATTGATAACTGGACAGATCCGAATAGATCTTGCAGAATAGAGCAACCATCCAACCAGATGCCCAATTGCACATTTTCACAAAACATTAAGGAGGAGAGTAACTACTGCATGTATTCAGACAAGATAGCAAAGGTCAACTCGTCCGATGTCCCTGTATATTCTAATATAATCCCCGAATCGTGTTCAGTTGATGGCCCCGAGATCCCTGTTCCGGGCTATTTCAGACTGAGCCAAACTTACGCGAGTGGGAAACACCAGGACTATGGCCACGAGATGACGAGTCCAAACACCACATTGATGCAGCTCAACAGAATTACTCCCAAACCGCAGTTGTCTTCCTTTGTCGAAGTGGAAAAGAAAACAGCTGATATACCGCATAACCGGGAGATAAGCAGGACACCCATCCCCGCGGAAAGCCCGGATCCAAAGTCGAGCGCGCAGGAGGAGAAGAATTGCTCCACTGAAGCTTCAGTCTCCAGCCCAGAGTTGCCAAAGAAGGAAGCGAAAGGTAGGTACAATACAAGGATGAATCGTGTCATGGTGTAATATGAACGCTCCAGCATCATAAAACCCAATATAAAACACAAACAGCCCTAAAGTCGTAATGTTTAATGAGAGCCTTACTCAGGTTGCAGTAAAATGCTACAGGAAACTGTTCGACCCGCACATATTTGCATATTTGAGGTATATTCTCTTCTATATTTTTCTGTATTTATAATTGATGTGTTACTTTGTTGATTGTAGCAAAACAGAATATTCCATTATATATTTGGGTAAATATTATATGGGAAAATGTTATTTATTTATTGAAGTGTAATCCATATTATTAACATCTAGTAGACATAAGGCTTGTAGTCTGTTTTGTATCATCATCCTCAGTGTTGTGATTATCAATTTCCTCCGAAATTATAATACAGAAATACTCCGGCAGGCTCTAACAAACGTGTAATGTAGTGGATTTCATCAGTATGCCTAATATGCATGTCAAATATTACTTTGGTCTAAAAACTCGTGTAATTTAGAGCAGGTGTTGTTAGTTAGAGTTTACAGCCTGTAATATTTCAACATGGTAGTAGCAGATTACGACTACTAACCAATAATACCCATACAAGCTAAAACTAAATCAATATAACGGAAGCGTTCTATCATTCTGATCAGAGCTGTGTGACTAAAGAAAACATAGTTGTGATAGTTCCATATTTTGCCATGTTAAAACATGTGTTGGTTTGATTTCATTTCAGACAACAAAACTGACCCTCCAACGAGCAATTGGTTGACTGCAAAAAGCGGGAGGAAGAAAAGATGCCCTTACACAAAGCACCAGACGCTGGAATTGGAAAAGGAGTTTTTATTCAACATGTACCTGACTCGAGAGCGCCGTCTAGAGATCAGTAAAGGCGTCAACCTCACCGACAGGCAAGTCAAGATCTGGTTTCAAAACCGCAGGATGAAGCTCAAGAAAATGAGCAGGGAAAACCGAATTCGGGAACTTACCTCAAATCTCACCTTTTCGTGAGCATGCTTACAAATGCTTGTTTAATTGTCCCTTTCCTCTCTCTTCAAAGTAGTGCTGTGGCAGCATTGGACTTGTTTTTTGTTGTTGTTTTTTTCACTGAAACTGTGACTGTATTTGCTATTTTTGTCTCATTTACATTGTGACGCATTGTGTATTTTGAATGTTTCATCACAGGGTACATACAGGAGGCTAGGTCTTAAATTATTACAATATAGTAGGTATTCATTATTGGACTGTTTGGTTTGATTCAGTCTAAGGAAGTCACAGTGACTTGTTTGTAAATAATTTTTTTTCAGACATGAAAGCACATTAATAGTGGTTGAATAGTTAAACGTTCGTTTAAGAGTTAAGCGCAAACCGTCAGCTGAATCGTAAGTAATCTTATAAACGTTTCTGTATTATAAATGTGGTGAGCAATGTAAATGAGTGTACATCTTATGCATGTTTGTGGCATGTATCCCGCAATAAATTGATTGTCAAATGTAATTTCTTATTTCAGTGTTTTGTTTTGCAGTAAGCCAAGGATTTTTCATCGGGCAGGTGTGTAAGAAATACATTAAAGTAAAGTAGAGCACTATTTCTGGAATTGGTACACTATAGGCCCTAACGTTCTTTCAGTTCCGTTAAAATTCATAGGGACTGGTCCGTAGCTTCAAATGGTTATCTTGCTAGAATCAAAGTAAATGAAAAGTAAGAGAAAAACAAGTCTAATAACGATATAAGTATTTTATCTTTAGGCCTGTGTGCAGGGTCCCAATATGAAGCATCTCAATTTTAGCGTTAAGCTACACTCAACATAATTTCGGCCCGGCTATTTTCAAATGATCTTATAGGCCTTAAGTTATTATCTATTGAATTATTTTTTAATTATTATATATATCATTAATTAGTTATTAGGACTATTTTCAATTAGCTTTCAGCAGGTCTTGTTATAAGACCGTATAAGTAATGAAGTAATGAAGTAATGAAAAAGAAAGTTAGCCAATAAAGTTAAGTAATTTTAGCTGTTGATTGTGAATAAGGTATCTAATTGGCGTTCGTGGACTGTAAAACCTATTCAAATACACAAAATACACATTTATACTTACTTCTATTCAAATACACAAAAATAAGACTAATATCCAATAATGCCCTATATATCTATGTAGCTAACATGTTACGATATTTACACGGATCTGGGAACGTTCCTAATCAACCTACAAAACAGCCATTGGCGTCTGGATATATGCTACTATAAATGCGCTACACTCTTAGAAAAACGGTTCATTAGGGTTTCCATATAGAACAATTTATTCTAAGTGTGTAGAGGGATAGGCCTATAACAATAGCCTATTTAAATTGCTTTATTGATCAAAACGGTTGTTTCCATACCACCTAAATATAAGGCTCTGATCATATATATATATATATATATATATATATATATATAGTGTACAATAATGTTTACTTCTGATTAAAAACAATAATAATTGAAATAAAATATTGGCGCAACATTCTGTCATGATTCAAAATGTTGCTTATGTTGATGCAGTTAAACGTCATGAGATGGTTTGTTTTGTTTTGTAGGCTTATAATAGCATATAGTTGGCCCACTAGTAGACTTGTCTTCAGCCAATGTGTACAGTCCAACCCAAGTTTTATAGCTCTTTATCTGTGCAGACTATTTGAACTCGGTACTCCTATTTTCCGCTTTCCTTTGCCTCACTTTTACTCACACATCACCCCCTCATTTCCAGATGAATGAATGCTGAAACGCACACACACACACACACACACCACCACCACCAACAACAACGAGTGTATGGTTTTATTTAACATTGGCCCCCTTGGCCGCATCATTCGTTTGGTAACACTTTACTTAAAGCATCCAGGTATAGGCTAATGCTCTATAACGTGTTATAAGCATATGTGAGCCCTTATACGGTCTTATAACAAGACCTATAATATGCTATGTCTCTCGAGCAAACGCTGACGAAGCGGGTCCCTATAGCGTGTATGGACCTAATGACGTTCAAGCACAAATTCATTGGCAGCTCACCGCGGTGTGGTTTTGTTCCTTCTTTCTCGTTGTTTTTGCTCCATCCTGACCATGGATTTTAAATAAATCGGTTTATGGATTTTATTTACGTTTCTAGGCCTGTTCATTGTATATGTGTCTTGATGAGAGTTTGCAAAAGTAGGCTAGTTCCAATGCTATTGAGGTGAGTCGTCGACTAATAGCCTAATCAAGAAGTTATGTGTTCTCAAAAGTGAGAAAACCTAAAAGGCCCTCTTAAATCTAGATTTTTAGACATTACTCTGCACAGATCCACTTTGTTGCGCCAAGAGTCCGTTTTATTAAGGGCACATTAATGTATAATCAAACGCACCTCATAAAGATTTTATTGATCATAAAAACATTAGGCCTATGGCTCTCCTTTAGATACATACAATTTGTATACAAATAATACTTCCTGATTCAAACTTACAAGACCAACCAAACTAGTGAAAGTGACTCCTCGTTTAATAAAAACTAACAATTCCAAAACAGAGTCGGTGCGGAAATGGTGTCTCGTTATTTTACAGCATGTTATTACATTTATTTTACGAGGACTTACAACTCAGAAGTCTATAAAATGTTTTACAAGCATTGAGTGTATGACATACCTTATGACGATATCTTGTAAGAGTTTACATGCATAATATGCAATGGCATCAATGTTGAGTGGTGGTTGTGAAATAAATGTGTGTATTAATCTGTTGACGTAAAAAAAAAAAAAATAGTCCGGCACCGCCCTCAACAGTATGTATGCACATTCAAAAGGCCCAGAAACACAGAATTTCTTAAGGTTTTACATTTTTTCTCTTCAAACATTTGGTTTTATTGGCACTCTTGAATAAATAGGCAAATTAAAGATAGGCCTACCGTTACCAGCGGACTGATTTACTCACTGTATTGGTAAATATGATCACGTGATTCATGTAACCAATCCCTGAAGATTAAGCCAGCAAAAATACTATGATTGTTCAGAGGGAAGGTTTCCGTAACAGTGTAACCTTTTATATGACTACGAAGGGATCCAAAAATGTCGTCCAGTAGCACTCTGAGTAACTATTATGTGGACTCTATAATGGGGCATGAAGTGGAGGATGTGTACGGGGCGCGTTTTATCCAGGGTCCGCACACTACGACCTCAAGGCCATCAGGTGTTGGGGACAATGCAGATTTTTCCTCCTGCAGTTTTGCACCCAAGTCAGCCGTTTTCCCAGGGTCTTGGTCCTCTGTTCACACGCAGTCCACTGCCGCAGTGTCAGGGATTTACCATCCTTACGTCCACCAGTCCCATCTCTCCGCAGCAGACAGCAGATATGTTCGGTCCTGGATAGACCCAATTTCTAACGTTTCTTTCTCCGGCTTTCACTCTAACAGTCGGCATTATGGAACCAAGCCCGAAAGTTTACCACCGAAAAGGACTGAAAGTGCCACTTTTGAGACAGAGACTCCGGTGGTCAACCCTGGCCCTGATTACGCATGTGGAGTATCCGAATGCCCAGAAAAAGTAACCAAAGAGAGCGTTGGCAGTGATATGTCGAGTCACAGCGAGCCTAAAGAAGAGAAACAACAACAACAACTTGACCCAAGTAAGTAAACGGAATTGCCCCCTGATTTACAACCGTAAGAACTGTAGGAGCTGGGTGTGTAAAACTGGAGGTTTTACTAACCTATAAAAGTGTCTAGCTCATAACCACGGGCCGAAAAAAACTACCCACTGCTGTAAAGTGGGTATTTAACACAAAAGTGTGATAATAATTCTATCCACAAATTCAGGCTTTTGTACAAATATACAGTATTTAATTACATTCCGATGCTTGTATTTGCTATTTTATTTCGTTTTCCTGCTTATTCTCATGTGAGTTTCAACTTTGTCCCCTCTCTTCTCCAGACAACCCTGCAGCAAACTGGATTCATGCACGTTCAACAAGGAAGAAGCGATGTCCATACACGAAATATCAGACACTAGAACTGGAAAAAGAATTCCTCTTCAACATGTATTTGACACGAGATCGACGATACGAAGTTGCTCGAATTCTCAATTTAACTGAAAGGCAGGTCAAAATCTGGTTCCAGAACAGAAGAATGAAAATGAAAAAGATGAACAGAGAGAGAGGCAGTAAGGATCACTTATAACTAGACTGGGTGTAGTCCCTCGCCTTTTGATGTATCATATTGTTGTGATTACTTAGAATAAAAGGTTGGTTGGAGCTTAAGCTATGCATTTTTGTGTTGATGTATCAAATGGAAAGGTTGACTCAACATGCCCGGAAATACGCGGTCTTTCTTTTTTGTTTTAATCAAAGTAAATGTTGAGTCTTAAACGAATTACTCTTATTGATTAACCCGAGCTCGAGTATTTATGCCCAAAATGAGACCAGGGAATAATATGCTTCCGTATATAGTTTTCTTAGTCGTGTAGCCTTTTAGAAAAAAAATCGAATGTTTTAAGAAGTTGCATTTATGCTTATATTTCGGCGAAAGAATCCTCACGCAAATTGGAAATGATTTGACAAAGTAGAGGCCAACTGAATATGTTTGTCCTACTCTAGGGCAAGAATTTAAAACGAATGGGTCATGTTTTTGAGTATTTATGATATTGTCATCGTGTTTTTTCTGAGGTTGCTAGTTTTGAAAAAAGACAAGAAAGCTATTGGGCGTAGCCTTAATCATTACATAGGCTAATATTCCTGCATTTTTACAATCCAATTCCGGCTGTATTTAACCGTTAAGTTGTTCTTAAACCACCTTTTCTGCTCAGTGGTTTTGCAGTGGTTGTCCCTATATAGACATGCTTGTTATTAGCCTAGCTACATTGTATTTGAATATATATATATATATATATAATTCAATTTGAGATGCATTGCTGTATATAGTTATTCCTGACGCTCCTGAACACCAATTCAACAACGTGTATTAGCCGACTCTTAATATAAAGCCATGGGCTAGTGTAGGCCCCATCGCATCAATGCAGTACTTCGTAAGAATTGAGAGGGAGGACTAATAACGCCTTCTTGCAAACATAATTAGATGGGTTGATGAGGGCCGACGTAGGGTTAATGATACCGTTTCTTTCACTTAAATACATTCATTTTGGTTAATCTGTATGAGCCTGGAGATTCAATGATTGGACATTTCGTTGTCTTTAAAAAAAATGTTTTTAAGGTCAGCAGAATGAAACATCTAAAAGGTGCCACTTGGTGTAGTGAACTACCATTTCAGGATTGTTTTCCTAGTATGAATTTGGCTTACAAGGTGGTTGGACTTCACTTGAAAAGTAGGAGAATGAACATGGTTTAAAAAGACTAGTAATAAAGAATTTATGATTGGGAGAGGTGTTGCACGGATTTCCAATTTATTGTCCAACCTGCACGTATAATTGCTTTAAAGCAGGAAGAAACGTGGTCCAATAAACCCATATAGATGGCTAGACGTCTGGTCTAAATGAGTTTATGAGCCAGGGCAATAATTGCACTCTCCTTTGAAACACTCTTACTTGGGGTGTTTGAGTCTGTTGCTGACTAACAGAAATGCAGCCATTTTTTTCTACAGGGTGTCTGGTCGATAAATTGTCTGTCTTCGTGACTGAGAGGAAATCAGACCCCCTAATGGATAGAAAGTCACGTTTATTCATCAACTGCATTTCCTATTGAGAGGGCAAAACTTCACTTTGACTGCTGCTTAGAAGGCCGTTTCCAGCGGTGGATCTATTGGCACTGCAAGGGTGGATTTAGACCCTGTTTCTGAAATTCCACGAAATGTCACATGTAATTACTGTTCTGTGTGTAAAAAAAAGACCTGCGTTTTATGTGAAAAAAACGTACATTGTTTATCAGGGGGTGTTGAAACATCTGAGAATACAGTTGGATTTTGATGCATAATTTGTAATCGCTCTGGTTACTTTGATGAAAATAAATGATGATGATTGACACATTAATTCCCCCTATTCTCCAAGTATTGCTAAAGTGGTCTACTAGATAGTATTATTGGTTAATGAAGAGAGACAACTTATTCTATACTGGGGGAGCATTTTGTTGGTAATCAAGAGCGCTAGAGGGCGACGTTGTTCTACACAAGACTACATCTCAATGGCGGTCGATGGGTTGATCGAGGTATAGGCCCTAAATGTTTGTTTCAAATATAATATTCAATTAATTAATTAAAAATATATATTTTCTAAAGATTGGAGGCTTTGTTAGATCGCTTTTATCGGCAGATAGAATATAGGCCTATAGGTCTACATCAAATAACATATTGAGTGTTATAGTTGCAATTATAGATTTGGCGAAAATTCTCATTTAGTATTGTGTCGCTGACTAGATTTTTATTTTAACCCTTAAATATAATGAGCGTAATTAGCCTATAACCATACCTACATTAATAACAGAAAACAGTGAAAATATGCTTTTACATTAGAGCAATCGGTATAATAGTTTGTAATTAATGATTTGAGTTACTATGATAATTAATAGGATTATTATTAATTACGATTATTTATTTGTTTATTTGTATCAGTTGATTTATTGGTTCACCTAGGCCTATCAGAAATGTCCTTGAAATGTTAGCGAAGACCAATGAAAAGGAAAGGATAGGCCTACATATACGAAAATATTAGAACTGTTTTCTTTCATGGGACAAACACTGAACTCTGAATTCCCTCCACTTGTATTTTTTTTCAACCTCATCCAGTGATGTTAACTACTGTACATATAATTCTAGGATGTTTTTGCTCCTACGGTATGCGGTTGTATCATAACATATCTGTTGACCTTGCCTCTTTGTAGGTTTCTTTTCTGCGCTATTTTGGGGTCAAAGTTATCTATGAGTCTCATTAAAAACAAACATATAAATAATATATACCGCAGGACAAGTCGACCTATAGCAAAACATTCTCCTATCCCTGGTTCCTTTCATGCGTTGGGATCAGAAGAAACGGCAAATGTGTCTTTAGGTGTGCTTGATCAATGTTCAGCAGTCGACAGTTACTGACTTCTGGAATTTAAAAAACTAAGCCAACCGTAAGACTGTTGGACAACAAAACTAGCCTACTCCAGTCACCATTGAATCGTTGGAATTGTCCTTAAAATGAGGCAGAAATGTGTTGTTATTTCGAGCCTTTTTATTGCAGTTGGGCCTACAAACAGAAAAGGCATTTCTTGCAGCTTACAATTCAGCCTTTCCACAAGCTTGTCTATTGGGTCTGTAGCAGCCTCTGCATCAAGTTCAATAATTTTATAATCATGCAAAGCAGCGCCCAAGTTATCAACCGAATCCTTGTGGAATTACGTGTCATAGCGACTGCTCTAAATTTCACAAATACGATAATTTACAGAGACAGCAGGCCTTTACGACACCGCAAGAGACCGAGCTGCTACAATACCTTGACTATAAATCGTCCGGTGGTAATACTGGCGAACTACCAGAGCGCCTAAATGAAAGCCCGTCTTTTCCACAGACGCTCCTCTGGATGAGACCTCAAGGTTGGTTGATTCTCGTAAAATGTGCTTTCGAATCACGTACAGGCCCAATTCCTAGGCTTACTATTTTCAAAAATATCCTTCTCTTGCCGTAAAATTGCACAATTCTTTGAAAATAATGATAATATGCTGGAATGGAACATTGCATAATGCAGTCTTCTAACCCCTAGTGAGGAGAAGAAACAGACAGTCGGTAGGCCATAAAACTGAAGCAGAAGAAAGAATTTTGCCTCCAACCCCATGTGACCAGGGAGATAAGGTTCGATGTGTCGACCCCACAATAAGAAAATGAGTTTACCATTTAAAAAATGCTTTCTCCAATGGTACCAATCCCACTGAAACACAACAATAGAATGCAACAGAATACAATACCCATTTTACGCACGCATTACGCATACCCATGCCCAGCCGAATCACGCTGAAATACACACACGAAAACATCCTAAAGGCCATTTGTGTACACTGCCTTCTCGATTTCTTTACAGACCCGAAGCACATTGGTACTATCATGAACGAAAGACTGCTACAATGAATTGTACTACTAATAATAATAATAACATACACATGTAATGTAAGTTTGTATTTCTTTGTTGCTTAGTTTCCTCAAGAAAATACTGAGCATTGATTAATACGCCAAAATACATGACATTATGACATAATGCGTAATAGTCTTTAAAAAAATCATAGTCCTGGATTCCCTGGACTAATAGGGATACATTTGGTTTGCCTTAATAATACGTGCATGTGTGCTGTATTAATGTGTTTAGGTAGCCTATATTTGCGTAAATATTCAATCATGGTCCATTATTTCACCTTTATGAATTCAATATATGAAAAATAGGCCCACAAGTATAACTTGTTAGTTAGAACAGATCATTTTATGATTTTAATATCCTAGGAGTAAAGGATGATAGTCTGGCCAAAAAGGTGTGTGAGGACTACAACCGAACCGCATGCATAGCTTAGTAGGTCTAAAGCGTTTTTTTCTTCTCAATAAATACCACATTTCTATTTTGGGGCTGATTTCGTGTAGTTATTTGTTCTACCCTATTTTCAACACCACATTGAGCCTGGTCGAATTTGTTTCGGTGGGAAGATCCTATAGATCTTCCTCTATCGATTTCTTTTGTTTCAAATATCTTAGTTAATACATGTGTTATGCGTTATGCGATATTGTAACCAACGCAAGACATACATTTAGCCACAACGGAAATGTTGCTAATGAAAAGATTATCTTTGATTAGTGGTCAAAATATTGCATAGTGCCAGTGCCAATGAAGGTTTTCATTATTATTTTGTATCTTGTTTTTACAAAAAAAAATACTATGTTGGCCTCATGAACTAAAAAATACTATGTTGGCCTCGTGTTTCCTGTTATATAAGACCAAATGTACTTTATTACAACCATTGACCTATTGTAGAATATAGTTTATTAGCTGTATGAAATATTCAGGCTAGATATTTACTCAACATGTTTAGTATAACTGATGTTTATGCTCGTCAACATGGTAATATCTATGTTATTATAATGTTAGAAAAAATAATATATTCCGTATGCACGAATCGTCTGACTCAAAACTAGCAAATTTGGTTATTCTGCGGTTAAAATCTAACATGTACAATTTCAATTCAAGAAGCAGGGCCATTGTTCGTTAATTTTCCAAATGAGATTTTCAAGCAAAGCTTTCTGAGAAGAAATGGGGAATGGCCCCCGCCATTATGCGCAAAACAGGGTGAATTGCTGCAGTCGAAATTTCTTTTTGTGAGAGGAGAATTTACAACTTGGTAATAGACCTTTTTATGTGCCTCTATCGCCTGTCATTGGATGCCACTGGTCATGTGCAAGAGGCAAACGTCTCCATGGCCCTTTTCCTGATTTCCCAAGCGGTTTTTTCTCTGCATTCTGCTGCTATACCGTCCCCAACCAAAACGCTCAGCCTACACTCGCTCAAAAGTTGCCTTATTATTGCCTGAATGAAAGTGTGAACCTACCAGATCCTCGATAACTATATAGTTATTTACTTGACTTCTCAGGGCTAGCGTTTCCTCCTGTGTGCATACCGAACATCGAAAGGAGAGCCTCTGCTGTTCATCATCCGTATAGTTTCACTGTAACATCATGTATTATTTATACAGAGTCACCACAAGAAAACACATGGATTACCCAACTGCATTAGGTAAGCATTTAATGTTACAAACATCATGTTAGAATGGTTGTTTATTGAATTTCTCTATGCTACTTCCTGTCTCGTTGCACCAGGGTATATTAGCAGTATAGGCTAATCAGAACCTCAGTCGAGATGACATGTATAGACTAAAGCCAAAAGACACATGTTTAAGATAACTAAAACTGCTGTTATGCATGAATTATGAGTCAACACCAATGAACGTTTACATTTAACATGTATCTGAACGCATAAAACTGTGATCGGTATTTTACCAATAGGCTACGTATGATTGAATTGTAATTTGCTGTGACAATGGGTTGACGTGTTCATGTTAGTTTAGCCAAACTGATTAATGTATAAGGACGCATATTTAGCTTCAGTAGCCTAAAACGAATGTTTACTAACTTTGAAGTGCTTGCGGGGATGGGTTCTTTCGATGTTTGTACTATGAACAGTATCTGTCGGTCTGTCTGTATGTCTGTCCGTCTATATGTTTTCGTTATATATGTGTATCTTTGTGTATGTTTGATATATATATAATTGATTGTATAATGTCTCTGAAGTGACACGCAGCCTAATTGAGTTTTGAGGAGCTGGCTGCCAGATGATTTTAGACAGTTCGATTTTCTAAGTGAATTCTATTCATTAGTCCTCTTTTGGTGCATGAAGTCGATGTCATTACGGTTGTGCGAGGTAATGGATATCTGCATGATGGAATTTGTATGAAGTCACCTGATATGGTCTTAATATTAGTTCCACGTTCTATCAAGGACGTTGTGTAGGCCTACTTGTGAATATATCGTTACACTCAAGCTATTGCTTCATAGGCCATATAATAACAACAATAGACCTACACATTGTTATATAGTTGAACTAAACAAGGGAACCATTTGTATTGTATTTTCAGATATGGATGTTTAGAACATTTGAATTTGTCATGTTGTAACACACACACGTGTGGAAACAAATGCAACATATAATGTTAACCTTTCAGAAATGCAGTTGTTGAGCTTTCCCACCAGAGAAGCAGTTTTCATAGATGTTTTCAGCTGCCTGAGATGGGGGGCAACGGAACAAAGACAGTATTTCACTGTTGCCTGACAGGCAGCTGCGAAAGTATTTACAGCCTTTACTGCAATGCGGCAAACGAGAGAAAGCCTGGAACGAGGGCAGCCTATAAAAGTGGGGCCTGCGAATGACAAAACGCGGAGCATTTAAATGACTCGATTAGCTTCTAGTCTTAACTCTGGATCGGAAATCACATCACGTCCCAATATATATATATGGATATAGCGTTGTCATTTCGTTCTTCGTTCGTTCTTATATCATATCGCCCATAAATTAAATACAATATTACACTGTATATCAACGTATAGATATATAATTTATCTAAAAAATTAACGCAGCGAGAGAACAGTTCCCTTGATTATTATGTTTGGTGTGTGTTTTGTATTGCAGGGTTAAAACATTTTGCGGTTGCAGTGGTTAGCCATACGAAGGATTTTTTTTGGATTGCCAGTCTAGTTTAGCCTATACATTATGCAATTATTGAACATCGTGGGAGCATATTAATCCTATCATCTGCGGTATAAGGGATGAACGAATAATAAACCTAGATCATCTATGGATTTTTCTCGGATTGAACTGCATACAAAGCCTACCATTTAAACATATAGCAAAATATAATGGCATGCAAGTTTATGCTAAAATCCAGGTTATGCTAAAATGCAACAAATTGGTTATGTGCCATATTGATTGGGAGAAAATCTGAACACGCTAAAAAAGGGAAATTATTATCATGTTCCAGCAAGAGGCGCTGTTGTCCAACATTCAGGTATCCCTTGGTTCTTTTTCCGCATAGTTTACCTTATAGGTCACCGAACTGGAATATGATTGGTCCTTACACAATATGACCGAGCGATGCGTAGTATGCCTAAGAAATTGAAAGGAAGTGGTTTCTGAATTGAAATATCAGTCTATATGTAGGTGAAGTTTTCGTATAACCAAACTCTTTTTTTAAGAGGGTATAGTTAATAAGGAGAATGGTGGAGTCATATGAGACTGGCCTACACCAATGCGTGTGATGCATTTGATGGTTAGAACGTTTTAATAGTCGTGTGTGCTTCTGAATCACCTCAAGCCAGCAGGGCATCTTTTATGAAACTTTACTGAAAGGAAACGGTGAGCGAAACACCCACAGATGTGTGTAGACTACGTCAGGGATCACAGAGTCATCATCCGTTTTTTTAAAGTTAGGCCTTTATGGGCAAGCAGTCAAGCAGAGCAAATATATATATAGGTAGATGTTGACCTATACAGTCAGGTCCAAAATGATTAGCACCCTTGACTAAGATGAGCAAAAAATACTGTATAAAATAAATTATACAAATATGAACCTATATTGTTTGTTCAAAACAATTGGGAAATTATATTATTTTATACTAATACAACTGCCCACAGAAAGAGATTTTGTGGTTATACTTAATTTTATCAAACAGATAGGGGTCAAAATTATTGGCAATGACTTTTTTCAATACCTTTCAATGCCTTACCTTGCCAGGATAATGGCACTGAGCCTTTTTTCTAAAATGTTTGTGATATTGGAGAACACATTCGGAGGGATCTTAGACCATTCCTCCATCCAGAATCTTTCCAGATCCTTGATAACCTTCATCTGCGTTTTTGAACTGCCCTCTTCAATTCAAACCACAGGTTTTCAATTGGGTTCAAGTCCGGAGACTGAGACAGCCATAGCAAAATGTTGATTTTGTGTCAATTAACAATGTATCTATGGATTTTGATGTGTGCTTGGGCTTGGGCTTATTGTATTGCTGGAAGATACACTTGCATCCACGTTTCAGCCTCCTGACAGAGGCAACCAGGTTTTTTGGCTAAAATGTCCTGGTACTGGGGTAAAGTTGATGCGGTTGACCTTAACAAGGGCCCCAGGACCAGTGGAAGCAAAATAGCCCCATAATATCAAAGATCCACCACCATATTTTACAGTAGGTATATGGGGTACTTTTTTACATGTGCATTCTCATTTCAACACCAAACCCATCATTGGTGTGAGTGGCCAGAGAGTTCTATTTTCATGTCATCCAACAAATGTAAATGGCTGGAGTATGCTAAACGCATTGGAACTTGGATTGGAACCGGTGCTATGGTCAGATGACATGAAAATGGAGCTCTTTGGCCACACACACACCAGTGGTGAGTTTGGCGTCAAAATTAGGAGGCATTTGCAGAAATGAACCCCATACCTACTGTAAAATATGTTGGTGGATCTTTGACATTATGGGGCTATTTTGCTTCCACTGGTCCTGGGGCCCTTGTTAAGATCAAATGCATCATGAACTTTACCCAGTACCAGGATATTTTAGCCAAAAACCTGGTTACCTCTGCCAGGAGACTGAAACGTGGCCGGAAGTGTATCTTCCAGCAAGACAATAACCCCAAGCACAGATCAATATCTACAAAGAAATGGTTAATTGATCCCAAAATCAACATTTTGCAATGGCCGCCTCAGTCTCCGGACTTGAACCCCATTGAAAACCTGTGATTTGAATTGAAGAAGTGAAGGTTATCAAGGATCTGGAAAGATTCTGCATGGATGAATGCTCTAAGATCCCTCCCAATGTGTTCTCTAATTCATAAAATATTTTAATAAAAGGCTCAGTTCATTATCCTTGCAAAGTAAGTGAGGTAGGCTATTGAAAGTTATTAAAAACAGGGGTGCCAACATTTTTGACCCCTATCTTTAAAATAAATATATATTATTACTTGCTGGACAAGATATCTTTCTCTAAGTAATTGTATTAGTATAAAATCATTTAATTTCTCCATCTTTTTGAGCATACAATATAGCTCAGTGTTTGTATTATTTATTTTATACAGTCATTTTTGCTCATCTTTATAAAGGGTGTCAATCATTTTGAACCTAACTATAGAACAGATTAATTTATTAGACTTTTGACATGTCTTCTATTGACCTAAAAACACATATTCATATTAACGACGCACAAAAAATTCCACAACAAGGTGAACTTGAAATAGCAAGTGTGAAACAAAAATATATATATTCTTATTTTTTTTGATTGCATAACATGTATTATAATTATACATCCCTAATCGGCGTTATTGAATAAGTGCAACTTTGAGGGTTATTTATGGCACCAGTGCGGTGTCATGAATGGCTGTGGGGGGAGCACGTGATGCCATTAAACTTTGTTTTATGGCCTGGGAGTTGACAAGCCAAAATATAATCCTCATTGTGTATTAGTAAGGCCGTGCAGATAGCTTGGAATAGACCTTGGAATTGGTGGAAGCAAGTATAAACCTCTGGTTTTGTCTGAACATGGATATGTTTGCCTATTCGATGCAATACGTTGGTCTTTGCGGTGAGCTCTGTTTTATCATTTGATAGGCTACTAAAACTACTGCGTGCGCATGCTGATGTCATCAGGTATACATGTCTGTCTCCTGCAGTTTTGTTTGCCTGCTTCGAAATCCAGGACTTTAACCACAGTAGGATGTGTATTTTGCATTGGCCAGGATGTACGGGAAACAATTAGGAAGTGTTTGAATATGTCAATACTTGGCTGTTTACGGCTGTTATAACTAATAATCGTTCAAATCAGTCGTTAGATAAACAATGCATTTTGGACAATGGCTAATATTGTAGCCTATAGGCATATTCGTTTTTGCTTCAAATATACTAATATTGCGTGATGGTTTATTAAAACCTGTAACATTTGAATTTGTCTGCAATACGCACATATTTTAATGACAATGGCTAATAGGCTTGTGGGGATCTGAAGTCTTTGAATTCGGAGGGAAAAATATCAACCTGTTGTCACAGACTTAATGGCGTTTACAGTTATTAGCGTTTCCTTAAATTACGTTTTGGTGACATAGGCCTTGTTACAACACTGTATTAATTAAGTTAAATACACATCAGTCCTTCTGAATCTTAATACCCCAACAATATCTTAGAAATAGCCATGCTCTATCGCGCCCCCTAGTAGTGTACAGAATATTATCGAATCATAATTCCTTGTACTATCGTCAATTGACCCATATCAGGGTGATTCTATAGGCCTACATTGTGACGTTATGTAGCAAGTGAAGTGATGACATTGGAAGTGATGATTTAGTTTGTTATCCAATACAAACACTTTTACATGAGGCAGCATGAGGCAAGGACAACATGCACGAATCAGAATTGTGTTATAAAGGACTACACTACAGTAGGCATAGGCCTAGGGTTTTTCTTTTTTTCTTCTCTTTTAGCAATGTAAATGAGTCTTATTTAAAAATTGTTTTTCTGCAGCCTGTCTGCCACTTTGACAATTAGTGTATTTCGAAGTTCAATGCACTGACAACCGCTTTAATAGGCCTACAATTGACAGGCTATATTATATTGAGATGGTATTTTTATTGAAATGAGAATTGCATTTCTAAAATAATTTCAGTAGTCTAAGTAAGATGGCATGTTTAAAATAGTAGCTTTATTGTCTCTTTATTCATAATAAATAGCCCACAAATAGGATTCCAGGAGAAATACAAATGTTTTTTGAAACTTAAATCCATAGGCTAAATTATACATGTTGTCGATGGTGTTTTGGCATAGAATCTGGCTTTAGTGACATAGCTACTTGAAATCGGAACAATTACCTATTAACAGTTGTATAGTAACATAACTCTAAATAGATCACAAAACATAGCAAGTTGGTTCATTCTTGGTTCAAACGAAGGATAAAGACAAGTGCTGACTTCATCGTTCTTTTGTTCCTCTGTATCCTATCTCGGCTTTGACCGAGCAGTTGTCTGAACAAGTCTCAGGGCAAGGTGAAACCTAGGTCAAGCTGTCCAACACATATTAAAATGTTGTGACGTGTAATTACAAAGGTGTAAAGAGTGTGATTAATATTTTCCAATAAGATCATTTGAAAATGGGACGAAAACCTTTCGACTATCTCAAGGTTAAATAAAGGCTTCTAATGTGGTCAATTTTAGTTTTTGAAAACGTTGTAGAAGTGTTGTGAAACGTTCGGCCTATAACCTTCGTTCTTAAACTACTTGAATTAGACTATTGAAAATAGACTACTGAAACTGTCCAGTAACAAAACATGAAGTCGGCCTGGCCTATAATTTTGAGAAAATAATTTAAGGACACATCTTCGGGCATCTTACCATAAGGCCTGTGTGAATACTCAGTCAAATTTAGAAAGCACTTGGCCAATCAAGTGTTTTAAAACGAACCATTTTATTTAAATTAAATATACATTTAATTCAAAAAGGTATGTTATTATAGGACAATAGCACAGTGGCATATTCCCTAGACTTTAGACCAACGGAGGTAGTCAACTGAAGGGTCGTTTGGGAATCGTGAACTTTTGTACTTTTTGAGCTATCGCTAAAGTAAAAATAATTGAACTTTTTTATACGTTTGCAAATCATTTAGTTTGACCTCGTGGCCTTTAGCCTTTTTTCTTATGGGTCCATTCGATATTCAAGCCTCGGATTGTGGGTAGAGCGTAGGCTGGTTATCTTGTTTTTTTTAAATGGAATCCTTCCAAAGTGAGTATCGGTAGTCTATACCAATTAATAGTGAATGACCTATGTTGTTTGCCTATACCTCTAACCAATAGGCCTAACCGGTTGACATTTTTTTTTTAATGCATTTCGAAGCTGGAACAGAATTGCTAATTTTACTGATGAACTACTTAGGATCTGATTAATCAGGGGCTATGATTTGATGGAAGTTATCGAAACATATTTTGATACACATCCATTGTTTACAATTGTCGACGGTATAAGAGTGTATTGAGTATGAATAGGTTTTTTATTTGTCTTTTTGAGAACGGAATCTAAAGGCTGGACTCTTGAATTGAGAGAAATGATGGGACCCCTGTATTCCGTCGTCTATATATACCCTGTAGAACCGAATTTGTGTGATAAAACAACAGTCACAGATTCGATTCTAGGGGAGTATATGGTCGATGCAAAAACTTCGATTTACTTTACTGCTTTTATAGAATTTCTAATCATAACTATTTATAACATTGTATGATGGAGTGCACATCGTTTGATTGCTGGATTGTACCAGCTATTGTGTGTAATGGTTGTTTAAAATTATAATTATATATATATTCTATTGAGTAGAATCTGTTCTAATAGTGAAAGTAAATGTTCGAGTTATATGCTCTTTCAGTGTCACTTGTCATTTCATTTGGTGATTTACGTTGATATAAAGACATCGTCCTAGTCATGCTCTGGAGAAGCCTTTTTACACGAGTCACTTTTTGGCCTGTTCACGTATCATTACAGCCAAACAGTCCTTTTCGTTTTGATAGTGAACAAAAAGTAACTTGCCATAACAAAAGTTATAGGAGACTGAAATCTAAACAGATTTTAACATGGCATCAAAGTAATGCATTTTTTTCTTACGGTTTCATACGTTTTAACATTTCAATCATTGAATTATTGACTGTTTGGCATTGGTTGGTTGCCACGAGGCTCTTTGAATAGTTTTGAAAGGGATAGGGTAGATGAAATGATGAGATTCTTGTAACTTTTGGATGACCCCTTCTTGACAAAGACAGTCCCCATCAATTGTCCCCAGGCTTTATTCCCCTCTTTTTGTGCCAGGGGGACGTTTTGTATCTTTTGTTTGTTTATCTGTCAGACTCACTGGCCTTAGTTTGATTTAGTATTGTAGAACAATAAGCATATTAACCATATTATTACACAAAACCATCTAAATGTCCATCTATACCCAAACTTTGTATTTAATCTATTCAGATTATTATCCATTGACTGTTAGGGATGACCACAATTGATATTAAACTGTTGACATTAGGTACATCAAATTTTACATTTTATTTTTCAGTATAGCGAGTACATTGCCAATCCTGCATTGGAACTGGTTAAATATTTGTTTTCATTCAAAATAATTTCGGTGTTTTTTTTTTAAGTCCGTGAAAATTGCTGCTGTAGGTGTGCAGTGTATACCCGTTAATGAACTAGCTTTACCTCCATTGGCCAATCTGGTCACATGGTTCCCTAACTTTATTCAGTTGACAGCAAGTAGGAGGGCTTTATGGAGGGTGGAAAAAAAGACAACTCGAGAAAAATTTGTATTTTCTACCTTCAGAAATTAATGACCATGAGTTCGTTTATGGTGGACTCTAAGTATGTGGACCCAAAATTTCCTCCTTGTGAGGAATATTCGCAAAATAGCTATATACCTGACCAGGGGACAGACTACTACGGTCCAGCGCAGGACCCAGGTTTCCAGCATCCAGGAATCTATCCACGGTCAAACTACACTGAGCAACCCTTCAGTTGTACCACTGTGCAGGGTTCTACAGTGCAGCCGCGGGGTCATGTGCATGAGCGAGCCAGCCACACTAGCCCTTTCACTGCACAGACCGAGCCGTGTCCCCCGGTCCAAGTGACTGGCCCCCGGACTTGTGGACAGCAACAAAACACAAAGAACCAACATGGGATACAAGCCAAGCAGCCTACAGTAGTTTACCCCTGGATGAAGAAACACCACGTTACTACGGGTAAGATTGACTCTCTCCTCCCCACGTCTCGTTGGGACAAGCTGAGGTCCAGGAATTTAGCCACATGAAAATTATTGCGTGAAATATTTATGAGTTTCTTTGAAGGGGCCGTCAATTACTCCAGTCATAAATGTTTATTGCTAAGGAAATAGGCCGCTGTCTATGTGGCCGTCTTAGAGCTCTTGAAATGTCCACTTGCCTTATGACTATGTTTTATTTTATTGTGTGTCGACAATATTTCAGATGAAGAGGGTGAAAATAGAACAAATTGAATGAAAGTTTGGTCATAGTTTCGTCCAATTTCATTTCTGGATCAAGTTTTTCATTGTTTTGTTTTTAGCTAGAAGTTTGGAGCGTCCCGTGAAGGGCTGTTATTTTGTTAACTGGGACCTAATTGGCTCACATTGGTGTTTTGTTTCTCACAGTAAACCCGGACTACACAGGACCTGAACCGAAACGGTCTCGGACAGCTTATACAAGACAGCAGGTTTTGGAACTGGAAAAGGAGTTTCATTTTAACAGGTATCTGACCAGGCGGCGTCGCATAGAGATTGCCCATACACTCGTTCTCTCCGAGCGTCAGATCAAAATCTGGTTTCAAAACAGAAGAATGAAATGGAAAAAAGACCACAAACTACCGAACACAAAGGGAAGATCTGCATCGGCTTCCAGCCAACATTTACAAAGTATTCAGAAGGATAACCAGACTGATATCACAACTTTATGAATATTGTGGGAAATTTTGAATCTTACATGAACTGTAGGCCTATAAAAACTATTTCCCATTTGACTTTGCATGATCTCAAACATGGCATTTTCGTCATAGGCAGTTACATTCAGAAGGACCCTCGATGTGTGTTGGCTCGCTGAATTGAGTCAACTTCCAACATTGTAACTGATAGGTGCTCAGAAGATACGAGTGCGTCACTACATGCTTCACATGCTTCAAAGAGGTAGCAGTAGATCGAACGAGAACTTTCGCTTTCGGACGAAAGCCTGTTAAAGAGGTTTTCATATTGGCAGGCCTACTCTTCTTGCTTGCTATGGTTCTCTTTCCACCACACAAGTCAGAGTACTGCCTGAACATTTATATCTTTATTTAAAAGGGGGAAAAAACGTACAATTATGTGAAACTTTTGTACACGTTAATAGGAAATTGTCTTGTGATGAAATCAAGCTTCTAAAAAGAACCATATTTGATTCATATATTGCAAAAAAAATAAAATGGCCATTGCACACAAAGCATCAGTTGTTCCATACATTTGTGACAATATTTGTTACTTTTATATAGCCTAGTTTTTTTTAAAGTAGTGAACTCGTATTTATGGGTGCTAACTGGTTGAATTTTTCTGTTTACGTTTTCTGATCTTTTATACAATAAAGTTTTTAAAATGGCGTTAAATTCTATTGAGAAACAAGACATTCCTGTGTGCAGACCTTTCCCAGTGCCCTTATTCGGTTATAAATCTCTCTTGACATCTTTGTAAACAGTGTACATTTAAAGAGGGTCTCACATATGGCATCTGAAACTCTTTCATGAGTTCCCTTGTCCTTTGCATCGAATTTATATTTTGTAAGATACTTCGCTATTTTTATTTTGATCCATATCAAACAGAACACTATTAAAACTCTATATTAAATGTGAAGGACGTTGAGGACTAAAAATAGGTGTCATATGTTTCCCCCATTTTTATTATTCAAATTTTGTAATATAGTGTTTAAATTTCATTATGATTATTTATTTAATTAAATATCTGTACATTTCCTAAAACCCACAACTGTTCTGAACGTGTTTGAGAAACAAACGTTTATTTAATGAGATATGTTCAAAACTGTTGTGGATTATTAGAATTGTCTCTTTTGTTATGCATTGTAAAATCGTTTAATTCATGCTCTTAGCTGGCGTTAAAATCTAACTATGGCATTCATTTATACCAAACCAAGCCACACATGCATTCATGTCATGTTTCAAGACAGATATTCCTGTATTACTCCAATCATCGTCCTCGTGACAAAAATAATCATAACCTCTTGTGTTGCGAAGATGTCTTCCCTCTGAAGAGTCTTCATGATGAGAAGTTGAAAAGCTATTTCAACTGAAGTTCGACAAAAAGCTCCAAAGGCAGGTTCATCCAGAGGACACTGTTTCTATCGCCTTAGACACATTTCAGCCGCGAGGAGTGACCTCTAAACCCTTGACCCGTCCGACCAATACAGCCTTGTTTCTCTTACAGGCGCTATTCACATTGAGTTTCATTTAGATACTTTTTCTATTCTACCTTAGTATTGGTTTGCTATAGAATATTGGACGCTTATGTAACTCGGTTAAACATGCAGGCTAACTTTTTAAAGCCTATATGTATTCTGCCAGATGCACCTCAAACGGTACTGATTGTGTATTCATGTCTCACCATGTTAATGTGCAATCCTGTCTGACTTTATTTTTGTACCTGCTTTTCACTCTGTACATTCACAGGTGTCGTGCACAACTTTCATGGAAAAATAAAGACTGTTACTTGATGCATTATGGTGGCACAGAGCACTCACGTTTGTCAATAGATTTCTTTATCAAGTATTCAGAGGTTCATGCTGGGCCATTGAGCAGATAAAATAGATAATCAATGTGTGCGCGCGCACGAGCACGCGCGCACACACACACACGGTCTTTGGTGGCTTTCGTGATCGTGAAATATCAGATACCGCCAAAATATTTCCATAATGCGTAAAATGAGGCATTCTGTAACATTTGGGTTCCATAGCAAAGCATACAAGAACATGGAATAGGGCCTTACTTGCGATACACCCACATAACTCGAACTTTATGCATGTCTCTCTCTCATTGACATCAACCCATGATTTACTCAAAGGTTACGAGTCGATACCTCAAATTAGGATTTAGCCTATGGGTTGGGTTCGACCACACATCTCGCAGACAACGTTTTACTTAATTGTGCTTGTTTGAAAAAATGATGACATAGTTGACTAACATAACGTGTTTCATTGGCCGGTAAGTTACATTTTATAGCAAGAATCATGAATGTCCCCTAACCCACATCAATGTTAGATTCAGTGCCATAAGTTTTATGAATGCAGGATCAGTGGGATTATGTTTGTGATCAAATAAAATGTTCATGCTTGGATTAAAACTTGTTTCATTTGAGTGCTTATCTGTTTCTCTTTGTGTGTTTGCGCGCGTGCGTGCGTGCGTGCACGGGTGTGCATGTGTCCTCACGTTTGCGCGCAATCCTTTATAAGTTTAGCTGGGGAAGCCTTGTGTCACTTACACTTATTCATCTTCAGTTTGCCACTATATATATTTCAGTGTGCAAGCATGATGATGTCATTGCAAAAGAAAGAAAACTGCACCAACTTCACTTGGACCAAGAAAATCCTTATGTAGCCTAAACATAGGCTAAACAAGAGTTCTACATGCAACCCATGTTGTTGTACGTGTGTTTTCAAGACTATCCCAATGGATTGCTGAATGTTATATTTTCATGTTTCTTTTCCACAGTGGACCTATGAGGCATGTAAACATGTAAATTGTCTCTCTTGTTCACTGAAATGACCATGGGAATAATCATAAAATGCCTTTTATGTAACACAGAGTTTGAGAAAAGCAATCATATTTCAGTACTTGCCCGACAATGTGCAGTGTGCATTGACCTACATGTCTGAATACAATAAATGAGAGCCATAAGCAGTGCCATTTTCAATGACACTGCACCGAATATGGTATACACCATTGCCGCGCTCACAATGGCTTTCAAACGGCCATATTTGATTTCCTGCTGTTCGCAGAAACTGTCTTCGCCAAGCGAGACAGCCCTTTAAGATATATTAAACTGTGCTGTCTGCATTCAAAGATATAATTCGGAGTCTATACCGCTCCTCTCTCCTTTTCTGACCACGTGATTGTCTAAATAATTAATGCAGCACGTCCCCTAGAAACACGGCGTCGTCATTAATCGCGAGGATTCTATCAGACTTGAAAACTGAAGAGATCCCAAGAAAATAATATCCAAACGCTCCGATACCCAACGCAACTGTAGCCAGCACTTTAGCACAGCATCTCAACCAATGGAAGCTTGGTAGGTAAATATTTTAAATTATTTTTTTGAGTAAGATGGTAAATGACCATATCTGTCAGATATTTGATAAATAGCGCCCTTTGATGAGTGCGCCTTGGACAGGCTGAACTTGTTATGGGTTCTTCAGTGCTGTGGTTTTTATGAAAAACAATAGACCAAGAGGACAATGTCGATATTATAAAGTGGTAATATTTTACAACTAAGATCCGTGTTATGTTTCTTAGCAAGTGAGTAAGTAAATATTTTCAGCCACCTTTACTGTGTGAAATGGTTGTGATTATGAATGTGTGGGCAGAATGAATGCAGAACTGTTGGGCAGTTCTAGTTCGTTCTTGAGGGCTGTATGCTCGGGCCTCTGTGATTTATAATATCACCAAAGAGAGCAACTCAGTTATTGGTTTACACCAAATTGCCTGTTACAAAATGTAAACAGTGTGTTAAGATGAAAAACATTTCAAAGTGGTACAAGTGCAATATGTCATAATACAAAAGCGTATATTAGACTATTCTTTGGATAACACGCCAGCTACCTGCATAATGGAGAAAAAACAAAAAAAACAATCTGAAACGTTGTAAGAATATATCTCTTTGGAATGAACTCGGATGACTCCCCTTTGCTAACATTGTTTATATTGTTGATGGGGCATAATTTGAAATGTATTTCTGAGAGTAGTAAAAGTAGTGTTTGAGCAGGTTGACAGTTATCTGCCTCGTTGTAAATCATTCTCAGTCATTCCTGAAAGGGTGCGAGGCTGTTGGGGGCCGGGCGAACACTGTAAATCTTTCACTTTTATTACCCCATGAACATATGCTGCGACGCTAGTAGTCCTGCGTCCTTTCCTCAGTACGAGATAGGCCTACCTCTCGGCCAGCTTCCCCGCTGTCTTTTATGGCGTTAAATCTCCATCTTCCAGTTGATTTTTGAACTCACGAATTGTCATTTGAAGGCGTTTTGTTATTTACATCGAAAACAGTGACTGAAACAGAAAATGTGACTTTCCTTGAATGTGTTCAGGCTCAAAAGCAGGTTATCGTACGGCCGAACACCATGAGAAATAGCACAGAAGAGACGAGGGTTTCCAAATTGGTTTATTTGTATACAATCCCACCGGCCTTTTCTCATGCATTAATATTGGTCAATAGATTTCATAACATTCTAAAATGCACATCTCACATCTCATATTGTAGAGGTAAAAAAAACCGTTTTGTTTTTTAAAACAATGGTGATAACAATGGTGATAGCAGTTTCAAGTACCAATAATGCATCTAAATACACGTCCAAATGTACAATCCTGTATCAGAAATTATGTTCAGAACCCTACATTTGTACAGAATTCTCAAAACTACATTCTAATCAAGGTTGTATTTTTATTAATTCATTTCTCTTTCAACAGCAGTTTTATGAGAAATCAAATATTACCAAAATACCGTATAAGGGCTATATAATCAGGTAAACATGAAATGCACTTTGTATGTATGTATTATCTCTTAAAGATGACTAAATAGCCACCCGTGTCATTAAATTGGCATAGTATGCCCAGTGACCAGACCGAATAAAATATCTAATTATATTTATAAAATGGAAAGAAGATCTTCACCAGAATGAAATCCAAGTTGATCGCAAGTTGAGCATTTTCACTATGGACACAGGTCAGATAAAGAAATGTAAACGCCATCATTTAAAAAAGGATTTGGGAGTCAAGGCTTGCTTGCAGAAGCAGCCTCAATCAGAACATCCCGATCACGTGAACAAATATGCTTGTATTTTAAGGCCGTGCCTTTATTTGTCATCATAAAGGTTTCCTGAAACACCAACAATCGTAATGATAGTTTCATTTCGGTGACTGTGTCTGAAAACCTGTATTTTTCAATGGGAGATGATTGCCAGATTTTTTTGGGTGGAATAAGGATGCCTTGGTTTTTTATTGGTAGTTGAGCGTGAGTCTTTCCATTCTATCGGGAATACTGTCTGCATTGGTATATGGAAATGTCTGAAAAACCGCAAGATCAGGTTTAGGACAGTATTGTCTACAGACAAAGGGTGAAGGATATATTCTAGAGACTGCAAGGAAAGGAATTGAGACTAAGAAACACGAGTATATGATAAATTGATTTACAGGTAAGCAATTCTATGGCAAAATTACAACCTTTAACCATAGCTTTACACAATGCTAGAGAATAAATATGATTTATTCCATTCAAAGGAGTTGATCTTTATTAATGTCGCTCTTGTCGGTAACTACGCTTATAGCTTAAGTCTTATGGACCTTAGATACGATTTTAAGGCAGGTTCACAATTTTGAGCAACCACTTTGAAAGGTTAGTTTGGACAGACGTATTTTGACAATTGGTTTTCAGCTGATTTTGCAGTTTGATGAAAACTGACCAAAAGAAAAGGGAAAAGAAGCAGAGGAACTTTTCATTCGGACTCCTAGGTTGTTAGATCGTAAATCACATTAATTTGTTGTCTTATCGTCACAGTGATGTTAGACATGATTTATGTGGTTTCAGCTATATGGCTTTGTTAACCTGCAAATGTTATAATATTTTGAATGGATTCAATTGTTTTAATTTGTGTTAGAGAACTACTTTCAGGATTTCTCCATTTGTAAATAAGAAATATATAAATAGATATAGACGTATTTTTTATTTAAATAACAGGCTATATGAAACACTTTAAGTTGACGTTCTGCACTCATTTTTACTTAGGCTTACATGATTCCTTCGTGAAGTTATTGGATCATTCTGAATCGCAAATGTTTTTTTTATAGGCCTTTGAGAATCAAATATGATTTAAGAACAGATCTAAACAATAGGCTATTGTTTGAATACTGCTCAGGTTGACTTGTCCTTTTATGTTATTGACTGTAATATATGTTCAAGTCATTATGAATGATATTTAATTCACTATTGTCTGACTATACTGCGCTTTGATAACGAAATATGACTGGCTGACAAATACTGAATTTAAACCAATTGTATTCCAAGTAAATATTTGCAAAGTATTCTTAGTTTAGAATGTGCGTCTAGTGGCAACACATATTAATGGAAATATGCCTGGAAGCTATAAAGAGCTGCCAAACTAGCGATAAGAATCAAATGACAATAACAAAAACAACACATCCAATAATTCGGAGGATTTACACTCAAATTCGTCTTAAATGTAGCCAAATTAACAAGCTTATAAAAGCTATAGGCCTTTTGCTTTATACACATGTTTAAGTATGAACAATTAGTTAATTATATCATATCTTGCTTCCCAGCCCAGGGATGCACAAATGGATATTATTGGTTATTTTTGACTACTAAAGTAAACGTTCAAAATAAACCATCTTTGAAGTCAACTTTATATCCAAAGCGCACAATGGACACAAAGAAAACGATGAAATACAAGCAGACATTGTATATACCAAACTTACCGTAGCAATGCGTAGGCGAGAAACATTGTTGTCTGAAAAGACAAGTCATGTCTGGCCAGAGTAGTAACAACATGTGGTAACACTACACTTTCAAATCCACTCAAAACATATCGACTTCGACTTCAACATCATTTCGGAGTTCTGCACATTTCTAAAACACGCTAGGCTATATGTCAATGATAACATTTGCTATTTGCCGAGAGACACTATTCTCAATCATGTTGTATTAGTTTACAGATAGCTAAGTAAAGCATAGTTAAAACTTACATCAAGTAGCCTACAGACTAGTTTCTTATTTCTGATAATTATCTCCTCAAATCTGGCCATGTGTCCCATCGTCAGGCAGTGTTTCAGCTTTTAAAAAACGGGTGAAAAGTACTGTGGTTAGGATTTCATTGTGACTTTCTTGAACGCCTTCCGCTCGTTGTTCATTAATCTATGAGTTATTGCTGAACAAGCCAAAGGTCAGCCAAAAGGCTTATGACTGCTAAATATTTTGGCCAGCTCTTTCTTTGTTTAGAATCTTCAGTGTAAGATTTTCTTCTCCATCACTGAACTACATTTTCGGTTTTAAAATGCCTTAAAATAAAGAATATTGTGTTGGAATTTGTGGTTGCTGAATTGTCCCATTTCTTCTCGCGTATGCTCTTATGATGATTAGAATAGATACTTGTTCATAGAAGTTCATTATGGTGCTATATCAAATTCTCACTGTAAAAAAAAATAAAACCAGTAGGCCTACGATGGCATTTCAACAGAACATCTAAGCAATAGAAATGGTGCAGTTTGTTATATGAAATGATTACCCTACAGTAATCCAATGTCCTTCCAATAAAATGAGGAAATGGTGGTGCTCAAACAGTTTTGTGAAACTCCATGTATTGTTTTCGCTTTCAGGTCGAGGTGGATGTAATGATGAGCACGTGAAGAAAAATACGACACATATCTGCATAAAATACGGTGAGCATCATTTATTTAATGAACTTCCGTTACATATTCACATCACATATAGAAAACAAGCCTGTATGTGTCATGCATAGGCCTATATAGTCCTATGCATGCATTTTTATACTCTCAAAAACAGTGTTCAAAAGGTAAAGTTAAGTAAAATGTAAAGATAAACAGATGATCTAGATTATAAATTCCACTGTTTAATTCAATTCTCCAGATTAGCATGTTCAGTTTCCCTTGTAGGCCAATATAGCCAAGTCTACCAGAGGCTCGTTTAAAACATGCACTTTATCCTTTAAACATTGAAGAATGTTCATCATCTTGACATGCAAGAATGCAGAGTAAGGCCAGATGCAAGTTGCAACAGAACATCATTTCTTTGTTTAAACAGAGCATAGGGAACATATCCATACACTAGTTGGTTATGAAATATACATACCCCACTGGGCACAGATGTCATTTCAACGTTTAGTTTGGATTTACATTTGGTTGAGTTGTCAACTAACGTAAATTCAATGTGAAATCAACAAAAAAAATGTCTCAATATCATAGGATTTAGGTTAAAAGTAGGGTTTTTGGAAAAATACGAAATTCCCTTATGCTTTTTGCAATTCCAATAAGTTTTCCAAGTTGAGTCAACGTCATCACATATCATTTTGCTGTTGAAATGGCGTGGAAACAACGTTGATTCAACCAGTTTTTGCCCAGTGGGACATTCAGAAGTAGCATTTAAAATCAAAACATAATTCACCAGTCATCCCATCACCTCAATACGAATTTCAAACAGGAATATGTCCACTTTTGCGTCAGTGACGATGGTCCTCTCTACAAACAAAACGATTCCATTTCTGCGGTTTCAAACGTGCGTTTGCGAGAGCGTAGTAGCGGCAATGCAGAATGATTGTTGAGGCTCGATTTATATAAACGGCCTCTCTATTATTGCTGCAGAACTTGCAGAGTATGGCATTTTTTTAGCTTGCCTTCCTCCTACGCTTAGTTTTACACTTCTGAGGGTAGCAAGTCTTGAGGAGTGATTTTCTTTTCATTCCTCTCTAAGGCGTTTACGACCATAACATTTGCAGTCATAAATTTTGCTGCGGTCCACAATGACAGGTGCATTCATATGCACGCGCGGACATTCAGGGAAGACTGATTCAACTACTGTAGGCTATTAGTTTGTCTCCATGCATGCCTTGGTCATTCAGTGTGTTACTTATGTCAAGAATTGAATGTGAAATCGTTTCCAAAAGCAGTGAGATATGTTGGGTGAAAAAAATATCGTTTTTATATGTAGTCTAGGCTCGGGTAGATTGGTAGCTACAGTCTAAATATAGGCTTACTGATTACAGGCTACATGAGGGTGCCAGAATTCAAGAGCAAAGTTTTGACACCGATGCATTTGTCTTATATGCACATAATTAGCATATAGGGATCCCACCCATTCCGACCACCCCAATATTTTTTGGTGAGAAACAGGGAGAGGGGATGGCACTTCTTTTAGCATCATAACCCCCCTTAGCACACGTGCATTGTGATAATATTTTCTAAAATAATTTCATGGTTTAATAATTGCTTTTTGAATAAGGTTATGGAAGTAGCATTCAAAATATTAAAAAAAAAAACTTACAGGAGCGCGAGATGGACTTAATAAGTTAACAACAAATAAACAAAACATATGAACGAGATTTCGTTTATAAATCAGATTTCCAAATCAAACGAGAGAAGTCGTATTACATGTTGACGTGTTAAATAGGAAAGTAAGAGCTGATGGTGGTTTGTGATTAGTTAGGCTACTGAAAGGAATATTGTGTGGGTAACCAAATGCTGATTCAGCTTATTTTCGTAAGTAATTCAAGAAGATCTTTTGATCTTTTGGCAAAAGTTAAACGGTAACTCTTTTGTGCCAAACATGCCAATTGGTTCAAAGGGGAGAGGTTAAGAAGGTTAAGAAAGTTAAGAAGGCCTATTGATGATTTGATAGTTAAAGAAAGCATCGTTTGGAAAGTGAAGTTATAACTATTACAAAACAGCATTTTTTTTGTTTTTATTTTCATAATAGATCACGTGATCAAATATGATTGTATTTGTTTGTAATATGGCCTGGACTTATACTGAAACCAACACCAGACATCAGGAATCTTAAGAAAATGACTAAATGTTCGGTTTATTGATGGAAGGTTATTTTTCAATCCAGAGTACAGTGTATGCTCAATCATGGTTTAGTACACGTTCAATTCATATTGCCTGCATTATGAGCCTAACAACTCTTCTCTTCGTAGGTCAAGGAATACAGAGGCGGTGGGAAACTCCAATCACGTGATACAAGAACACCCATGCCATTGGATAGGGCCTTGGTTTGAATCTTCACAATGCAGAAAGCTACATACTACGATAATTCTGGACTTTTTGGAAGCTACTCTTACCCCAAATCCGACTCATATATGTATGGCCCATCTCACCAGCCCTACCCCACTTCTAACCTTGAGAGTGATTATCAGGGTCCAGTTTGTCCAATACAAACCACAACTGTACGGCCACCAACTCATAAAGACAATGACATGAATGGCAACTGCATGCGACCAAGTAGCAGCCAAGGAAACACCCAACAGTCGAGTATTGGTGAACAGCCGCAGGCACCTCCATTGTCGGCATCTTCCCCTAACTCCAGCAACACTTCATCTCAGAAGAAGAAATCTCCCCCAAACAATGCTTCGAATACTGCCACCCCAGTCATTAACAAGCAAATTTTCCCATGGATGAAGGAGACGCGATCGAACGCCAAACAGAAAAGCAACAGCAGCAACAATTGTACAACTGCAGAAGGTACAGTGTTTGTGTGTGTGTGTGTGTGTGTGTGTGTGTGTGTGTGTGCGCGTGCGTGTGTGTTTCAGCATGATTCGTCTGGACATGGTGGTGCGTAATGCGTGCGTAAAAGGGCGATTATTCTACTGTGCGCAAGGGTCATTTTAGGCAACTGCGTAGGCCAATGTGAAATCATTCATAATACATAGAGACTTATGGTGTTTACTATGTATTTTCAGGTGAGTCCTGCGATGAAAAAAGTCCACCTGGTCCAGCCTCCAAACGGGTCCGAACTGCCTACACCAGTGCACAACTTGTAGAACTTGAGAAGGAGTTCCATTTCAACCGGTACCTGTGTCGTCCCCGAAGAGTGGAGATGGCTAATTTATTGAATCTCACTGAGCGCCAAATAAAGATCTGGTTTCAAAACAGAAGGATGAAATACAAAAAGGATCAGAAGGCTAAGGGGATAATGCACTCTCCCATCGGACACTCCCCGGACAGAAGCCCACCATTAAGTGGCCCAAATCACATTGGATATTCTGTAAATGTAAACAGCCTCAGCTATGATGCGCCCTCGCCCCCGTCATTCGCCAAACCCCAGCAAAACATGTACGGCTTGGCTGCGTACACGGCACCATTAGGTGGTTGCATACCGCAACAAAAAAGGTATCCGGGGTCCGAATACGAACACCACAGCATGCAAGGCAATGGTGGCTTTGCCAACGCTAATTTGCAAGGCAGTCCGGTGTACGTTGGGGGAAATTTCGTTGATTCCATGCCAGCCTCGGGCCCCATGTTCAACCTCGGCCATCTCCCTCATCCCTCATCCGCCAGCGTGGACTACAGCTGTGCCGCTCAGATTCCAGGCAACCACCACCATGGACCCTGTGACCCCCATCCCACATACACAGACCTCACCTCTCACCATGCGTCTCAGGGAAGGATTCAGGAAGCGCCTAAACTAACGCATTTGTAATTTGTGAGGATTCCATCTGTGTGCCCAAATTATGTTACGCTCTTTTATTACCTCACTAGTCTAAAGTAATTTATATGATTACACTACAAGTGAGTCATGTGTATTACCCAGTATTATTATTGATATTACTATTAATGCTATTGTGTAATTATTTTCTAAGAATAGCTGTGGTACATTTTTCTTGACTGTTGAGGATGCGTAGGGGAGACCGTTTGTTTGTCAGTTGTTCGTTTTCTGAAGTGCAATGCGCAGTATGGGGACTGAAAATGTCATAACATTACTTGAAGGTAAGTCCTGTAGATCTGACAGTAGTCACCCATCTTTATAGGGATGGATTTTATAGAAAAAAAACCTCTAAGGTGTCTGTTTGTTAATTTCAAATTTTCTAAATTTGAAGCGTCTTATTTATTTTTCCAAGATTGTATTGCATTTATCTCCTTTCCTATATGTATTATTTAACGATTTTTTGTATCACACATTATTTATCATTTACATATATGCCTATTTATATGGACATCTAGAATTTATGCAACATAGTTCGACAGACTTTGACATCATAGCCCTTCAATAGGTACACAGGTTTTTGGTGAATGCTAGTTTTAAGACATGGTTTCAATGGCTGGTGGTTTTATGTTGTTGTAGTAGAAACCCCCTAAGTGTAAATCTTGGAGTATTGGGGCATTTTTCATGATTTATCTTGTGTCAATGCCTCTATGAAAAACAAAGTTATATGTAGCCTTTTGAAATACCGAATATTATAAAAATGTAACACACCAGCATGTCATTTGTCGTCATTGCCAATTTTCATATCACGTCATTGTTATTTCATCAGTTGGACTGTCCATGCATACATTTATGAAACGCTAATGATATGAAAATGTTCTATTTTATTGTGTTTAACATTTTGTAAATAAAGTGCTTAAATTTACACAATGGATGAAAAGCACCGTTATTGATACACATAACAGACGTAGAAACGTGAAATTGCCACCATTTTGAAGTATAATGACATAGTAAATAGAAGGCTTATAGCTTTAACAAAGAAATGGCATGTCTCGTCGCTCAAATCAGACACACACGGAAAACTATCCGTTTTTCACATATGAGGGGAGAGGGCAATTGAATCGAAAGAGTAACCAGATACCGTGTATGTCTGCTTGATGCTGAAGAAATGCACATTTTCCAAGACACAGACACTCCTATTAGGCCTGAAGTCAAATTGCGCAGGAAGACTATATTCTTCACAATGTAAGCTCCATTTTTGACAGGGAAGGCTAATTAATTTGCTTTTTCCAATTATTTTTTGTTTCCAAAACGTATATTTCATCTCAAAGTTGCTGATTTATTACCACAGTCTATCGTGAAGCAGACCACACGTTCCACATTTTTTATGAGGATTTTCCTTTATCAATATGTCATTATTTAAAACTGTAGGCTAAACAAGTCCACATACTGTGTAGGCGTATAACAACAGAAAACACTTGGAGTGTTGTTTAACGTTTGAGAAGCACAAATAATATATTTGCGTAACAAAATATTCGTAAATCGGAAAAATAGGCCACAGTATAGGCCTAATATTCTACAATAGTCTGTTCAACGTTAGTGAGTGACAAAGGATGGATGCTGCAGCGGTAGGCTATGTTGAGCTAGGCATCTATAGCAGAGTGCCCCGCATCCTTTCTTCCTACTGGAGAGAACATTTCAAAGCTCATTAATCAAAAACTCGTCGCTTTCAGACTTCACACTGATTCCACCTCCTTGTGAACAAAGCATTTGCATTCCAAATTCTAGAAACACATTTCAAACTGAGAGGCCAAACTTTGGTAGATGTACACAGAGCACATAGCCCTGGCTTAATAAATATCACGGAATGAGAGGGACGAGGGCGCGCTTAGACAACGAATCTGAGCCACCGAAGGTATCATTAGAGGCGTCGAGAGAAAGTAAGTGGGTCTGGAAATGTGTTCAATGCATTCAATTCCTCAGATAAGAAAAGCATTATAGACTGATTCAACGTCTGAATGAAATTAAACCAAAGTAATTCGCGAAAGCTGTTTATAGCACATGATTAATAATTTGCATTTTTCTAATATGTTAAAATAGAATCTCAGCCTTTTAATTACTTTGATTGTATGCCCTACATCAGAGGCACTGAAGTACCATCTTGTTCGACACAGTAGATGGCGGCCATTTTAACCCTCGGTGAGCTTGTCCTTTCATCTTTCCTCATACATTTTCTCCATCCAGATAACGATGACGTTGATACCTTGATATAATGGACTTTGCGCACAGCACCCAACCAACGCTGGAGCTATTATAATGGGGTAAAGCCAAAAATAAATCTCTCTCCAAAGAAGGAAGCCAATTCAAATAAGGATTCAAAGAGTGAATTAAGATTACATGTACGTTTGATCCTTCCATAAAGGGTACGTGCCACCTATGATTCCTTCAGTGATATTTTCGTTTTATATATGACATGGACACACCATAAAGGTGAAACAGATTGCCCACGTGCGCCATAACGTTAATAGGTTTATGATGGGTAATGGCCCTGGGATGGTTTGCCCATATATTTGATTTAGTCAACAATATGCTAGACATTCAAGCATACTCTTCAGTTAATTATTGCAAGATTATTATGAAGCTTATAGCTACTACAAAGGAAATTAAGAGGGAAATACATTTCTTGTTTACAGTGGAGTGTGCAGTAGAGTGTGCAGGTGGAGCCTAACATTGGTCATGCTACAGCATCAACCAAGAGCAACTTTCTCTGTAGTTCCCGCAAGTCCCCCTCTCACATGGTTGTAAACTAAGGTCTGTCTCCATATGGTTCAAATAAGTTCCAATTAGTTATTGTACAGAAGTCCCACAATGTTATTTTAGACTATTCTCATATATCTCGAAATTGTATTTGGTAGGCCTATCTGATATTGGTGACAGAAACTGTACTATTCAGGAGGCATTTAGAGTACTTGGCTGTCAGCATAGTGTGTATCTGGGCGGCACATTATCACTTGAACATACATAGCTAAGTATCCTTCTATCAAAATGTTTTTTGTTTTGTTGTGCATGGCTAGTCATATATCCGTGGACCCCCATCATTTCAGTCACTTTGTCGGCATTTGCGGTGCAGGCCTGTGCATGCTTTGTGGTCGCTAGGCCTACTTCAGAAAAACTCTGTGTGGAATTTGGCATGTATTTAAACAATAAAAAATGTATTGTGAACATGATAATGTGTCAAACAGTTTGTTTTGACACAGAAACACTGCCAACGTTAACTTTTACGAGTAAAAAATACACATAATAGATATACATTTTACTGCTTCCCTGTTAAAGTATCATATGGGCCTATAAATAAATATGATATTGTCACTATTGATTATCGTTACTAGTAGTACAGGCCCTAGTAGGAGTAGTTTGTTGTTATTGTTATGGTAGTAGGCCTAATCGTAGTAGTGGTGGTAGAGGCATGATAGCGCGTCTTTTACATTTTCACACATAAAACGGGTAATAATGATTACAATGACAAAACATTGGATGTCTAAAACCAACCCATTCCTATTTACTTCACAATAACTTTAAACATGAGCTTATATACACATTATAACACAAACAATGATTATTGTTATGACGTACACAGTATATCCGTCATTTATATGGAAAGTACTTGGGAGTTATAGTCCATGCACATCCTTGCCGGTCCGTAGGGAACGAAGTTAAGTGCAGCTCACTTGGGTGCTCCACTTTGTGGCCCTGATTGGATAAAAGGGGCCCAGACCACGCCTGCTCAGTAGTGGGTCATATTTACATGTTGGGCCAGGAAGTACAGTAGGCTAACTAATGAGGACAAGGGGCGCTGGAAATCATTAACCTCTGGTGGATATACAACGCCGACTTACAAGGGCCAACATGAGCTCGTATTTAGACTTATACTCGGAAGGCGACATGATGCCATTGCCTGTGAAATTCTGTCACGACGAACACAAACCAGGGACACTTCAGTACCACGGGGAGATAGTTGGGAGACTTTCGTCAGGTATGCTGGACCACCAGAGCAGCAGTCGGTCGATATCAGGAGGAGTGCATCATCAAGGTGTGTTTAAGGTGCCACGCGATAGCGACGCATCTGTATCTGATGCCAATTACTTGGATCAGGGACTTGCTTATAATTTGGCGTATGGATGCTACAACGACGTGGAACAGAACAGGGTGCATACCCAGTGCGTGAACTCGGCATATTCAGGAAACGGTCCTTTCCCCAGCCATCCCACAGAGACCTACTACCACGATATTAGAGAAACAAACCAGCAGTGGCAGAGCATAAAGATATCGCGAGGATTCGTCAATGCCAGTCATCAGAATGCATCACCATCCCATGAGAATTGTCCAAGAACTGGTCCTAGGCAAGAGGAGCCGCAAGTTTTGGCAAATACATTTGACTGGATGAAAATCAAAAGAAGCAACCCCAAAATCAGTAAGTAAATGCTACTCTATAATTGAGAAATAAAACATAGAATTGATTAACTTTAACTGACTATAAAGACTCAACCTGACATTATTTTTTGACTATTTTACAGGTAAAGCTATTGAATATGGATTATCGAACGCCGGATCAATTCCAAGAACAAATTTCACAACCAAGCAGTTAACAGAATTAGAAAAAGAATTTCATTTCAACAAGTATCTCACCAGGTCAAGAAGGGTTGAGATAGCCCATAGTTTGCACCTGAATGAAACCCAGGTGAAAATATGGTTTCAAAACAGAAGAATGAAACAAAAGAAGAGAGAGAAAGAAGGCCTTACTGGGATGTGCGTGCCTCCCATATCGAAGAACTCGGACTCGTCCCCATCATCAGAACTCAACTCTCCAGTTTCATCCCCTCCCTGCTCCCCCATCACGCTCTCCCACAGCGGATAACTGGAGGGGTTGAGCACATCATTGTGGTTTACTCAGATTTCTGTTGTCACCTTAGGCTTTTCTTATCTTATCTTATCCCACTAATTGCACTAATGTCTTTTATGATATTAAGAATTAACACGGTGCCTTTTGTTAAGTTATCTGACTGAGGGAAAGTTCCAACATGTTGTGAATGAAATTGTTTGTGAAGTTTCAATCAAGGGCCACTGTTTGTGTCTTGAACTATAATTGCCTTACTTATTGATGACTGATCGAAGCGTTACACTGAATTAACCAAATATTAAACCAAATGCCTTATTATGTAAAGATTAGGTTTATAAAATCAAGTGTGAATCAGACATTTGCAGGGGGAAGCCCCGAAGTGTTAGAAGTGATGCAATGCAATTGTTAATAAATGTCAATTAAGTTTACATCATTCTCAACCTACTCTCCGACTTCTATCATGAGCTATACAGTCTATTTAACTACCCATGTACTGTATGTCTATGTCACCCTGAATTAACCAAATATGTTTTATTTAAAAGCCATGGTGTAAGGTTGTGCTCAGGATATTTCTTCAGTCTGCTGAAGAATGCACTAACGCTCAGGTTTAAATATACGATTGTTGAGTATAATAATAGCATCATTGAAGAGTCACTGCAGTTATACCATTTGAAGTGACAGCAATTAATAAAATACATATAACTCATGTCGACATTCATGTTGTATTTAGTCTCAGATTGAAAACGCACCTTTCATGAATGTCAATTTTGCAAATGGTTTGTCCATTTTCAACTATAAACAAAGTTCCGTGTGTGTCAAAATTCGTTACAAACCTGCACTGTGTTGCTCACGCAGAGTTTGTGTGGCAAACGCATTACAACTAAAGGCTAATGTTAGGACTACACCCCCTACCCATCTTTTATTTTACAATGAAAGCTTCTGACCCTTGTCAGAACAACATAAAGTCTTTTAAAGTCTTTGATTACTAGAGTTGTGGTAAGGATTAAGCTACCTACAATTAACATGCAAACACTGAGCGAAAAGTGGTCGGCAACCCAGGGTTTTCTTCATAGCCACATTTACCCTCTTTGATATCCAGTACTCACATTTGAGGAACGGAAGGACCGGGGCCCTCCAGGAGGAAGCTTGTGTAGATCGAACAGTGGGGAACTCGCTAGGGGTACTGGGTCACCACAAGTTCAACCCAACCCAATGAAAACACACGCAAGCACGTGTGCGTTATGTGAGAGTTGAATAAGTTCTTCCCGGCTCATCGAGGAGCAAGTGACTATGGATATGACGTCAGATAAGTATTTATTTCTTCTGCAAACTGACCCAATTGAGAAAGAAAACATACACGAAAACAGATAAAACATAAAAAGAAGGTAACAGTGTGTCAAAGGTCTACCTTACTCTGGTAAATTCATCAAGTTGAAATCTGACCAACGAAGCTGTAGCCCATTTCCCGTCGAGCAAGCCAAGTCTATGAATGGCCTTGTTCATGTTCACAAATTATTAATGAATCTGTACCATAGGCCTACCAAGGGATGGACATGTAATGCACCATATAACCACCCAGCAACTATTCGAGAATTTGATTTAATAGGAGTAATATTCACTCTTCTAGAGTTGGGATGCTGGGACACAACGGCCTAGGTGAGGTAAAAGATTGTTGGCTACTCAACAATGGGCTGTAGCATGATCGAACTTTTTGTGAGGATGCACTGACTGCATTTTCCTTTTGTGGTAAAATAAACACAGCATGTAATTTCAAAATGACTGGTGCGATTTGAGTTGGGGGTGCATATTCATTTATCTTAAGATCACATAGCCACCAGTTTCACTCTGCAGCATGATGTAGTTGTCAGAAATGCTAATAATGAAGACCAATAGTTACAGGCCAAAGCCTAGCCTATAGTTCGATCTTTTAACTATACTGCAAACATCCTTCTCTATTATGTCAGCTTTGGACAAGGTTTGCAATGAGCACTTATTCAAATTTTTACACATCCCTGTCAAATAATAGAGTTGTCAATCTATGCATTTCCACTGATCTTTTACTGTTAATAAAAAAGGTATTCATGAGATTTCTAATATATGAATCTCTTATTTGATAGTTCTGATATGATAAACTATTGCTATATGTAACCCAACCAGGGCAAATCTAAAGTGCATAACGAAAAAGGCGCTTCCATTCCACAGTTACCTGGAGAATAACTTAGTGATAATGCAGGAATGGGGGTCATATACTGTATAAGCCTTAATATATAACGCTTGCCTTGTCTATAATGCTTCCTATTACAAGTGCCTTTCCCTTTGCTGATGCCAATATGGATCTCCTTGATGGCGTTTTCGGTATGAAATTATGACTGAATAAATTGCATCTTCATTTATCTTCCAAACCTTCTGTGCTGACTGCGATACCTGGCTCTCAGCTCTTCTTCCCATAATTATATTAGTCCTCTACCACACCAAGAAATGGATTACTCTGGAAAATGAACCTGGCTTTGCTATAAATTACACCTATGGATTCTGAGAAATGTGTTATTTTGTTTAAAATAGTCCCTAATGTAATTAGAGTTGTAATTCATGGAGAGCTACAAGTGTGCCTATTACAGTAACAGGGTCTGGAATTTAATCTGTCTGCGGGATAAAGAATGACCCTGTGTGCTTTTCATTTGTAATCTTAGACACATTATTTCAGTAAAATAGTCTGTGACCATTAGATATGAGAAATTGATTAGTGTACGGACAGCTTTATTCAAGAGTTGGCTTCTTTTTTTTTTTTTTTAAGTTAGCAGTCCCTCCACGAAAGCAAGGTAAATAATGGGTAATCAAATAACTTATCATACACTGGCTGGTGACGCTTTAAGTATCCGTATTAGCTGAGCCTTCTGGTTAGAGAGCCTACCTGTTCTGGCCAGGCCAGTAGATCTCTACCGTCCTGATTTATGTATCTAGGTGGTCATGCTGGTCAAACCTCTTCCTCAGAAATAATTAGCCTACCAGCATTTTAAAAGGCTTAAGGCTGCATTTCATCTGATGAGTCATTTCAACAATCCAGTGCCAAAGCGAAACAGTATCAGCAGAATTATAGTTAGAGTGAAGATGCTTTTCTAAATTTGAGAGGTTTCGCAAACATGATGCTACTTTCAATGGCTCATGAACTTTGAGGTAATGGTTTGAGATGCTGCTGAAGACCATGGATGAATTCACAATTGTTTTCGCCCTGTCTCTTGTTGGTGTGGTTACGGATGTGGCGGGAGCCTGTAATCCTCTAAGTCGGAGGTTTCTAATGTGTGGTGGTGTGAAGGCTGCAGCCATTATCATCAAAGTCCAAAACACTGAAAACGGTTGTGATAAACCCCCATCCGTCGGAAGAGATCCCAAGAGTGGATCTGATTGCCTTCAGTAAGAACATGTACCTAAGTGCATGTACTCAGCCCCCTCAAGGACAGGGGATTTGGAATGTGTCATAATGGTTTGGTTCAAAGTGTAGTAGTATCAGGGCAGTACACAGACCTTTCAGGGGGCAGGTGCTCAAAATGAAGAAAGCTAGTTACAGTGCCTCATAAATACATAGCCCCACACAGCTAAGTCATGTTTTCAACGAAATTCACGCAAGCGGAGATGAGCAGGGTACAGATTTTTTTTGTACTATTATAACTGGGTTATAGCTCCCGTACCAATGTTGTGAATGATACATATATTCATGTCAAAGATACCGGTCAACGCCATTGCACTCAAAAGTTACTTCAACCAGTGAATGCTAGCTATATTGATGCTAGCTATTCTACCAGTCTGTCTCAATGAGTGTTAGCAGGCTAATAGCTCACCATGCACACAAAAACCTATATTTTTAAGGGGTATGCAGTAGGTTTATGATGATATCAACGAAGTATGTTGTATCAGACATTTCAAACAACATTCCTAGCTAATGAGAACACAGTCATGGTATTTAATTGAAGAAAATGAACAAGATTTAACAAGGCAAACTTGGCGCTAATTTTAATGGGCACCAACAGAACATTTTCAGGGATTTTTACTTCCGTACCCCAGTATGACCCATGTGACCGCAGTTAACATCACTCCGTGAGGGACTATGATTGACATAGAGAAAAGAGGGTGGGCTGTCAGCTTATCATTGATGTTGATGATTGATGTAAATCTGCTAGTTAGCTAGCTTGATTAAATTTTTACTGATTGTGATTTATCAATGCTCATAAATTCTTAAATAATAACTTAACATAATATTCACAGTCTCCTAGCTCATGATATATGGCTGGCTGGCTAGTGGCTTGTTTGGATATTTTAGCATATGGTGGTTAGCTAGAGTCTAAACTACCCGTGTTGGTTCTGCCCTGACACATTGAAGAAGGGCTGGAGTTGAGTCAGAGGGTCGTTGATGCAGCAGATCCTCTCTATGTCTTTCTGCCGCTCTCTGCTGCACATATTGATGATGATGTGAATCAAGTGTTATCAAGTGTTAGTCAAATGTCATGCTGCTGTGGCAGTACTGTTGATATTTAAACTACACTGAACAAAAGTAGAAACATGTAAAGTGTTGGTCCCATGTTTCATGAGCTGAAATAAAAGATCCCAGAAATGTTCTATATGCACAAAAAGTTTATTTCTCTCAAATGTTGTGCACACATTTGTGATTTGTGAGTATTTCTCCTTTGCCAAGATAATCCATCCAGCTGACAGGTTTAGCATATCAAGAAGCTGATTAAATAGCATGATCATTACACAGGTGCACCATGTGCTGGGGACAATAAGAGGCCACTCTAAAATGTGCAGTTTTGTCACACAACACAATGCCACAGATGTCTCAAGTTTTGAGGGAGCGCAAAATTCAATGTCCACCAGAGCTGTTGCCAGATAATTAAATGTTAATTTCTCCACCATAAGCCTCCTCCAATGTCGTTTTAGAGAATTTGGTAGTACATACCAAGGCCAATTGCCTCCCGAGTCGCGCAGTGGTCTAAGGCACTGCATCGCAGTGCTAGAGGCATCACTACAGAAACTGGTTCAATCCCAGGCTGTGTCACAGCCGGCCGCGAACGGGAGTCCCATGAGGCGGCGTATAATTAGCCCAGCATCGTCCGGGTTAGGGGAGGGTTTGGCCGGCCAGGATGTCCTTGTCCCATTGCGCTCTAGCGACTCCTTGTGGTGGGCTGGGTGTATGCACGCTGACTACGGTCAACAGCTGAACGGTGTTTCCTCCAACACATTGGTGCGGCTGGCTCCCGGGTTAAGGGAGCAGTGTGTCAAGAAGCAATGTGGCCTGGCGGGGTCATTTTTCGAGGACGCATGGCTCTCGACCTTCACCTCTCCCAAGTCCGTACGGTAGTTGCAGCGATGGGACAAGACTAACTACCACGAAAAAGGGGTAAAAAAGTTCTATATGTATATCAATATACCCAGTCATGTGAAATCCGTAGATTAGGGCCTACTGAATTTATTTAAATTCACTGATTTCCTTATGAACTGCAAATCAGTAAAATTGTTGCATGTTGCATTTATATTTTTGTTCAGTATAGGTAGCTAACGACACACACTCGAAACTGTCATCCGGTGACCGCATCTCAAACCATGCCTGTTTGGATACCGGGTATGTGCAATCTCCATACAGGACAGACCAATAGGTACAACCAACGGGCAGGGTGGGGGGTGGCGAACTTGACGACGTCATGACGACTTGCAGGCAGTGGATTCAGAACAAGAACGGTAAACAAAAATAAAAAAACATATCTACTATCAACCAAAAGGGCATTTGGCGAGTGTGAGGGCAAAGGGGCATGTGCTAGGCACAGGTAGACTCCCATCTGTCCACATGCCTGAGTAGTATGTATGTCAAACATTGGAGTAGTGTGTCACAGAAGCATGAATGGGATCTAAGTCAATTTGAAGGCATTTTTTGGGTAAATCATAATACAATGCTACTGTATTCTTATGGTAGGCTTGACAAACAATGGTACAATGCTCCCCCCAACCTATGCTGCGCTCCAATCCAAAAGCACGGGAGAAGCAGGGTTAAATAATTCATATACATTTGATTTCATTTGTAGTGTGTCTGTGTCTGGCGGCGGGTGGAGGTGAGCCCACCTTTGGCTCCGGGAAGAGTGAAGCAGCACACATATCTAGTAATTGGAGACATAAAATTGACAATGCATTTATCTTTGAATAATGTGAATGTCCTGAGAATATGGTGGCAGTTGTCCTGGTGTGTCCTGGCTGTCAGGCAGCGAGGCTCTCTGGCCCTGGTGCAGTATAACGTGGGCTCCAATGTCTCCCCTAGAGCATCTCGCTGCTCTGCTGCTCAGCTCTGCTACTCAGCTCTGCTACTCAGCTCTGCCTCAGGCCCACATTCCTCCTTCCACGAGCTCCCTCCACCACACTCCACCGGCTCCTCACTTAATTTACACTGTTGGAGAGGGTCTTAATGCAGAAAAGCCTGCTGCCAAAAGGATCTTATCTGTTTTCTCTTTTAGGACAAAGTAGTCTGGAGTATATTGATTAGACAGGTTGAAGATTTTGTGATAGATTCCCTTCAAACATTCTTGATTCTTTTGATGTAGAAGCAAACTTCAGCCATTCTCCTGTTGGTACATTTATGTCTGTAATTATGATGTTCATCTTATACTACACGGTTGGATCCTAAATGAAAATGTACAGAAAAAATGGCTTTTTGGGAGAATTCAGTGTTTGAGGAGATGCTAGCCCTTTAAAATTAGACATATCATGGACAGTCTTTACAGAATATCATGGGTTGGTGCCTCCACCAATATGTTGCTGTGGGCTGGAGGGAGTAAGACGTATTGTTGAGAATGGATGGCTCCTGGCAGCCTGACAGTGTTGTTCAGTGAGGCAAAGTGTCAGTAAATTGTTTGTCTTCTGCAGTGCAATCCTATAATTCTTCTGGGAACCAATGACATTCTGTTTGCCAAAGAGAATAGTGATAGATGGGGCTAAATCAAACCGGAGGATTTTAGGATGCGTCCTGCCCACCAGACATAATCTGAATACATTTGTTCTACCCTGAAACACTGCTGCCGATTGTTTTTGTTTTTAAAGTGTCTGACCTGCAATTTTTTTACCGCACCAGATCAGACATACTATGTATCATGGTATTTTATCCAGAAATGCATGTACTTTTTTGAAAGGATGAATAGTACACATTTTCAGTCCATGTATTTTGTCTGTGGTAACGGCTGGAACTACATCCATTGCACTAATATTTCATGCGTAGTCGAATAGAACAGCCATCACATAAACATCTAACTTAAACTCCCACTTCAGTGAATAAGTGACCCCATTTTAGATTCCTGCAGCAATTGACCAGGCTGCTATGGATGCTGAATATGTTGGACACAGTGAAACATGTGGTCTGTGTCCATGTGATTGGCTGGTGTGTTTCCTGCTCTGAAGCGTAAATGTAAATGTGCAATCTGCCAGTCCTAGTGTCCTGTTGGCCCAACAACCAGTGCATGTCCCCATCTGTTCTCTCCCCTAAGCGGTGTGGCAACAAGGCTCCACCTATCCACCGCCAGACTCTCCCATTTGCTGGAGCGGCAAGAGGGCTTCTCCCGGGTTCCTAGGGTTACAGACAAGGTAACTGATACCACAGTGTTCACTGTTCCTGATCTGGAGTGGTTGGTCCTTATTTGCAGAGCCAGCTGGGCTAAAGGCTTAAGCTGATTAATATTTAAATGTGGTGTCCTCCGCTCACAGGGCTGAATGTTGATGTTGTTCCACAGGCAGGGGATGGCTTTAGAACATGTCGTTGCTGGAGTGTGATTTTTTTTTACAAGCTCAGCCTTGTCAACTGGGAGGCGCTGAGGTGTGACTGCTGAGAGGGCCAACATATCCACTGGCCTCAGGGCTATCCAGTCAATTACACATTGCAGTCCACTCTCCATACTAATCCCTAGTCAATATCAGACTCCAGGCAAGAACCATATCATCTTAGACTGTACATAAATGTGCATTGCACTCCATAATATACGTGCGTTGCCAATCCTTTCAAGTTGACCATACTGTTCGTCTTCCGTCATTACATTTGATTTTGAAACGTTAAATCTGGGAATGTGTTGGTTTACACATGATAATATTGTTTGTAACAGAGTAGTACATTTCTGTCCTAGTTCATTCAGCAGCATTGAAAAAGGATGAGCTTTTTGTTGTTGTCACATGAGCCTGTATCCAGGAGGTCCTCTCAACGTTTCATGATGAAATATCAAATGGATTGGTCTCTTGCCGTGTTTCGGAACGGTTACCTCTGTGTGTATCACAGACACTGGCTGTTTATAAGGACCATGTGTGGGAAGCTCCGAGAGGAGTCCCTGTTCAAAGCAACCTGCCTCTCCTTTGTAATACACTTTATCGTGTGGATGCAGATGAGCCCTTTGTTGGAGGCTTGCACCTCATCCATTACCCTAGGGCTGCCAGAGAGATAGTAGAGAGGGAATCCAATGAAAAGGACCATGACAGAACCTGCTGTTTAAGTGAACTCTCTGTGAACTAGGCTCAACAGCAGGGTCCATACAGCAGAAAAAGAAGATGCCATTTATCTTCACTGCTCTTGCCCTGCATTCCATCCAGCCAGCTATTATGAACACATTCAACGTCGCCCCCGTATCAACCTGTCAATCTCGACTTGTCGGAGCACTGTATCTGTCTTGGTAGATTCCATCAAACGGTGACTAAGCGTGGGATTTGATGGCTTTCTCGTTTTGCAGCTAGGGCTCCAGCTCACAGCGAGCGGGTTGTATGAAAACAATAGCCACTGTGTGTTGTTAGTATACGTGCATATATCTTCTGTTAAATGTAGGTGAGTGTCGGTCAGGCAGAGGCAGTGTTTCTAATGTAGCATTCAAAATCCAATTAGACTTTGATTTCATTTCCTTCTAGGAAGACTGAGCACATTGTTCCAGCCCTCATATAAAATAGGCCATCGTTCACAGGCTATAAAGGAATGGATTAATTTCTGCTCAAGAGAAAGTAGATTTGCTGCCTCAGAGATCTGGTTAGCTGATTGAGCAGGGCGTTGGTGAGCTGCAGACAGAGAAACCGGTGTGACACATGCTGATGATGGGAGAGGAGAGGACCGTGATGGGAAGGATAGGGAGGCACAATGCCCTCTGAAAACGCACAATGACCAGGGAAGACAACTCCTGTCATTATCACTTATCCTACCAAACCTTCATAAAACTCTGCATGTTGTGCAAGTATTATTTACAGTGTTTTTTCAAGGACACCGTTTGCTATTGCTGCACAGATGTCATTTGTTTTTCCCCCCGGATTGTTGTTGAGAAGGAGAAGAATATGAGAGCTTAAATATGGCAGAAGCAACAGAAAGCCGTTTGTGCCTGGCCAGTACTACCGAAGCTCTGTGGCAATATTGACACAGACCTTGTGGTGTTATATAAAAAGTCATTGGACACAATTTAATTTCTGTCAGCAGTAAGGCTGAGCGGCTACAATGGATTTATTTTATGCCCTGGCCTCTGCCTCGAACTGAGCATCTCTGTGAGCTACAAATGCTAACACTCTCTGCCCTCTTCTCTCACTCACTCTCCCCTCCACCCCTCCCCCACTGCCCCTAAGGTACCCTTCATCCACAGAGAAAATCAAGTTGTATCTGAACTTGGACCAATAGTCTAGCTTACTGAGGCGAAGGCATGACAAGAAACGAACATACCTCAATATGAACAGGCTGGCAGCAGAGACTGCACATAGCAACAGTACATTCATCAATCTTCAGCCCAGCCACACTGGAGCACAAATCGATCAGACTTTTATATATATCAAAATACATAACTACTTCTTTACAACCTCTATCCAGCTTTTTCATTTGCCTTGTAGTAAATGTGTTGATATGTAGCATGTTATCATATTTGTATATATTTTTTAAATTGAACCTTTATTTTATCAGGGAGTCATACTAAAACCAAGATCCCTTTAATAACAGAGGAGTCCTGAATTACAGAAATGACAGAAAATACACACATCAAAATGTAAATACAAAATGCAAGCAGAAAGAACACACGGTCATAAAAAACAATCCCATTCATCAGAAATAAGGTCCTCAATCAGGTTTCTGAATTACACTAGAGGCACCAGAACATCACATTGAAGAACATTTTGAAGATTGTTCCACAAAGAAGGTGCAACAAAACTAAAAGCTGATTTACCTAACTCAGTAGAGACCAAAGGAATTTAGCCATCCCTGAGACCGTGTGGTAACTCACATGTCTAAAGTTTAGTATTGATCTTAGGTACAGTGTGACTTTTTGTAAAAGGGCTTTATAAAACATAGCAATGTATCAACCTACGTGACATCAAAGGGGACCAACCAACTATCTGGTAGAGAATGCAGTGAGTACTGAAATGGTTGCCCGTAATAAAGCGCAGTGCTCTATGATATACTGCATCTAAAGGGCTTTAATGAAGTGACAGCTGCATTCATATAGATGATGTCGTCATAGTCTAGGACTGATAGGAATGTCGACTGAATAATCTGCTTTCTACTATTTAGCGAGAGGCAGGACCTATTTCTATAGAAGAAGCCCATTTTTATTCTCAGCTTCTTAACTAACTCATCAATATGCTTTTAAAAAGACAGATTTTCATCTACCCAGATAAATGCAAGCAGGGACATGATCAATATGGATACCATCCAAAGTACATGTGCTTAAATCAGACTTATTTTTATGCCCTCTAGAGAACAACATATACTTAGTTTTACCTGCATTCAGTACTAATTTCAGGTCAATAAAGTGTTTCTGTAATACAATGAAGGCAGACTGTAGTTCAGATTGATACTGTTGACCAGGCTTTTCGGCAGTGCAGGTGCAGGTGACAATTTTTTCTTACAGACAACTCAATATTGTTAATGTAAACAGTAAAAAGTACAGGACCCAGAATCGACCCCTGCTGGACACCTTTCATAATATCCAGGAAAACTGATTTAACACCATCAGTAGATACACATTGAGTTCTATCTGTCAAGTAATTTGTAAACCAGTTACATGCAGCCTGGTCTAGGCCAACTGATGAAAGCCTCTGAACTAGCAGTGAGTGATCAACAGTATTGAACGTTTTCTGACAGGTCAATGAAGAGGGCATTACAATGTTGCCTTTTATCCATATAGTTAAGCACAGAATTTATAACTAGGGATGCAGCAGAGGTAGTGTCGTGACCTGGTCTAAAACCTGACCGATGTACATTTAGAATACCTTTCAAAGATAAAAAAAGATATTAGCTGAGAATCAAGGTTCCTAATATTTTAGCTAGGCAAGAAAGTTTAGAAATAGGACGATTTTAATTATATAGGTCACAAGGGTCACCACCTTTGTGAAGTGGGAGTACATGGGCCACCTTCCAAACCTTGGAGATAGTATGAGATATAATCATCAGGTAAAAAAACATGGGTTAATTATTCAGCAATCAGGATGCAATATAGAGGAGAAATAGGGAGCGTAGAGTCTTGTAAGTATTTATCTCTGTAGAATATCAGTTTGAATGTTAAGGATACATCTAAATGTCTACACATTGTGCACTAGTAACCGAAAGGTTGCTGGATCGAATCCCAGAGAGGACAAGGTAAAAATCTGTCGTTCTGCCCCTGAGCAAGGCAGTTAACCCACTGTTCCCCAGGCGCCGAAGACGTGGATGTCGATTATGGCAGCCCCCCCCCCCCTCTCTGATTCAGATGGGTTGGGTTAAATGCGTTAGACACATCTCAGTTGAATGCATACAGTTGTACAACTGACTAGGTATCCCCCTTTCCCTTTCCCTAAAGGACACCTACGTCCGGTGCGATATGGTCCATATTACTATATTCTCTCACCTCAAAACCTCATGCAAAATCCTAAATGCTACGGCCCACATAATCGCTATTAGTAATAATTTGATTTTAGAGTGATTAAGCACTGTTTTACAAAAAGGTCACTCCACTGGCTCTCCAGTGGAGACCACGACTACACTAAATCTAATCTGATGGAAATTATGTAGAGACTGCTTGTTTCCCCATCTCTGTAGGTCTCTCTCTCTCTCTCTCTCTCTCGCTCTTTCAATTCAATTTAAGGGCTTTATTGGCATGGGAAACATGTGTTTACATTGCCGAAGCAAGTGAAATAGATAATAAACAAAAGTGAAATAAACAATTAAAATGTACAGTAAACATTACACTCACAAAATTTCCAAAAGAATAAGGACATTTCAAGTGTCATATTATGTCTATATACAATGTCTATATACATTGTTGTAATGATGTGCAAATAGTTAAAGTAAAAATGGGAAAATAAATCAAAATTAATATATGTTGTGTTTACAATGGCGTTTGTTCTTCACTGGTTGCCCTTTTCTTGTAGCAACAGGTCACACATCTTGCTGCTGTGATGGCACACTGTGGTATTTCACCCAATAGATATGGGAGTTTATCAAAATTGTATTTGTTTTTTGAATTATTTGTGGATCTGTGTAATCTGCAGGAAATATGGGTCTCTAATATGATCATACATTTGGCAGGAGGTTAGGAAGTGCAGCTCAGTTTCCACCTCATTTTGTCTCTCTCTCTTTTCAATTTAAGGGCTTTATTGGCATGGGAAACATATGTTAACATTGCCAAAGCAAGTGAAGTAGATAATAAACAAAAATGAAATAAACAATAAAAATATACAGTCAAATTTACTCACAAAAGTTCCAAAATAATAAAAACATTTCAAATGTCATATGTCTATATATAGTGTTGTAATGATGTGCAAATAGTTAAAGTACAAAAGGGAAGATAAACATAAATATGGTTTGTATTTACAATGGTGTTTGTTCTTCACTGGTTGCCCTTTTCTTGTGACAACAGGTCACAAATCTTGCTCCTGTGATGGCACACTGTTGTATTTCACCCAATAGATATGGGAGTTAATTGAAATTGGGTTTGTTTTCAAATTCTTTGTGGGTCTGTGTACTGAGGGAAATTTGTGTCTCTAATATGGTCATACATTTGGCAGGATGTTAGGAAGTGCAGCTCAGTTTCCACCTCATTTTGTGAGCAGTGTGCACATAGCCTGTCTTCTCTTGAGAGCCAGGTCTGCCTTTCTCAATAGCAAGGCTATGCTCACTGAATCTATACATAGTCAAAGCTTTCCTTAATTTTGAGTCAGTCACAGTGGTCAGGTATTCTGCCATTCTGCCAGGTATTCTCTGTTTAGAGACAAATAGCATTCTAGTTTACTCAGTTGTTTTGTTAAATCTTTCCAATGTGTCAAGTAATTATCTTTTTGTTTTCTCATGATTTGGTTGGTTCTAATTGTGTTGCTGTCCCGGGGCTCTGTGGGGTCTGTTTGTGTTTGTGAACAGAGCCCCAGGACCAGCTTGCTTAGGGGACGCTTCTCAAGGTTAATCTCTCTGTAGGTGATGGCTTTGTTATGGAAGGTTTGGGAATCGCTACATTTTAGGTGGTTGCAGAATTGAACAGCTCTTTTCTGGATTTTGATAATTAGCGGGTATTGGCCTAAATCTGCTCTGCATGCATTATTTTGTGTTTTACGTTGTACACAGAGGATATTTTTGCAGAATTCTACATGCAGAGTCTCAATTTGGTGTTTGTCCCATTTTGTGAATTCTTCTTGGTTCTATAACTGATTCAAGTATTTTTTAGCCAGATCCTAATTGGTATGTCAAATGTTATGCTCCTTTTAATGGCATAGAAGGCCCTTCTTGCCTTATATCTCAGATCGTTCACAGCTTTGTGGAAGTTACCTGTGGCGCTGATGTTTTTCAGGCTGAGGTATGTATCTTTTTTTTGTGTGCTCTAGGGCAACAGTGTTTAGATGGAATTTGTATTTGTGGTCCTGGCAACATGACCTTTTTTGGAACACCTTTATTTTTGTCTTACTGAGATTTACTGTCAGGACCCAGATCTGACAGAATCTGTGCAGAGGATCTACAGTAGGTGCTGCTGTAGGCCCTCATTGATTGGGGACAGAAGCACCAGACCATCAGCAAATAGTAGACATTTGACTTCAGATTCTAGTAGGGTGAGGCTGGGTGCTGTAGACTGTCCTAGTGCCCTCGCCAATTCGTTGATATACAATACAAGTCAAAAATTTGGACACACCTACTCATTCAAGGGTTTTTCTTTATTTGTACTATTTTCTACATAGTAGCATAATAGTGAAGACATCAAAACACATATGGATAACACATATGGAATCATGTAGTAACCAACAAAGTGTCAAACACATCAAACATATTTTATATTTTACATTCTTCAAAGTAGCCACCCTTTGCCTTAATGACAGCTTTGCACAATTTTGGCATTCTCTCAACCAGCTTCACTAGGAATGCTTTTCCAACAGTCTTGATAGAGTTCCCACATATGTTGAGCACTTGTAGGCTCCTTTTCCTTCACTCTGCGATCCAACTCATTCCAAACCATCTCAATTGGGTTGAGGTCGAGTGATTATGCAGGCCAGGTAATCTGATGCAGCACTCCATCACTTTCCTTCTTGGTCAAATAGCCCTTACACAGCCTGTGTTGGGTCATTGTCCTGTTGAAAAGTAAATGATAGTCCCGCTATGCGCAAACCAGATGGGATGGTGTATCGCTGCAGAATGCTGTAGTAGCCATGCTGGTTAAGTGTGCCTTGAATTCTAAATAAATCACAGACAGTGTCACCAGCAAAGCACCCCCACACCATCACATCTCCTCCATGCTTCACAGTGGGAACCACACATCCAAATATCATCTGTTCACCTACTCTGCGTCTCACAAAGACACTGCAGTTGGAAGCAAAAATGTCAGGACAGATTTCCACCGGTCTAATATCCATTGCTCGTGTTCTTGGCCCAAGCAAGTCTCTTCTTCTCATTGGTGTCCTTTAATAGTAGTTTCTTTGCAGAAATTCGACCATGAAGCCTGATTCACGCAGTCTCTTCTGAACAGTTGATATTGAGATGTATCTGTTAATTGAACTCTGAAGCATTTATTTGGGCTGCAATTTCTGAGGCTGGTAACTCAAATGAACTTATCCTCTGCAGCAGAGGTAACTCTGGGTCTTCCTTTCTTGTGGCGGTCCTCATGAGCCAGTTTCATCATAGCTCTTGATTGTTTATGAGACTACACTTGAATTAACATTGACTGACATTGACATGTCTTAAAAACTTCTTATGGCTGAAGGGGCAGTATTGAGTAGCTTGGATGAAAGGTGCCCAGAGTAAACGGGCTCTTCCCCTGTCTCAGTTGCTAATATATGCATATTATTATTAGTATTGGATAGAAAAACAATCTAGAAAACAATCTAAAGTTTCTAAAACTGTTTGAATTATGTCTGTGAGTATAACAAAACTCATATGGCAGGCAAAAACCTGAGAAGAAATCCAAACAGGAAGTGAGAAATCTGAGGTTGGTATATTTTCAACCCAGGCCCTATTGAATTCACATTGGGATATGAATGAAGTTGCAGTTCCTAGGGCTTCCAATAGATGTCAACCATCTGTAGAAACTTGAATGAGGCTTCTACTGTGTTGTGGGACTGAATAAGAGCTGAATGAGTGATTTCCTGGTCACGCGCATTCCACATGATATCGCCCTGCGTTCTGTTGCTCCTCCAGACACAAAGGAATTCTCCTGTTGGAACTTTATTGAAGATTTATGATAAAAACATCCTAATGATTGATTCTATACTTAGTTTGAAATGTTTCTTCGACCTATAATATAACTTTAAAAAAAAAATTATTACATTTTTAAATGTAAATTTGATTTTTTATTTTTTTTTACCCCATTTTCGTGGTATCCAATTGTTAGTAGTTCTTGTCTCATCGCTACAACTCCCGTACGGGCTTGGGAGAGACGAAGGTTGAAAGCCATGCGTCCCCCGAAACATAACCCAACCAAGCCGCACTGCTTCTTTAACACAGCGCGCATCCAACCTGGAAGCCAGCCGCACTAATGTGTCATAAGAAACACAGTGCACCTGGCGACCTGGTTAGCGTGCACTGCGCCCGGCCCACCACAGGAGTCACTGGTGCGCGATGAGACAAGGATATCCCTACCGGCCAAACCCTCCCTAACCCGGACGACGCTAGGCCAATTGTGCGTCGCCCCACAGACCTCCCATTCACAGCCAGCTGCGACAGAGCCTGGGCGCAAACCCAGAGTCTCTGGTGGCACAGCTAGCACTGCAATTCAGTGCCCTAGACCACTGCACCACCCGGGAGGCCGTAATATGAGCGCCGTCTCAGATTATTGCATGGTTTGCTTTTTCCGTAAAGTTTAAAAAAAATCTGACACAGAGGTTGCATTAAGGAGAGGTATATCTATAATTCCACTTGTATTATCATCTACATTTATGATGAGTATTTCTGTTGAATCGATGTGGCTATGCAAAATCACTGGATGTTTTTGGAACTAATGAACGTAACGTGCCAATGTAAACTCGTTTGAAAAAATCTGAACTTTATCAAACAAAACATACAGTGGGGAGAACAAGTATTTGATATACTGCCGATTTTGCAGGTTTACCTACTTACAAAGCATGTAGAGGCCTGTAATTTTTATCATAGGTACACTTCAACTGTGAGAGACCGAATCTAAAACAAAAATCCAGAAAATCACATTGTATGATTTTTAAGTAATTAATTTGCATTTTATTGCATGACATAAGTATTTGATACATCAGAAAAGCAGAACTTCATATTTGGTACAGAAACCTTTGTTTGCAATTACAGAGATCATACATTTCCTGTAGTTCTTGACCAGGTTTGCACACACTGCAGCAGGGATTTTGGCCCACTCCTCCAGATCCTTCAGGTTTCGGGGCTGTCGCTGGGCAATACGGACTTTCAGCTCCCTCCAAAGATTTTCTATTGGGTTCAGGTCTGGAGACTGGCTAGGCCACTCCAGGACCTTGAGATGCTTCTTACGGAGCCACTCCTTAGTTGATTTTCTGGATTTTTGTTTTAGATTCCGTCTCTCTCTCACAGTTGAAGTGTACCTATGATAAAAATTACAGACCTCTACATGCTTTGTAAGTGGGAAAAACTGCAAAATAGGCATTGTATCAAATACATGTTCTCCCCACTGTACATGTATTGTGTAACATGAAGTCCTATGAGTGTCATCTGATGACGATCATCAAAGGTTAGTGATTCATTTTATCTCTATTTGTGCTTTTTGTGACTCCTCTCTTTGGCTGGAAAAATGGCTGTGCTATTCTGTGGCTTGGTGGTGACCTAACATAATCGTTTGTGGTGCTTTCGCTGTAAAGCCTATTTGAAATCGGACACTGTGGTGGGATTAACAACAAGATTACCTTTAAAACGGTATAAGATACATGTATGTTTGAGGAATTTCAATTATGAGATTTCTGTTGTTTTGAATTCGGCGCCCTGCACTTTCACTGGCTGTTGTCATATCATCCCGTTAACGGGATTGCAGCCTGAAGAATTAAAGTAATGATGGACGGTTGTTTCTCTTTGCTTATTTGAGCTGTTCTTTGAGCTGTTCTGTTGTTCTTCTTTTACCAAATATGACTAACTTTTGTATTCCACCCCTACCTTGTCACAACACAACTGAATGGCTCAAATGCAGTAAGGAAGAAAATAAATTCCACAAATGAACAAGGCACACCGGTTAATTGAAATGCATTCCAGTGGACTACCTCATGAAACTGTTTGAGAGAATGCCAAGAGTGTGCAAAGCTGTCATCAAGGCAAAAGGTGGCTACTTCTGAAGAAAATCAAATATATTTTGATTTGTTTAACACTTTTTTGGTTACTACATGATTCCATGTGTATTATTTCATAGTTGATGTCTTCACTATTATTCTACAATGTAGAAAATTGTCAAATTAAAGAAAAACCCTTGAATGCTTGAATGAGTAGGTGTGTCCAAACTTTTGACTGGTACTGTAAATGTTGAAGAGGGTGTGGCTTAAGATGCATCCCTGTCTCACCCCACGTCCCTGTGGAAGGAAATGTATGTTTCTGCCAATTTTAACCGCACACTTGTTGTTTGTGTACATGGGTTTTCTCACAGTTTTTTCCCCAACACCACTTTCCATCAATTTGTATAGCAGACCCTCTCTCTCTCTCTCTCTCTCTCTCTCTCTCTCTCTGATTGAGAGTACTTAATTCAACCCTGACAGACAGTGAGACAGATTAAATGATTCCCCCTGCATTGCGTGCTATTGAGACCTCTTCAGTAGGGAATGGTGGGACTCAGAGTGCTTCTATATTCATGTTCAGAATCCCAGTTGTATCAATGCACATATGAGTAACATTCCATTATTCTGTCTCACTTAGCTTAAGTGTACCATATATCTTGGGATTTACAAAGATAGGAAATACATATTCATAGAACAGGCTTCAAAAGCAATATGAAAACATATGTACCATCATGATGATAACCAATTGACTATCTATAGATATGTGTAATTATTGAAGCTGGGAAAATCATTTCCTGTGTTCAATTACTCATGGCACTGTGGAATCTCATTAATGGAATGTTGGTAACCTTTTATTATTCCAGCCATCCCATCATAAATCAAGCAGAGCCACAGTGTAATCCTTCCCCCTCACAGAGTGTTGTCCCAAACACTACTGTTCCCCTCATCTCCCTCCTCTGCTGCTGTTCTCTCCCCCAGTTCCAAATGTGGAGCTTTAGAAGCTAATTACATTCCCTATGCTATCTCCCTTCCTTTTATCTTTCGCTCTCTGTCTCCTGTTCTCTCTCTCTCTCTCTCTCTCTCTCTCTGGATGCTCATCTCCTCTGTCCGTCCTTTGCAGTTGTGTGTCATTACATCCAGTGAGCGCTCGAGCCACCTCAGAGAAGGTACGCTCTCTCGCAGCATTCATCTTAATTAAACATTAATGAAAAGGGCCTCTCTTTACTGTTGTCTTGCAGCTCATAAATGATACATGGTACTTTGTAACATTAGTCACACAGAGCTATGCTCCACACACTGTTCATTTACTGGGCCCGCACACACATCCTGGACCAGACGCTTGTCACTTTCTCTAGCCGCCATTTTTTATAGCCCCCAAGGATTGTCTGGTAATGCAAAAATGTTGCAACAGTTCGGCATATAATTGAGAGTTTTAGCCTATTTGTACATCATGCAATGGCTGAACAATGTGATATGCAAGGGAGGAACACGCACGGTATATTCCGAAGAACAACATGTGGCCGACTGGTATGCAGAGATCTCAAAAAGCCAGCAGCCACCTCTTGTCCTCGGACCTGAGGCTTATGGGTAACAAGAGGTCAGAGACAGAATGGTAGCAACTATCAGCTGGGCAGCCAGCCAGGCAGTTAGGAAGCAGCCCAGAGCAGACCAGCTAGCGCTGGCTCAGGTTCCACTGACTGTCCCTGGATATACTACACCATGTTGCAGAGAGCTGGAGGAGACCTGTGGTTGCCTCCACGCTCTCAGGTCTAGGAGGATGTGAACCAGTTCTGTCAAGTTCTGTCACAGAGGGATAGGTCACTAGCCTACTTCTTCAGTTGGCACGACTTTGGGCCTTTTAAGGAACAATAGGAAATCCAACCCATGGCTAGATATGGGGTCATGGCTTGATACGGGGTCAAATGATTGCAGAGGTAACACTTTATATTTGTGTTTGTTTTGAAATATGATCTGTTGAAGTGTCCCACTGGGCACACATTGGTTAAATCAACATAGTTTACATGTAATTTCAATGAAATGACGTTGAACCAGTGTGAAATAGACTTTGTATTGTGCCCAGTGGGGTTGTTCTGTGTTGTAAACCACAAGGTTCCATGATCCCTTGAGATGTGTGTAGGCTATGGGCTCCATCCCAGTCACTACCCAGCCACACCAGAGATACTGTATAATGACGAGATGGTCTAACAATGGGGGGAATCGTCCTAAAGCAGGAAGGCAGGTGGCCTGCTTATCAGTCTGCTTATCGGTCTGCTTATCACTGTGGACAGATTTTGATGGGAGTGGACCCTCTTGCTTCGCATCTTTCTCTCTGGCCACACCCAGAGTCACTTCCTGGGGAAGACTTAAGTGGGTGTATCAGGAAACGGGGAAGCCATCTTGACTAAATGTTTTGGGCAGAAATGTTTGGTAACCATGAAACTTGTTTATAGTTTAAAAGCCTACATGCAAGTGAGAACTTTCTCTAATACCTTTAAGGGGTATTCTGTGGTTTATCAGAAGATGTTTCCTTTTGTGGACTATTGACTTCCAAAGACCAGTGTGGGAAGGCTATTTCTAGGGACTACGTATACACTGAGTATACAAAACATTAAGAGGGGGAGGCGAGCTCAACTCAATATTAGGAAGGTGTTCCTAATGTTTGCTATCATCAGTGTATAGGTTGGGTTTGTTCTTCTGTGGACTGTGTCTTTTTGGATTTATTTCACAAACAAACTGAACAGAATTGATAAGGTCAATGCTTATTTTTGGGGAAGTATAACTGCGTTTTGGGATTGAATTGAACAGCGACTGAGCCTGTAGCCTTTGAGTTGATTCTGTATGCCGGCTGATTTGTGAATGCAAATCATTCTTTAAATGACATCTGTGGCATCCCTTGTTTTTCGATTAGCGCCGTTGGGTTTAGTGCCAACTGACTGTTACAATGTAAGGTGTTGGGGTTCATTGACTTCTTCATGTCTCATGTCATAGGCAATTGATTCTCATAGGCCTAGAGGTGACTGGTATGGGGTTAGGGGGGAGAATCCAAGTCACCCCAGCTGGGGAAGGGTCAGCATAGGTCAGCCATTGAAGGTAGGGGTGGGACCCATACAGTAGGTGAAGTAGAGGACATGTCTCTGCCCTTCACTGGCCTTTGATTTCGCTGTCATGTTTATTTCCATTTGTTTGGACCACGTCACAAAAGAGTTGGGGCCAAAGGCGGCCAACATGTCGGCTTCATGTAGGTCCTGTCGGGCCTCCTCGGCACATGAAAAGCCCAGAGGAGTGTCTCTGTGTTTGAAGTGCAGCCGACCCTCTCTGAAGGCTGATGGGGAGGGCTTTGTTATGCTCAGTGGCTACAGGGAAGACCTCAGGAACAGACCGACCCCCAGTTCCTTTATGTCATTGAGTTTTCAGGAAGGGTAGAGCTACTGGAATGATGAAACCATGTTACCCAACTCTCATTGTTTTTCGGCGAGGCTAGCTGCATGTGCTCACATTTCTCTAACTCTGAGCGCAGGGGGAAATTATAATTAATCTGTTAATGACAGTCGGGGCTGTCATAAGCTTGGGGAGTGTATAATAAATTGCTGTAATAAAAATTAAGATTGCATGCATCATTGAGGCCTTCGGAGGGTTTGTTTAATGTAGTTACAAAAATGGCAGCAGCTGATGTGCCGTCCACTGCTCTACCAGGAGAATGCTCATTTCTGAGTGACACTTAACCTGCTGTAGCTCACCCACGGCTGAGGGGGTTGGGGAAACCTAATAGGTTTTCTTCCTCCCGCTTCCAGAACCACTGAACTGGATGGCCTGGTTTGTAGCAGAGGCAAAAAGAAGAACATGCATTGTTCAGAGGAAATTAATTAAACACTCTAAAATCTACTGAATTCTAAAAACAGCCGAAGCCGACAATTCATTGTTGTGGTCGAACATTTTGGACAGTGAATGATCGGTCATCATTTTTGAGTGCTTAAACTCAAGACAAATTGCAGAATGATCCGCAAAAGCCATCTCGGGGTTAAAGGTCACGTTGTTCAATTGTCTCGTTTTTTTTTCTTTAATTGGGACTTGAAAGATTTGGGACTGTCTGGAACAGCGGACTACAGTAAAGACCCAGAGAACTTCCTTCTCTTTGATGAGGGACAATGCATCCTCTGTGGACCAGGAACCCTGACACAAGCAGGCAGGGGAGATGTCTCCATTTCTGCCCCGGAGGGACAAAGGAGCCAAGCGTTTGCATCACACATTAGGGGATTATCATGTTAGCTGATGTAGCCCCAAACTGGTAAAGCTGCTCCTTTCCGAGGACTTGACAAGGATACCCTCAAAGCAAAGCTTTGTGATTACAAGGAGATTAACCCCTGTTGTACATTACCATCCAAATGCTCCTGGCTGTCCTCTTGAAGTCAGCTGGGAGCTGCTGTGGTGGAGAAGGCTGACTGACCACTGCCTGACGAGTTCTCTGTCTGGTCACTTAGCTTGGTCACCAGCACTGAGTCATTCAACCAGAACCACTTGATAAGGAAGCCACTTTTATCGTTAACTCTGCCGCTGCGTTATTTCGGAAACAATAAGCCTAGTTTGGGGCTTTGCCTTCAGGCATGCTGGTGCACATGTAGCCTGACACCAATTGACACAGAATGGTTTCCCAGGTCATCTTGCAACAACATTGCCCTCTCTCTCCAGCAGTGACCAACACACAATGGAGATCTTTTAGTTGACAGACAACCCTTGGCACTTTGAGAGACCGAGGCACTGCTCAATTAGTCGGAGAAGAGCTATATTTTGCCATGAGCTGTGAAGCAATTAACTGCCATCCTGCCCTGCTCTTCAACTTTGCAAAGGTCACAGTCTGTTTTGGTGGAGGATGACGACCCAGGTCAACCAGATTTTGAAATACCATTGACCTTAGATTTGAAAGGTATTAGCTTTGGTCTTATCAGTACCACTAAAGTCATCGATTTTACTCAATACACTGAATTCTTAGGATAACGACCTTGTATTACTATAGATTTACAGACATAGAATGATACAGTTAAAAAAACAGATATTTTTAGGTACATGTGACAAGGAACCATACACGGAGTATACCAAACATTAGGAACACCTTCCCTTTTGCCCTCAATTCATCAGGGAATGGACTCTACAAGGTGTCGAAAGCGTTCCACATGAATGCTAGACAATGTTGACTCAAGGAAACTGTTGAGTGTGAAAAACCCAGCAGCGTTGCAGTTCTTGACACAAACCGGTGCGCCTGGCACCCACTACTATACCCTGTTTAAAGGCACTTGTATTTTTTGTCTTCTACCGTTCACCCTCTGAATGCCACACATACACAATCCACTCTTTAATCGTAAAGTAAACATATAATGCCGACAAAAGATCACGGTTACACCTACACAAAAGCCTTCCTAGCCTCATAATATCACATCCACATTGTTTAGGCATGCTCGAGTTCTTCTCCAAACTAAAGCAGAAAGCTAGTGAGCCCAGACTGCTCTAATAAGGCCTCGGTGGAAGACAGGCAGTAGCGGCAGCTCCAACTTGATTCATTTCCTCTGTTCCACTGTTTTAGTCCTTCTCGCCAGCAGAGTCCCGTTCCCATGGCTCCCACTACAATTATCACCCACTTGTCTCCCAATTCTGTTGATGCCGCCATTGTTGTTTTTTCCCCTCCACTCCTTTTCGCTACCTTTTGGGCCGTGCTATATTAATCATTTCCCAAGTTGTTATTTATCACCTGCTGGTCCAGAAATGCTAATTTTGGCCCTGGAGGACCAAAGGGCTAGGCGTTCCAAATTAAGTAAAACATCTTAACACCCACTAAAATCATCGGTTTGATTAATGGTGCCTCAAAGACAAGGCAAAACAATAATGTACCCACTGGTCAAATGTTTTGTTTAGTAGATAGTGTAGTCTTGCGTCATAGTTTTACACTTATGTCCACAGTTTAATAGTTCTCCAATGTCCAGTGAATTGGTCATAATGTATTTCTCCCCACACATGGTTTATAACAGTTCAGGAGCAAACATTTTGGGACGGAATACAAAAAAAATCTGTGTTTTTGTATTCTCGGGCACCATGTCAGAACTATCGAATCAAACTTGATTTATATAGCGCATTTCCTACAACAAATGCATTTCAAAGTGTTTACCAAACTTCACTGAATTAGCACCATAACTTCCAGCAGCCATGCAAGGTCATTGTGAAGCACTGCCTTTAACTCACTGTGCTGCATCACTCCAGAGTTTGTTTCTCAGGGTTCATGAAGAACAAATGCATGATGGTCTAAAATAAGACCAATGCAACTTACCCCACCCCAGTGAACCCCTCCTCCAGTCCCCCTTTTTCATACATTTAGGAAAAATATAACCATTATTTTTAATTACTGCTGCTGGGCACTCTATTAAACTTGTAATTCTCCTCATCCACCCCGATTGATCTGGTCACAGTAGGCGGCTGTGGCGAAATGCAGTGTATAATATTCACGCCGGTACGCTTTGGTTGTGCTGTGTGTCAGAAGCCATTTTGCAGCGAATCCCTCACCCACCTTGGAGCGCAGCCCGTGGAACTGATGAGGTGAAGAGCATTGCTCTGCAGCTCCATGCTAGTAATCACGGGACTGAAGAAACACATACATCATCTGCCACACAGGTTGGCATGGCGAGTGAAAAGCCTTCACATCGCGTAAGATGTTGGACAAATGACAGCCATACGCGTGTTTGTCTCCTCACAGATGGCTGTGCGTCTTCAGTCAGGAAAAAGCTGAGCCTGGCACTTCCCCCCACTCCTTCCCTCCCCCACTCCTCTTCTCCTCTCGATCCCTCATCCTCTCTACCTCCATCAGTCTTTTCCACGTCCCTTTTTTTTGCTTCTTCCGTGCAGGAGGCTTAATATTGGCAACACCGCTAGCGCCCTCCGCGGAAATAGTAGAGGAAAAGATGTCATAAATTATTTGCCAATTGTTTGACACATGCAGGGCATTGTCCCTGCAATAATCATCAGTACTCTGTCAGTTGAAGATATGAATGGTGCCACTGTTGTTTTATGTCTCTGGGAAGCCTCTTGGCTGCTCTTGGCTCCTGTCCTCTCCAGGAAATAAGCTACACATTCCAGCCATCTACAGCATAGTTCCCGGTGGGACAATAGACCACATCTACATTTGACATTTGGATATCAACGTAGTAAAGAAATGCATTTAAAATCACTCATGCTCTATAATTGTCTCTGAGTTATAATTGTAATGAGTTCTGACCTGCCTAGTGGTGGGTGAGAGTGGAAACTGAACAAAACATAGCGGTTCTGCTTCTGAATATGCTGATTAGAAAGACAATTACACACTCTAATCACACCTCAACATGAATGTCAAGGGTGCAGTAACCAATTTTCTCTTGCACATAGTCACTGCTGAATGAACTTGTGAAACGATGATCTCCAATAGCCACAGTAATATTAGCCTATTTCGGCTTTATAGAATCTCACACTATCAAAACATTATCAATGGTGCGTATGAGCTTGATTAGAATTTTGATTATTTTCTTTTTGCAGTTGTTAAAAAAGACTGGTATGTTATTTGTAACGGTCTAGCTGCCCTATTGGTCAGAATCTTGGATCCCATTTCTTTTATCTAACGGGACAGATGTCAACTTTCCCTCCCAGAAAGCATACAATCCTGTTTCCCAGTCATCAGGACACACTCTTCCATATGGAATGGTTCTGCCATGCCATTAGCAATCCAACAAAGATTGGTTTTCTTTCAACACTTCAGAATCTAAGGAGTAGAGAAACCACAACGTATCCCTTTTTTTTACCCCAATTTTGTGGTATCCAATTGGTAGTTACAGTCTTGTCTCATCCCTGCAACTCCCGTATAGACTCGGGAGAAGCGAAGGTAGAGAACCGTGCGTCCTACGAAACACAACCCAACCAAGTCGCACTGCTTCTTGACACAACGCCCACTTAACCCGAAAGCCAGCCGCACCAATGTGTCGGAGGAAACACCGTACACCTGGCGACCGTGTCAGCGTGCACTGCACCCGGCCCACCACAGGAGTCGCTAGTGCGCGATGGGACAAGGACATCCCTGCCGTCCAAATCTCTAGTGGCACAGCTAGCATCGCGATGCAGTGTCTTACAACGTATACTTCTTAACCTGAGTGTGTACAAGTATTTTGTTTGTTTCCCAATGGCCTGCCCCTGTCAGTGTAAAACACATTTTAGTTAGCAGACCATGTAATGATACACGTGCTCTAATTGGTTTTATAATATGTGCTGTGGTCGATAGTGCACACAGCCTCTACACATTTGGGTCCAGTAACCGAATGGTTGCTAGATCGAATCCCCGAGCTGACAAGGTAAAAACCTGTCGTTCTGCCCCTGGACAAGGCAGTTAACCCACTGTTCCTAGGTCGTCATTGTAAATAAAAATGTGTTCTTAAATGACTTGCCTTGTTAAATATATATATTTTTTAAACTGCTAGAACTGGACATCTGTAGGAGCTGAGTGCTTTGTACAGTAAACAGGAACAATCCCTGTTTTGTGTGGTAGCCTACTACTCAGATATGTGAAAATGGCATTTACAGAACATGGATGGACGGGACGGGATCAGGTCAGAACATGGATGGACGGGACGGGATCAGGTCAGAACATGGATGGACGGGACGTGATCAGGTCAGAACATGGATGGACGGGACGGGATCAGGTCAGAACATGGATGGACGGGACGTGATCAGGTCAGAACATGGATGGATGGACGGGATCAGGTCAGAACATGGATGGACGGGAGGGATCAGGTCAGAACATGGATGGACGGGACGTGATCAGGTCAGAACATGGATGGACGGGACGGGATCAGGTCAGAACATGGATGGACGGGACCTGATCAGGTCAGAACATGGATGGACGGGAGGGGATCAGGTCAGAACATGGATGGACGGGACGGGATCAGGTCAGAACATGGATGGACGGGATGGGATCAGGTCAGAACATGGATGGACGGGACGTGATCAGGTCAGAACATGGATGGACGGGACGGGATCAGGTCAGTCATACTGTAACATGAAACACAAAGGAATTTAGCAAATTGATGACTTATACGATGAATAGATGAATGATGCTTAGTAAGTTGTCTAAGTAGAACACAAAAATAGGACCACTAGCAGAAAAATGGCCCTGTTAACACAGGCAGCAGCATGCAAAGCTTTTGAAAAAAAACATTATCGACGGAGGAGGCGTTTTGTCTAGATGCTATGAGATAGTGTCATGCAGCAGTGCAGTGAAGAGAAAGCAGAACCACCCCTTTGCTCTGCGGGCCCAGTCATTTCATAATGTCCTTGCCCTTGATAGCAATTCCCACTGGCTGCAATTGTGCTCAAAACTCATTATAAATGAATCACTTCGTCTTGCAATTTGCATAAAACACACAGTCAGATTCCTTCTATTCACCTCGATATACGGACTGGATGAGGAGAAACTACATGAAATGGCATAATAGAGAAAGATGTAGCCATGCTCTCTGGCAAAGGGCAGATATCCAGGAACCATTGCAGGACAATTCATACCAGCAAAATAATGAATGGCACTCCTTACAACCAGACATACAGAATGTAGTAGATGATTAAAAAAGTACAAATTGGCCACACGACATATAATCTTGCATTTTGGTTCTTGAACGAAGCTGGTTTGGTAACATCCTGGCATGTTCTAATTTCCAAAAGAAGAAAGGTGCTGAGACGCTAAAGACTGTGGAGGTGTTGTTGGTGTTTTTTTTGGGGGGTGGAGGGGGGTTGAACAAGGCGGGCAGCGAGACAACATGTACCTGCTTACCTCGCGGAGGGACAGTTGTGCCCTGGAGTGATGAGGTAATCAGCTACCTAAAATACCTATTGCTCAGACAACCAGGAGCCAGTCAAGAAAAATAAAGTCTGCTGAGCAATTGAAGATTGATCACAGACCATTTATTTAGACAAGCATCACTTCATGAAAAAAGGCAATTCATCTGATGGGCCCTCCAAAGCCACTAATGTAGTTTCTTTATGAATCAGCGAAAAACTAAGATGACATCCTTGTCTCCGATTACAAAAAAAATACATAAATCATCTCATTACCATGTCATAACAGCTTTTGAACCTTGCACGTACACATTTTTATTGACTAGTGAACAAAAACGTATAATCTTTCAGTTTGGCTCAGAGTTTTATAATTAATGTTGTTTTCACACTCCAACACATACTACCTGATTCACGAGCAGGTCGTGAACTTTTCATGGTAAACAAACGATCCACGCATTACTCTAAACTAGCGTGATCTTGGTACGTTCTATACTGGAAACTGTCCAACCAATATAGCCCAATATAGCCCAATATAGCCCAATATAGCCCAATATAGCCCAATATAGCCCAATATAGCCCAATATAGCCCAATATAGCCTAGAACAACACAGAACACAGAATACAGACAATGGAAAGAGTGCCACGTCAGATGCAGGCGAAAAGTGTGTGGCGTTCACTATGCGTTCGTTGTGTCTGACAACCTAGTTTGGCAGTGAGGTACCTGTGCTAACAGTACAACACCAGTTCATCTCAGTACTTTCCTAAATGCCTCAGTTTGAATTTGTCAGTTTGCAATGTGTCACTCGGAGGGGGTTTATGGGAAATCCTCCAAGTGTGCCCTTGAACGGAGGCCAGTCGGCACGGGACCAAACCCTCGCTGAATTGCACTTGCTGCTACTGCCTGACTTCTATATTTAAATACCTTATTTAAATCACGCAGGCACCAGAGAGGCAGAGAAATGTAGCATCTGACCTCTTGAAACAGATTCCCTCTTAAGTAAGGGAGAGGGAATTTGTTAAATGAAGATGGATCATAGTGATACGTTTACATTTCATGTTTTCTAACAGCAAGCATATGGTTTTATTACAGCCAGTGCTCACCTCTGGCCTCTCCATTTTAGACCGTGTGCTCAGTGGCTCCGTCCGTCCACTCGCTATTGTTTTTTTATTTTTATTGCATTTTCTTGCCATCTAAATGCTCAACAAAAAATCTGCCAGCATAGTATTTTCTTGCCTTCCTAGTCCTTTGGGAATGGTTGACAATTCAGCCCAATTCCACATGGCCACGTTCTTCCTGGTCTAGCTGCTCTGTGAGGTCTCCTGTGAAATGATGTCCTCTATCAACGCTGAATGTCACTAAGCCTACACCATTATTGCAGACAAGGATCCCCAAAGACTCCATGGTGGAGAAATTATTCCACATTTCTTTCCTCTCTCATTTGCAATTGCAGGTCTTCGTAGGATTGCGTAAGCTTCTGCCATGCAAGACGGACAGAATGAGTTTTAATGTCTTTACGTTTAATATATGGGATGAGCGGAATATTCTCTTTAACCGCCTGCCCATTGTACAGATCGTTGAGTTTTACTGCAACAACATTGAGCCGAATTCACAAGGTAAAACATTTGCTTTGGAAAATAATGTTTGATTCTGTATTCTGCATGGCAATGAGAAACACAATTACCTGTCACATTTGGGAGGAGCCCACACGGACTAAAATAAAGACCGAACTCAGAGGCAGGGACGCCGCGCTCTACACATGAGTCATACGAGCTGCCAGAGGAAGAGCTCTATGTCACATGATATTGACCCGGAGATCAAAATCAATTGAAGTCATGCCAGTGTTGTCACAGAACATGCTAGCTTCAGTGTCATCAACTTAGACCCGTGCTTTCGAAGGTTGTGGTAGGAAAAACTAGCTCTACTGTGGCTATAAATAGCGAGCAGGCAGCGTTGACTCGACTGCCATGTATTATGAGACTAGCTGAGGCTCATTCCAACCCCACACTGAGTCTCAGCGCTTCTAGCTAGAGGTGGAAGTCATCTGAACAGCGGAAAGCTGCCATATTTGAAGGCCAACTGACAGATTTGACTCTGGTGTATATTTGTAACTCATGTCGGGGGAATTGGGTTACATTGAGGGATGTGGAGTTGAGCTCAGCGCCTAATGAGGTCCTGGGAGCAGTCAGGCTGAGGGAGTCGTCGTGGTGAGGAGAGATGTCTGTCTGGACCTCTGGACCCTCGACCAGAGGTCATGGGTTCAAATGGGTGACTGAACCCTCAGGCTGAACCCTTACTCACCTGAGAGGACAGAGACTGAATAGTGTCGGCATTGTTTTTAGATTCACTGACTGAGCAAACATACCCTGTGGAACTGCAGGCTTCCAAATCTATCTTTCCAATGTGTGGTAGAAAAAAAAAGATGGATTCAAATCTAGGGGGTGATCTCTCCAAGCATTATAAGGTGATTTGCCATTTCATTTTAGATGTTAACATCTAACAGGACTAATCCCAATACTTGCCAAATGGTATAATCCTTCATTTTCACCTGGCATGTATTGATGGACATGAAGGTATATGGTGTCCTCTGCTATCTAGTGTGTTTTTAATGGAAGTTAATGGAAGTCTCAGCCATCAAAATCTCCAAGCCCTTGCTCTGGTCATGGACCAAGGGGGGCACTTGTCTAGTATAACAGAGATATATGATTTTTCAAGTACACAGCTCGCTAGTCTTAATTCGATAGTGTAATTTCAAATGGGAATTGTATCATCGCATTGGTAAGTGTACCACAACATGGTCTTCCTAACCTTCTACATTTTGGAATCCCACTAAGAGCGGGAGAGCGCAGAGCACTTAGAGGAATAATTAATGCAGGGGTAAATTGAGTTTGAAAAGCCTGTGGTTTACTGTGTCATTGGTGCACACTGTCAGCCCATTGCAGGGCTGAGGGATGGGGAGGGTCAGTGTGTAATGTTCATGCGATGAGTAGCAGTGCTTTATGACTTTTCATTTGGCCCAGCAGCAGCCCACATCCCACTGGTCCTCTCACTAATCACACCACTCTAATGCAGCATGGAGCGCGCTAATGTGAATACGTGTGCATTGGGGAAATTGCTTGAGTAAAAATTAAAATGTAATAATTGATCATATTTGAATAGAATTCATATCAAACCCAAGATCACAATCAATGAATAATAATGCAGAAATATGTCGTTTTCGAAATGAAATGTGTTAAAGTCTTATCGTGGAATGGCTTGAACGAGATTACTCTGAGTTGATAAATTAAGTGTTGTGTTTGCTTTATTATGAATTGAATGCATTTGCTATTATTTATTAACACTGATGAAACATTATTAAGGATGATCCAAGCTTTATCTATCTCCACTGTCCATTTGTCCACATTATTATCATGGTTGTTGTTATTATTATTATTACTACATTGTCTACCATGACCATACAAGCCAGATGATAACTGCTGATTAGAATATCATCACCTATGGTTGCTTATCAGCATGCTCAACCACAACATGCTTTATGGAGTGCCGTGCGCACAGTCGGTCTCTCAAGCAGCATATGTAATGCACTGCTGTGTGGCTTCTCTGCAGTCTTCCAGCCTGCTCCTTTTAACCCCTGGGCTATTAGTGGCCTGTGAGGTTTGCATGGCGATGTTGTTTTATAGGTGCAGGATCCAACGGGTGGTGGGAACGGGTTAATAGTTGTCCAGGCAGAGATGAGCTGGAGGAGTCATTAGTGGTGACCCCAGCGTGTCACGGCACCAGACTCAGGCAGTGTTGTGCTTCGGAAGCAGAATAATAGCAGGAAGCAAGGGACCCAGCTAAATCATGCCAGTCTGGGGGAAAGGGGGCAGTGGACAGGAACTTGACCATTTGCCCACGATGCGTAAGCTTCTGTTTCCTCCATCATGCCCCCCCCCCCTGATCCATCTGTACCCCTTTGTCAAAGATGCTCTGTTTATGCTCAGAAAGCAATTGATGCCTGTGTGCTAAGGCGTGTGTGATCGATGGGCCACTGGCAAACTTGTCCAATCGGTGGAGTGGTGTCAGAGGTGGCACGATTTAGGGGAGGGCCTGAGAAACCAACACGTGACCACGCAGCAACACAAAGCATGCAAAATGATTGAGGAAATTCTTAGCCAAGCAATATTTTATGACATGTAAATAAATGGACAGGATGTAAGCTATTACTTGTCCCAGTTCCACCACTCAGCCAGCTCTTCAAAGGACTGTAGGCATATTTATCTTGGACCATCTCTACTTGAACTTGGAAATCACACATTGTAAGTGGGATCAAGAGAAAAAAAAACGCAGTGGTGAAAGTGCCTGGACTGTATTTATAGTTGAAGTGAGAAGTCAAAGTTGGGAGAATCTTGGGAGAGTAATAAATTGAGAAGGCAGTAAATGTGTTTGGAACTACTGTTCAGGAAGACCCTCTGTGATTTGTAGTACAGGGAAACGTCATCCCAGGCGCACAGCGCCATGTTTCTCAGTCACAGATGTAGTTGACATATTTATTCGTTTTCAAGGTCATTGCCTTCGTGTAAAGCTCTGTTTAAAGGCCAGCTAATAGTTAGATTAATATTAGATGTGGCACATTTTTTTCCCCGTGCGGCTTTCTATTTCTTCTGCCTTCAGATAGACAGCTAGGTAGACAGATAGCTGGCCGAGATTAGATAAAGCTGCATGTGTCTCTCCGGCTTTATACAAATACAGAGAACACAGTAATAGCCACCGTCTGAACGTGCACTTTCATCTGGGTGCTTTTTCTTGCCTCTGGCGATGGGAGCGGATGACCTTTTACTGTCAACTTCCAACATGACAAATTACAGAGCCTGAATGACCGTGTTTTTGAGGAATGCAAGAGTTCAGCGCCTGGTCACACTGCTAGCAGGGCAGTGGACCCCTGCAATGGAGACAGATGTATTAATTGATAGATAATGGTCATAGATATATGGACTGGGGCCTCCATATGCTGAGGACAGAAATATGATAGCCAGGGAAGTCTTTGAGGGTTCCTAGTATATCCCTACAGGATATCATAGACCTGCACAGAAAATACACTGAGTATACCGAACATTAGGGACACCTTCCTAATATTGAGTTGCACCCCCCCTTTGGCCTTCAGAACAGCCTCAATTAGTCTGGGCATGGACTCTACAAGGTGTCAAAAGCGTTCCACAGGGATGCTGGCCCATGTTGACTCCAATGCTTCACGCAGTTGTGTCAAGTTGGATGAATGACCTTAAGAGTGGTGGCCCATTCTTGATACACATGGGAAACACAGCAGCGTTGCAGTTCTTGACACAAACCGGTGAGCCTGGCACCTACTACCATATCCCGTTCAAAGGGACTTACATGTATTGTCTGTCTCATTCACCCTCTGAATGGCACACATACACAATCCAGGTCTCAAGGCTTAAAAGCCCTTTAACCAGTCTCCTCCCCTTCATCTACACTGGTTGAAGTGGATTTAACAAGTGACATCAATAAGGGATCACAGCTTTCACCTGAATTCACTTGGTCAGTCTATGTCATGGAAAGAGCTTAATGTTTTGTACACTCAGTGTATATCATCCAATATATCATTCAGCCACAATCAGAGCGGATGAGACTGGACTTAATTTAACAGGATGTTTACAGTGGCGTTGCCTCTCCAGTCTCCTAGGTTACCAAGCCTAAATCCCAAATCAGGATCACTTGTTCTAAACAGACCCAGATTGCTTCTGTTTTCTTTCCATGTGGAGAGCTGAGAGGGTGTGTGTGACATGGCTTGGCTGCAGACCCACTGGCAGGGCCATGGTCTACTCTGGTGCGTGATGTCATCACCCTGTTTAATTGGAGATCAGCTGGGCCTAATGCAAGTAGAGCGTTGCTTTGTGACCTCATCGGGCCGCTCGCTGACGAGCCCTTCAACTTCCACCTCTAATACCTCATCACTCATCTGTCTGCCAAAGTACCGTATGCCCTGCCGAACATGTGTTTATTGTGCTGATTAGTAATAAAGGAAGAGCACCGGGCCAAGCAGCCCCCCTAGCAGCACACTCTTTTACATCGTTTGGACATTCCCCGTCCAATGGCCAGGATTTGGATCATTGTCACAGATCATTTAAAAAGGTATGATCATGGTCATGCAACAGGCACAGTGAGGGCTTTCTTCATGCCGGATGTGCTGCCATGTGCAATTCATTACAGGTTTTTTCAGCCTCTATATGCACTCTATCATTCACATGAATCATTAGATTCTCCTCATTGGGTCTATGAACATACAGAATTGTGCTAATGTTCACTCTAACATTCATAGGCAGAATATTACAGGCACAGCTTTCTAGCCCAAGGCAGGTGTCTTTTTTTCATCTAAACCAATGGTCAGATTTCGAAATTTCACCCCACGCCTCGTTCCAATTTCTGGACTTAAGTACTGTGCAGTGTGAGAGAAAGATTATTTATTCATAAGGCTCTGAACTCATAAAGAGTAATCCAGTGTGTCATGCAGCGTTTCATGTCTGCTACGATTCTATATGAGCCCACGCTACACAGCTGCAGCCTTCAGTAGAGTTATTCAATAATAATGAATTACATCACAATGTTAGTGGCGGCACTAGGCCGTACTTCCAATGCCTTGTTATTACTCCATCTGAAAAACCTTAGTGGCATTTCAGCCTGCAGTAGTGCATTTTTAGTCATAAAAGTGGAGTTTAGGGTTATGAAAGGGACGCCATAAAACCGTCTAAAGTAAGTAACAAACTAATATCTAGAAGGGAGGCCTGAGCTCTCACATCTGTTTTCTATTTTCACCAGTGAACTGGAGAGACTTGCTCCTTAGTGCCGTCGTACGGAGAAACAAATGTTTGGCTAATAAAATCTTTCAAGCAGACTGAAGGGCTCGACCACAGTGTGGTAATTACACTGAAGGCTACCTAGATTCATGGCTCGTCTTCCAATTAAATAAACAGGTAATAAAACACAAGTCAGGGCTCCCCTGACAGCGTTCTAAAATCATCACAGTTTCCACAGAATTTCATTGAAAATATAGAATGTATATATTTTGCGCTGGTTCCCATTACTCGCAGGTAACCACATCAGGCCATACTAGGGGCTTTAATGGCTTACTCAATATCGCCTAGCCTATCTCAATGCTCCATATACGGTGGTGGGGTAAATGCCCCAGTAAGTGTGTGCATCTTGCTGTGAGATCTGGAGCTGATTTGCACTCACCATTGCTTACGGAAATTCCACTTCCACCTAATCACTCTACATTTCACATCAGTAGGAGCACACGAGGCATATGCCTCTTCCTCCCACCAGGATTACTGGGAGGCTTTACACACTGTGCATGGAGTTACCTTGGCTTCCGACCCATCTGCAAGAAATGAAAAGTAATTAGCCACTTGTTGATACAAACGAAGCCCAATGTTACGGCAAATAAAATTCTTATTTCTTGTTTTCCCAAAACGCCACCATTTTATCATCCAATATACAAATATCAAACCTGTAATGTTAAGTATTGTATTGCACCATGAACCATGTAGACCTCATCACACAGTGGTCAGTCCATCTTGGGCTCACCTGGCATGACAGACAGTGAAAGCGTGGGGATATTAGCTTTGAGGCAATGCTTTAGGATCAGAGGTTAAGCATGTATTTTTTCCACACAAAAGGTTGCACTTTGTTGAGAATTATGGTTCAAGTCCATAATGACTAGCATGACAGCATCTCAGAGTCTGCCAGTGTGTGGTCTTCTGGTCTCTGTTCCCTGTCTCTCTCCTGGCTCCTGACACTCAGAGCTGCAGCAGGGCTCCCCCTAAAGGACAGTTCTGGTACTCCACACCAGGAGAGGGTTAAAAGAAGCACATGTCGATGTTCCACCAGGAAACATTGGAGCAAGACAGTCTTCATCAAACCACTTCACAAGACTGTGTTTGTATGTTTATTTTGTTTGATTTAATTAGATGAATATCATTATGTTCAATTTATTTGAGTTAATTTCCCCTTTTCTAATGAATTTACACATGATAACCTACATGTTTTATTTTGCCTGTTCCTATGACTATATATGATTTGAAAGTATTTTAGAAGAGAGTTGCACAACAACAATTCCAAGTAGGGGGTATGTAGGGGTCAGCCGTTATCACACGTATCATCACATTAGAATGCTGCCCCCTCTCTCTACCTCTGGAGGCAATGAGCTGATAGACCCCTGGCCGTTCCCTGAACACACCACACACATTCTGGAGATGCCGCACAGTGCTTTGAAAAGCCACTTCACTCTTTACACCTTCAGGTAGTATGTTTATTAGTGAGTAGTTGTATACTAGAGCTCAGTTAACCTCAGCTCACCTCTTCAGAATGTATGTTTTGTTTTTTCCCCCTCTCTAAGAACACAAATAACTCAATTTGTTAGCACCTTATGACTCCGGTTTCCCTCCTCGACTGATAGTGAAGGAATTTGAGCTGTGCTGTTAGCAGCGTTGATGTAAAGCAGAGACATGAGAGCTGCCAGCGTTAATGGCAATAAAGATAAGTGGAAGAATGCTGAGCTTGAGAAAGCCGCAGGCTATGGAGGTGGATGGGATGGGGTTCACCACTTAAAAGCTCTCCTGTACAGGCGCTGATACAGGGAGGGTACGTGATGTGTGTTTATCAGGAATTATAATGCACTTCAAATCACTCCCTTCCACCGAAACCACCAAGGAACAAAGTTAGCTAACAGCAACCCACAAACCAACAGAGGATTTAACTTACAGCTTTATTTAGTTCCCTGCTGTCTTTTTGGCCAGTATCCAGGTGTTAGGATTAGTTATGACATGTTGATCTGCAACAGTCATGCCAGAGATCGCTATCAGGAGTAAGAGCCGCTATCAGAAGTAGCTTATTGGATCTCTCTCTCTCTCTCTCTCTCTCTCTCTCTCTCTCTCTCTCTCTCTCTCTCTCTCTCTCTCTCTCTCAGGCATTGCCAATGTAAACAATGTGCTCTCAATCCCAGGATCTCTCAAAGGAAGAGGGGGAACTGCCCTGTCATATTGCCGGTGCCCATGATGCCTATAGGGAGACTGGTAGGAAGCCTGCTACAAAAACATTGTGTCATTCCAGGGGCTAAAGGGAGTAGGCATCTAGCAGAGCAATGGCCTCTGATGATCATACTGACTGGCTGCTTCTTGACATGTTTGCATGACGGCCTGCTGTTGAAGATCCTATCGTAACTCATACTCACTCATTAGAACCCATATAAACACAATTTAAAGTGACCACCGAGATAGAGGCAGGCTGAAGGGAGGATAATCGCTGGCTCTTATCCCCAACAGCAGCCACAGTTACACAGATGAGGGATCACGCTGTCATCACGGTTTTAAACAAAATGTCATCTCAGCAATTAAGACGTCATTTTTGGCTGCATTGTCACGGCCCTGCAAACCAGCCTGACTGATTGTTCTCCTACTGAACTGAAAGCCTCTCAGCAGTTGTGCTCAGGTTTTTTCCCACATACTTCAACCGTCGCCTGACTGACTGCTGGGCTGCACCTATCACTCTCAGTTGTGTCTTCTGTAACTGGATGAGTAAGAGAGTCTTTGTTATTTTAGTGTATGACGGTGTCCATGAGATGTTTTTTTTTAATAAAAAAAAAACATTTTGCCAGTCCATCATCGCTTACTGTATAGGAGAGGAAGCCAACCTTTCATCAAATATCCTTATTTGTCAAGGGGCAGTTTATGTCCATGCTAACATTTCCTTCAGTTGTTGCGAAAATACGTATTCTAACAATACAGTGAGCACCATTCTTTTGTCTAGTCTGTTTTCCTGTTTAACCATGCCCCCTCATTCTCCGTGACTATTACAGACAGCCTTGGCTGGGGTTCAGCTCAGCTTGCCAAATGTATTAGCCTGTTGTGCTCTTCAACATAAATCGAGAGTTAAACACGATCCAGTGGACAAGCAAAAGGCTTTTTACGAGGAGCTTGAATAGAAAGTACTGTGGAACGCGTTTCATTGGACTAAACTGTACAGGATACCTGCTGAAAGACATGACACTGATGAGGACATGAGTGGGTGGGGTTTGTATCCTGGTCATTACCTGTGCGTTAACATGTTGGCCAAGTCTTCTGAGAAAGTCCAAAGCGCTTTTGTATGTTACTCATTTGGGCACTTTCCCAGACATAGATTACGCCTCGTTCTCAAAGAAAATCTGTGTCTGGTAAACCACCCCAACATGTCTGATCACACATGAGGAATGTTTACTGGGCAGCATAAAATATCTGCTTGGGTATTACACCTTCAATAAGGCATTTTGTCTTATGAACATCAATAATTAGCTCATAATTGATTTCCCTGTGGCCAGTGTAGATAACCCCTGATTAAGGTGAGGATTACTTACACTGAGCCTTGTGGAGAATGATTACTGTCAGTCACCACACAATGGGCCTGATTTATGAAATATGACAATGCGAAGACATTCATGATTATTGATCGGTATTGTTAGCAGCATTAAAAGGTGCCATATGTCTTCATCCACGGCATGACATGTGTTAAGCAAATAAGTTTACTGCAATGTGAAATAAATTCTGAACCTGAAGGTAGCGTTTAGAGGTAGCTAGTGATACACATCACAGGGTTCCTTCATTATCTCTGGATGGAGGCTGAATTAGCCAAGTAGGAGGAATTCAAAACCCCCCCAGGCTTATCTTGACAAGCACATCCATAAACAACAGAGGGCAGGAGTATGTTTTGAAAAACACAAATAAATGCCATATTAGACAGATTTGAATGAATGATTTATGATCTTTTTGTTCTTGAAGGCACGCTTATGTGACGATAAGATATTTGCTCTCATATTCCAAAAACTCATGCCAGACATCGTACCCTATTAAAATGTTTATAAAAAAAAAATATATATATATATTAAAAAAAAGGTTTATTTTCATACAGTTTTAAGTTGCACTTTAGAATGACAGAGGTGTTTCGGTAGTATCCTTTTAGGGCTAGTGAAGTTGTTCAGATGAATGACTATTTAACACTGTACTCGTATGTCAATGTTTCCGCCATTAGTGACAGCTTCCAGGCACAGGGCCACTTCATATGTGTAGCTCCCACTGTCCCCACGCGACAGTTCAAAAGTTCAGCCACTTCCTCAAGGGTCTCATCACATTCTCACCACATCTTGCTTTTCAAAGCTTCATACAGACTCGGGCCTGTCAGGGGAGATACCACAAAAAATAGATTGACGGAAGACAGGATAGCAGGGCCCGGCAGGCCAACAAAGACGCCTGCCTCCTGGCTCTCTGGCTCTCTGGTTAGGAGGGCCTGGAAGATGGAGCTGATATTAAAGGGTGTGTAGTGGTCCAGAGCCAGCGCCCAGAGAGAGAACCAATTGATTGTTCTGGAAACTGATGAAGCTCCAGCACAATTAGATTGCGAGGCAGTCGGTGCTGTGAGGTGAGAGAGCACACTGCTGCCTGGCCGTTGATTGATGGTAAAATCATAAGCGCACCATATTAACTACAGAGTTCACCGCTGGGTTGAGGTGGACCAAAAATTGCTGCTCTTATTAGATTGCAATAGGACTTGTGATGTAAAAAATGATCATTATTATTTTTTGGGTGGGTGGGGGGCTGCGGACAGTAATTTGGCATGCACAATGGTGGTTGTTTCTGCTCATCAAAGCCGTCAAATGTACAGTTGAACACGGAGGTCCTTGATGTTATGCTCTTCCCTTTACAACAACAGAACTGGAACCTATTCAAACACCATCACTCATCTTCAAGGTCACATAGAGCTCCGTCATGTTATATAGTGTTTCTTCATCTCTCTAGTAGCCTACGGCATCCATGTCAACTCACGTACGGTACGTTATAAAAGCCAGGGAGCATCAGTTCGTCGTATTGCAGGGCATAAAGATGAATATATCCGGGTTTCGTAGATGTCAGGCAGCTATCCAACAATAAGCATTATGTCATTATTTATTGTGTGAAATGTAAATACTCCCACTCCATATAAATCTGGTTTTATTGGACGTTGGCCCTTTGTTTAGATAAGGATTATGAAGGCCAAACAGTCCAGCGGTGAATGTTTTCCTTCCAATGAGGTCTGCTCAACATGTGGTTACAAACCAATTTTCCCTATGGCTCAAAGTGTGTAATCCTCCTGGTCATTTGTTAGATAGTGCGTCTGGCCTGTAGAGAGGAGGTCTTTGGTGGAGCGTGGGGGGGGGACCGCTGAGGTGAAAGTCTATAGTAGCATATCTGGGGTTGGGGTATTCGCACTCATTTATCTCCATTCCTTGCACATGGTGTCTAGTAATAAAGGCTCAAGTGAAAATGGTGTTTATCATTGGAACGACAGCATCTCCCCGAAGCTGTGGAGGAAATGTGGAAAATAGATAAAGCATTACAATAACATGTCCTTACTCTGAGGACGATCCAATTAGGAGAGCTTTACATCATGATAATCAGCCGGTTGTGTATGTGTGTGAGTGTGTGTGGGTGTGTGTGTGTGTGAGTGTGTGTGTGTGTGTGTGTGTGTGTGTGTGTGTGTGTGTGTGTGTGTGTGTGTGTGTGTGTGTGTGTGTGTGTGTGTGTGTGAGTGTGTGTGTGTGTGTGTGTGTGTGAGTGTGTGTGTGTGTGTGTGTGTGTGTGTGAGAGTGTGTGTGTGTGTGTGTGTGTGAGTGTGTGTGAGTGTGTGAGTGTGTGTGTGTGTGTGTGAGTGTGTGTGAGTGTGTGAGTGTGTGTGTGTGAGTGTGTGTGTGTGTGTGTGAGTGTGTTTGTGTGTGTGTGTGTGTGAGTGTGTGTGAGTGTGTGTGTGTGTGTGAGTGTGTGTGTGTGTGTGTGTGTGTGTGTGTGAGTGTGTGTGTGTTCAACCATTTATTTAAAGCCAAGGATAATAGAACGTAGGGAAGTCTGGGGGAGCAAAGTAGAGTACAGCAGGGTTAGGGGCAGTTACACTATAGCTTCCACACCACATGGGGCTGGTGGCACCTTCATTGGGGAGGACGGCTCATAGTAATAGCTGGAACGGAAGACGTTGAATAGTATCGAACTCCTCAAACACATGGCTTCCATCCGTTCCATTCACTTCCTTCCAGCCATTATTATGAGCCGTCCTCCCGCCTGCAGCCTCCTGTGATCCACACACACATCCGCAGTGATCTACCGTGGGGAGCTTTTCCCCCTAGTGGATTAGAACAGTAATGGTAGGCAAAGCTGCTCAACAGAAGTGAAGGATGTCTTTGGTCATAATGAGTCAATGCTAGTGTTATGTTCAGTGGCAGTAGAAGCAACAGTGGTGATAGTTTTGACAGTGACAGCAGTAAAGGTAAGTTGATCACCTTCTGTATTTTAATACTGTCGCGTTGCTTGCCTCGCTGCATAATTACCTTTGTGGGAACTTCTGGAGAGAACTTTGCAGACAGCTGTGCCAAAGTATTAGAGTGAAGCATGTATGTATGAGTTTGTTTTGTTGAGCACTGACGACAGGACATTGTGTTTCTCTTGCTGTTGCTGTGGCGTGTTCTGCACTGTGATGCCAGTCTGTTCTGGTGGGCTGCTTTTCCTGCTGCTCTGCATTTTCCCAGCCCGGGCCTCCAGGGGACACAGGGGGACGTATGACTGGGCCATGCGTTCCCCAACAGACTCATCCCCTTTGGCGTCCTTCCTTCTGCATGTTCATTTCCACCCACCTCCTCTCCTTTCCTCACAGGGTGAACAGCCTAATGTTCTCTTGCACATCCGGCTTTACATCTCTCACATTCAGAACGGGAGACTGCGGAACAGGTGCACACGTTGCCACAAGGACAAAATGGACATTTGTACGTTTTCCTCAGCGACGCTCCGTGCTGACATGACATTTTACCTCCCACTAGTATGTTTGGAGTACTTGCTTAACATTTCCAATATGCAGTGATTAATAGGCACTCCTGCAACTCAAGGACATACGGTGTACTTCCCATGTAAAAGAGATTCTCAAAGCAAACATACTGTACACGCTGGCGAACCTAATGACTCTCCGTAACATAGCACACTGTCAAGGAGCTGGTGTAGCAAATGATATTTCGAAGCCAAATTTAGCTGCTTTCCAAGATGCACCATAGATTAACAGAATGGAATTTGATGTGATTGAAGCAGGATCGAAAATACTACTGATGAAAGTCTTGAAAGAGTGCAATCCCATCGTGCATACTCAGTCTTGTTGGCAAGGAAGCACATGAACCAACATTAGCAGCCCTATCAGTGCTTGCTTTCTTGTCACAGTCGATGTGTGTCTCAGCCATAGCATCTGTTTGGAACTGAGATCAAACAGGCTGCATCTTTACAGACTATGAACACATACAGTGCTTAGTAACCCTGCTCAGTCATACAGCAGTCTGACTGCTGTTTCTCATTTAAATGAGAAGGAACATCTTTTCTGAACCGCTTTGAGATCATTGTGAACAATAGTTATAACAAATGTTTATTCTAAAATAATACAATTAAAAAGTACACAAGATGCATTTACAGTATGTTTTATAGTAGGACGGAACATGGATGTGTAACCTGACAATGAATAATTATAGGCTGAAATGAGCTGTATGTGGTGCATGTCTCCCTTCTGTGCCGTCAGCAAAGCAGAGCATTGTTTGTGGTGAGCATGAATGTTGACCTTTGGCCCCTGTCAGATGGCCTCTCCAAACTCCCTGAAAGTTCACTGGACGGTCAGCGAGTCCCTGTCCCGCGCCTCTTTCTGCAGATGTTGTATGGATGGAGACTCTACCCTCCTCGGGCACAGAGGCACACACACACACACACACAACCGTCTGATTATCATGATGTAAAAGGTCTCTCTCTCTCTCTCTCTCTCTCTCTCTCTCACACACACACACACACACACACACACACACACACACACACACACACACACACACACACACAACCGGCTGATTATCATGATGTAAAAGGTCTCTCTCTCTCTCTCACACACACACACACACACACACACACACACACACCCACACACACACACACACACACACACACACACACACAGAGATCAGCTCGCACATTGCGGCTAAGAATAGAAGTCAGGTCTATGTTTTGTCCTTCTTCCGATTGTATTGTTCATTTTATGCCACCAGATTCTTAGTCAATATTGGGTCTTTCAGACTGTTAAAACCAAAGCTGTTAGAGATTAATTGCTCGATATTCCATGTTTCTTTTCAGTATCAGGGAGATGAGAGTAGATGTTTATCACAAAGAACTATGTGTTTGGCTGGGACATCTACAAAATATCTGCTAGGCTGAGCCATCTTCCATAATGGGGGAGAGGATTTTCATCTTGGAATTCATTAATACACTTTAGGTTTGAATTCAATCTCTCCTCCTGTGTGATTTGAATAATCACCATGTTGTGTAGTGGGGTAGAGCATGGCAGACTGCTTTGCTAGACCCTAATAGTTTGTTTAGGATCAGATTGGGAGAAGGTGTCGCTTGGTGCTAGAGATGATGATAATGGCTGGCGCTGCTGAGATGACTGTTGACATCATTACTCATGTGTTCTGCTGCACGCATCAATCTTCACACGCAGCACCGACACTCCTGAGGTGAATGAATTTTTCATTTCTGAGTTCAGAGCCAGGTCACCGAGACGCAGATATGAGAGGAGCACAGCAGGTAAACGAAAGGACATACACAACTCATTTTTCTTGCTTTCATTTCTTCTTTATTTGTGGGATCAAATTACTTTGTGCCCCTTACTAAAATTATTTCAGTCAAAGGGCTGGTCTATCATACAGAAACATTTGATTCAGATCAATGATGCTGTCAAACATTTTGCTTTACTGAACAAAAGAAAGAGATTCACAGAAACCCCGCTCAAAAATACCAGCACATGACTCTTCCTGTAGTAGCTTTGTTGCTATGCTAACCATAGCAAGACACTCTTCCTGTAGTAGCTTTGTGGCTATGCTAACCATAGCAAGACACTCTTACTGTAGTAGCTTTGTGGCTATGCTAACCATAGCAAGACACTCTTCCTGTAGTAGCTTTGTTGCTATGCTAACCATAGCAAGACACTTCCTGTAGTAGCTTTGTGGCTATGCTAACCATAGCAAGACACTCTTCCTGTAGTAGCTTTGTTGCTATGCTAACCATAGCAAGACACTCTTCCTGTAGTAGCTTTGTTGCTATGCTAACCATAGCAAGACACTCTTCCTGTAGTAGCTTTGTTGCTATGCTAACCATAGCAAGACACTTCCTGTAGTAGCTTTGTGGCTATGCTAACCATAGCAAGACACTCTTCCTGTAGTAGCTTTGTTGCTATGCTAACCATAGCAAGACACTTCCTGTAGTAGCTTTGTGGCTATGCTAACCATAGCAAGACACTCTTGCTGTAGTAGCTTTGTGGCTACTGTAGTAGCTTTGTGGCTAATGCAAGTAGTCTGGGTTTGATTAGATGTTCAATAGTCTTATGGCTTGGGGGTAGAAGCTGTTCAGAAGCCTCCTGGAACGCAGACCTGGCGCTTAAGAGCACATCAGATATTAGACAGATATTTCACCTAGCCGGCTCAGGGTTTCGAACCAGCAACCTTTCAGTTACTGGCCCAAGACTCTTAGGTCCTTGCTATCTGTGATCCTTGGGATGTCCCTACCGCATTGAAGTTTAAAATGGCTAAGGTAAGGGTTAAGGTTAGTATTTATTAGGATCCCCAGTTAGCTGCTGCCGAGGCAGTCTAAACAGGAAACACAACAACAAAAATACATAATATACATAAATATACATATCACCACATTTACATGACAATTTAGCCATTCAGCAGATGCTCCCATCCAGAGCGACCCACAGCTAGTGCATTCATCCTAAAATAGTCAGGCGAGACAACCACATATCACAGTTGTATCCCAACCACGTATCACATACATAATACAATGCAAAATGCATATAAACGTCTGTGTCTCTTCACAGTCCCCGTCGTGCCTTAAGGTGTTCTTTTATCCGTTTTTTTAATATGGTTTTATTGCTAACTTGAGTTACTGTACCTGGGGTGGCAAAGAGTTCCATTCAGCACTGGCTTATTTTGAAACGGTGTGTTACCCAGCCTCTGTTCTGGACCTGGGGACTGTGAAGAGACTTCTGGTTGCATGTCTTGTGTGATACTGATGAGTGTCTGACCTGTGTGCCAGCTGCTTGAACTGACCGTTTGGTACCTTCAACACCACCCGCAAAGACCAGTACTGATGCATTCAATCTGTCCTCAACCTTTGACATTCGCCCACCGTGTACATCTAAGTGCAATACATGCTGCTGTGTTGTGGGCCAACTGTAATTTGCCTATGTCCTTATTTGCCGCACCTGACCACACAACTGGACAATAATCCAAGTGTGACAAACCTAGAGCCTGTAGGACCTGTCTGGTTGACTGAGATATTAAGAAAATATCATTTTAGTAACCACTGAGTCTATAGGTTTTCGCCATGACAGCTTGCTCTCTAGGGTGACACCCAGCAGTTTAGTCTCTTCAACTTGCTCAACGGCCACATTATTCAATAATAGATCGAGATGAGGTTTAGGGTTGAGCGAGTGATTTGTCCCCCCCCAAAATGATGCTTTTAGTTTCTGAGATATTTAGGTAAAGTTTACGGTTAGGGTTAAGGGTAGAGGTTAGGGTTTAAGGATAAAGGACATCCCAAGGATCCCGGATAGCACTAACCACGCTCTTAGATGCTACCGCCACCCGCCTCCCCCATCCACACACTGTACTGTACATTCCCCTGACAGGTGGAGTGAAGGTGCAAGAAAGGCACAATTTCCCCACCGCATGCGCTAAACCATGCGCTGTCATCTTTACAAAGGATCTCCAGCGGGTGTGAACGGGATCATTAGTTGTGTGGCAGCGGAAGCGGCAGTGTTGTCAGCTACCTGCTATTTACTTCCCCCTCATTACTGTAGCGCTGGCGCTGGTGGGAGTGTCAACATCATTAACATGGCTGTCATTAGCGCTGTCCTAGAACTACATGAAGAACTTACTTCCTGGAGAGATGAATGAATCTTCTCTCACCACCACCCTCCCACTGAGGCTGATAGTGCAGTGAGTGAATGGGAGAGGTGTAAAGTGAATGGATGTACTGTAATTGAAGTCTGGAGATTCGCGTGATTCTTTCTTAAAATATACCATTTTCATGTCTCTCTTACTTGTGATAGCCAGATGATCTGGACATACTTCACTCAATGGTTGTGGCAGGAACCACAAATTGTCCGGACACATTTGAATGCTTGTAATCCCCCAAAAATCGCAGGGTGAATTTCTGCAGTGCCGAGTTCTGTGGTATTTTCTTAATATGTACAAATGTTGGCAGTTTCTCAAAACCCCTGCGCTATGTAAGGATATACAGTAGGACTGTTCTGTACTGATTAGGTGGGAATGAGACCTGTGTTTTCATTCTCACCAGGCATTCGTCTTGTGCAAGTGCCTGGACAGCTAACAGCATATCTAGGCTTGGATGTGGTAGCGTTGCTCCAGCTTGCACTAATTTCCAATGGAGCATAGACATAGCTATAGAACAGTAAAGGATGAACATGGTTATTCCAACATCACATTCACCCCATATTGTCAGAGTGTAACCAGAAGACAAGGGCCAACTTGTGTTAGAGGACAACTTCATAGAGATATGATCCATGGACTGAGAGACTGTGAGAATTCAGGTGACAGACGATCCAGCTACAGATGCAGAGGCAGGGTCCTGCTGATGTGAGCAGAGCCATCTGCATCACATTCGACATGGGAAGAGAGGACAGAAGACGGCGTCGAGACAGTCATTGTTTTTCCTAAGAGGCCTGTCCTATTAATTGCACCTAGTGAGGGTTTAAAACAAACAGTCTCTTGCACCTTGTCATCTGCCCGACCTGAGTGGATGTTATTGTAGCCAACTTCAAGGCCTCTGCAGCAGCTGCAATCACTTACAGCCGCCTGGTCCGCTGCCCGGCCCCTCAGTGCCCCCGAGTAGAGTTTCCCCATCAGCCTTTACTGCAGGGATAAGGCCGCTCCATGTCTCTGCTCTCTGTACTACGCTGTTTCTTCAGCCCCTTCAACCTCCTCCCAGATATCTGGTCAGAGACACACAACAGGAAGCATTGTATTTAAGCTCTGTGTCCATGTCTTCAAAAGGACTGTTTCAGAGGCCACAGGCAGGCTGTCTGCTTCCACATGCCTTTTTCTCCATGGGGCTGGGGCTTGGGGATGGGGCTGGGCGGTTTTCGTGCGGTTCTGACCAATGGCGGAGCTGGGACTGCTCTGATTTACTGCTCATCATTAAGTCAGCACATTCCTTCCCCCTGCGGCCCAGGTGGCTGGGGGGGCCCCGAGTCCCAGACCCCGAGGAGCAAGGGCCCGTTCTGGAGCAGAGTAGAACATAGCAGTGTTAGAACAGAGCAAAGCAGAGCTGGGAGCAGCAGAGCAGCTTCAGACCAGAGGCATCCTGCGCCATGGACATGCCAACATCCCACTCTGACAGGAAACACTTAATACAGAGCATCTCAGCACCTTGTGCATTTATGAAGGATACGTGCTCTTATTTATAGGCCCCAGAATCCTGTTTCCACCCCACTTCAACTATGTGCCGATCGTGACGGAGATATAGGTACAAGTGAAAACATAAGGGGAGAGTGGACCCTGTCAGATGCAATATAATACACACTATTCATTACAATAAAGACTGCCAAAGACCATCTGAGGATTATCTCTCACTGAGAATGAATTATGATAAAGCCGATAGCCAAATGACAGAATACACAACAGCTTGTTCTCATAATAAACAATTAGATTTGAGTTACATTTTATTAGTTGTTGTGAGGTTTTCCTGTAGGCCTGTGCAAATCTATAATTTATACAACCCCATAGTCTAATGCTTTTGTCCAATTTCAGTCCTCTTGTTTTTTTTTGTTAGTTTTCCCCCTTAAGGACTCAACATTCAATGAATCACCAACATTCAATGAATCACCAACGTTTGAAGAAGTCTTAAGAGATTTTTGGACCTACTTTGCCCCCTAGTGGTGGTATATGATACCATGTTTCACCCAGAAACAGCTGCATATGAGCTTCTCCACTGGAAGTCTAAGGAACAGCACACTTTACTGTAGCTCTCCCTCCGCTGCTCTCCACTAAACAGCAATACAGTAAAAACTATATTCAACCCTTTTACAAGTACGTTTGTTATTTTACAGGATGTAACGTGAGCCACTCTAATTTTGACAGTAAAGAAAATGGAGTTGTTGGACTTTTTAGCACTTAATGAAATTTTACAAGCAGACTTTTATGTTTACAAGGCTACAAAATCCCTGGCAGTCTGTCCTCGGGTCCCTTTCAGCTGTGAACCTTAACTGTGAGTGAACTGAAACGTACATTATGTCTTAACAAACTAGTTTTAGGAACACATGGGAATATCTCGTTTCCTAGCTTGTTATGACATGGGATTAACATGGTTCAACAGGTTTGCACTGACTCTCTTGCACTGGCTCTATGCAGACACTCACACACACACACACACACACACACACACACACACACACACACACACACATAAAAAAACACAAATGCATTTTGACGCCACACACTCACACATTCTTTCACACACGCTGCTGCTACTCTGTTTATTATCAATCCTGATTTCCTAGTCACTTTTACCCTTACTGACATGTACCTATAACCTAAATTAGCTCAACCACCTCATACCCCTGCACATTGACTCGGTACCGGTACTCCTTGTATATAGCCTCATTATTGTTATTTTATTGTTACTGTTTCCTTTTAAGAAGTACTTTTTTAACTCCGCATTGTTGGTTAAGGGCTGGTAAGTAAGCATTGCACGGTAAAGTCTACACCTGTTGTATTCGGCGCATGTGACAAATAACATTTGATTTGATTTCTGACTCGGAGTTAGTCACTTTTCGTGTTCACTGTCCGTCACAACCTCTGACATTCCTAAAGCATTGATTAAAATGATATCCATTACAACCACGTACTCCATAGTTTTTCACTAACATACTGTGTTCGTTGAGGTAACCTACGTTTTTTTCAAGACAGCTTCTTTGTTTTGCTGTTGGGAAGAGCCTCTGCCTCCCCCCTGCTCGAGGGTAACATGAGACAGACCCCAGGCCATTTGCTTGGTCAGACATGCTGACCAGACGGTCACACCAGGCATGACTTTCAGCTCTGGCCTTCCTCTCTGACACTGTATTGGTCAGTTCACACCCGGGCCACTTGACCAGAGCCACCAGCTAATCATTCACAGGACAATCAATAATTTGTGGTTGTGGTTCAGTCTCATGCCTTATTGTCTAGGAAATCATGTCTTGTGTTGTATAATTTTATCAGACCAATTATTTGTGTAATAGTATGATTCATTTTGTTATTGTAAAAGGTTAAGGTTTACATATCCTATGTAAAAAAAAATGGTACATTCGAATAGCAATTGTCAGTGATTTGGAAGGTTGACAGCATGTCTGTCTGAAACATAGAATTAGGACTTAGAGATCCTAATAAATTCGTATTCTATGGTTTGACATGCAACTATACACCTTCCCCAACAATCCATTGGTCATAATTACATATGCACTTGCATATAGTTAAATGAAAGATTCAAAATAAAACCGTTACGTTTTTCTGTCTACAACTGTATTCGCAGCCAGTGAAGTATTTGGTCAAAACAAGATGACAGCTTTGAAGTGTGAGTCAATGCAAACGGCAGTCTCTGACATTTATGACGTGTGGAGATGAGAAACATGAATCTCTCTCTCTCTCTCTCTCTCTCTCTCTCTCTCTCTCTTATAGGAAGACAATCTTGTAGCTTGTCACTTTTATGAAATGGACCCCTGTGCTTTGAGTATGGTCTCAACCTTTTCTCAATTCATCCTGTCTTGTTATGAATGGCTAAGAACAAAGCTTCCTCTTACAATTGAAGCACCAAGCGCTTGGCATACAAACGGCTTGATTGTGGCAGGTTGTAGCCTAAATGAGAGTTTGCTGCCAGGGAAAAAGAGTGTGAAACGCAAGTCCACTATGTAGTGTTTGGTGCATTGTCCTATAGTAGCATTCATTCACTGACTGCTAGAGAGAGCGGCCGTGCAGCTGTTTCCTCCATGGGCCCACACACCACCTCTTTGAACAGCGCCAGAAATACTGCATTGTAAAATGAATTGAACATAGTGGCCTTATGGTCTGCTTCCTGTTGTCATTGTGCCATCAGTCGCAGGGTAAAATGGGAGGTTAATAAGTTACGGTAACTTTCACTACACACATTATGTTGGGTCGATAAAGAAGTGTATGGACTGCCATCTCCCCTGTTGAAATGCTTTGACCACCCCCTTGTCTTTTGAGAGATTAGACTGCCACATGACTGCACAGTAATCGCTGTAAAACCATCCTGTAAAACCATCCTGTACAACCATCCTGTACAGGGAGCTCAGTACTAGAGTGGATCCACTGTAAGATCAACGCTGTGCACCAGCTGTTAGAGAATGCAGTGTGGTTTCTTCCGGCTAGCGTTGAGACATGCTCTGGTTTATTGTCAGCATTAGGAAAATAAGTACGCCTCCCTCAGGAGCAAAGGCTTCTCCAGTTGTATGCATAGGACATCATCACTCTTGTTCAACAACCTGACACATATTTCGGTGGGATTGTCGCCACAAGAAGGAAGTTGTAAACCGGAGAGGCTCCCAATCCAGGAAGTCTCTTTTGGTTGGGGATAATCTTGCCTTGAGAACAGATGGAACCCTGTGTAGCCCTCTAACCTACCCCAGAACACACAAAGAAACTAAGGAGAGTCTAAATATTCTTTCCCTTTTAATGCTGCCAATATCTGCATTATGACATATTGGTCATTGGTGTACATGATTATCTGTTCATCACAGTATTCATGAAAGCTTCCTTTCAACACTTCCCCCGAGATATGATCACTACCAGCGCTTCTAACGCCAATGATGGCGCCGGAGAGGATGGCTGTTGTTTTATTGGCTCTTAACCAACTGTGCTATTTTGTTCGTTTTTTCTCATTGTTTGTAACTTATTTTGTACATAATTTTGCTGCCGTTGTCTCTTATGACCGAAAAGAGCTTCTGGACATCAGAACAGCGATTACTCAGCTCGAATTGGACAAATCATTTTTCTTTAATGAGTCGGATGGGAAGGATATACTCCAACACCTGAACTGGCCCTCATCCCCGTCATTCGCAGGAGAAAGGAACAGAGATTTTGCGGAAGATCAAGGAGCGTTGTGAGGATCAGGCGACGAGTGGATAATCTGCCTTTGCCATCCATACCGTTAGCCAAAGCTTAATCACTGGAAAATAAATGGGACAAACTAAGAGCACGTATATCCTACACACAGGACATTAAATATTGTAATATCTTATGTTTCACCGAGTCGTGGCTGAACGACGACATTAATAACATACAGCTGGCGGGTTGTACACTATCGGCAGGATAGAACAGCAGCTTCTGGTAAGACACGGGGTGGCGGCCTATGTATATTTGTAAACAACAGCTGATGTACGATATCTAAGGAAGTCTCTGGGTTTTTCTCGCCTGAGGTAGAGTATCTCATGATAAGCTGTAGACCACACTATCGACCTAGAGAGTTTATCTGTATTTTTAGTAGCTGTCTACATACCATCACAGACCGAGGCTGGCACTAAAACCGCACTCAATGAGCTGTATACTGCCATAAGCAAACAGGAAAACGCTCGTCCAGAGGTACCGCTCCTAGTGGCCAAGGCATTTAATGCAGGGAAACTTAAATCAGTTTTACCTCATTTCTATCAGCATGTTAAATGTGCTTACAGAGGAGAAAAAAACTCTAGACCACCTTTACTCCACACACAGAGACGCATACAAAGCTCTCCCTCGCCCTCCATTTGGCAGATCTGACCATAATTCTATCCTCCTGGTTCCTGCTTACAAGCTAAAATTAAAGCAGGAAGCACCAGTGACTCGGTCAATAAAAAAAGTGGTCAGATGAAGCAGATGCTGAACTACAGGACTGTTTTGCTATCACAGACAGGAACATGTTCTGGGATTCTTCCGATGGCATTGAAGAGTACACCACATCAGTCACTGGCGTCATCAATAAGTGCATTGATGACGTTGTCCTGAAAGTGCCTGTACTTACATACCCCAACCAGAAGCCACGGATTACAGGCAACATTCGAACTGAGTTAAAGGGTAGAGCTGCCGCTTTAAAGGTGCGGGACTCTAACCCGGAAGCCTCTAAGAAATCCCGCTATGCCCTCCGACAAACCATCAAACAGGCAAAGCGTCAATACAGGACTAAGAGCGTTACACCGGCTCCGACGCTCATTGAATGTGGCAGGGCTTGCAAACTGTTATAGACTACAAAGGGAAGCACAGCCGAGTGCTGCCCAGTGACATGTATTATTGACAGGGCTATAGTGGAGCAAGTTGAGAACTTCAAATTCCTTGGCGCCCACATCACCAACAAACTAACATGGTCCAAGCACACCAAGATAGTAGTGAAGAGGGCAAGACAAAACCTATTCCCCCTCAGGAGACTGAAAAGATTTGGAATGGGTCCTCAGATCCTCAAAAGGTTTTACAGCTGCACCATCGAGAGCATCCTGACTTGTTACATCACTGCCTAATATGGCAACTGCTCAGCCTCAGACCGCAAGGCACTACAGAGGGTAGTGCGTACGGCCCAGTACAACACCAGGGCCAAGCTTCCTGCCATCCAGGACCTCTATACCAGGCGGTGTCAGAGGAAGGCCCTAAAAATTGTCAAAGACTCCAGCCACCCTAGTCACAGACTGTTCTCTCTGCTACCACACAGCAAGCGGTACCAGAGCACAAAGTCTAAGTCCAAAAGGCTTCTAAACAGCTTCTACCCCCAAGCCATAAGACTCCTGAACAGCTAAACATATGGCTACCCAGACTGTTTGCATTGCCCCCCCCCCCTTCTACACTGCTACTACTTTGTTTATTTTCTATGCATAGTCACTTTAATAACTCTACCTACATGTACATATTACCTCAATTACCTCGACACCGGTGCCCACGCCCATTGACTCTGTAGCTGCTCTTGAATTATTTGTTACTTTTATCTCTTATCTTTTTCCGGTATTTTCTTAAAACTGCATTGTTGGTTAAGGGCTTGTAAGTAAGCATTTCACTGTAAGGTAATACATCTGTTGTATTCGGCATGTGACAAATAAAATCTGATTTAACTATCGACTTAGTGAACAACAGATACTGACACATCCAAGCTTAGGGCGTGTTAATGTATTGTTCATATAACCTCTTTCCTGGACACTTATGTAACTCCAACCCGTCATTATATACAGATGTAGGATCTTAATTTGAGCCAGTTTTCTACAGCAGGAAAACACATTACATGAAAAAAAGTGTGTGTACACCTGGTTGTCGAACATCTCATTCCAAAATCATGGGCATTAATATGGAGTTGGTCCCTGCTTTGCTGCTATAACAGCCTCCACTCATCTGGGAAGGCTTTCCACTAGATGTTGGAACATTGCTGTGTGGACTTGCCTCCATTCAACCACAAGAGCATTAGTGAGGTTGGGCACTGATGTTGGACGATCAGGCCTGGCTCGCAGTCAGTGTTCCAATTCATCAAAAAGGTGTTAGATGGGGTTGAGGTCAGGGCTCTGTGCAGGCCTGTCAAGTTCTTCCACACTGATCTATACAAACCATTTCTGCATGGACCTCGCTTTGAGCACAGCTGCATTGTCATGCTGAAACAGGAAAGGGTCTTCCCCAAACTGTTGCCACAATGTTGGAAGCACAGAATCGCCGAGAATGTCATTGTTTGCTGTAGCATTAAGATTTCCCTTCACTGGAACTAAGGGGCCTAGCCCAAACAATGAAAAACAGCCCCAGACCATTATTCCTTCTCCACCAAACATTACAGTTGACACTATGCATCAGGGAGGTAGAGTTCTCCTGGTCAATGGCAGCGAGCTTTACACCGCTCCAGCCAATGCTTGGTTTTGCGCATGGTGATCTTAGTCTTGTGCGCTGCTGCTTGGACATTGAAACCCATTTCATGAATCTCCAGACAGTTCTTGAGCCGACGTTGCCTCTAGAGGCAGTTTGGAACTCGATAGTGAGTGTCGCAACCAAGGACAGACGATTTTTACCCGCTACACGCTTCATCACTCGGCAGCCACGTTCTATGAGCTTGTGTGGCCTACCACTTCGGGTCACTTCAAAATAACAGAATTTACAGTTGACCGGGCCCAGGCAGCTCTAACGGGGCAGAAATTTGACAAACTAACTTGTTGGAAACGTGGCATCCTATGACGGTGCCACATTGAAAGTCACCGAGCTCTTCAGCAAGGCCATTATACTGCCGATGTTTGTCTATGGAGATTGCATGGCTGTGTGCTCGATTTTATATACCTGTCAGAAACGAGTGTGGCCAAATCCACTACTTTGAAAGGGTGTACACATACTTTTGTATATATAGTGTAATCCTGCAGCAACAGGAAATTATTATAATTAATGGAACTTTTTGTAGGGGTTGATACATGTTTCTTAAGGGAAAATCAAGTGGAAATTACAAACTTCAGAAGCTTTTTTAAACCTCAAATACACTACAGGTTTTTAAGTTCTCCTGCAACAGGGTGATCAAACTAAGACCGTACATCTGTAGCACTCAACAGCTGGCTAGGGGCTCACAGACTGGCTAATTTGCAATGCTTTTTATTGCAGTCATATAGCTGGAGCTGTAAAATGCCTGTCTGATTGGGCATTGTGCTAGGTTGTTTAGTACACACGGAAAATGCTCTGAGATCTCCCAGGAGGTGCAGATTGGCATCATTCACTCGAGAACTCAGCCTAAATTCAATGCTGACTTGAGACCGAAAATGCATGCAGGTTGAATAACATATATATTTAATGCTTGTATGTTTTTATAATAAAACATGTACTAATCATAGCATTCTAGGATGTTGCTGCAGTAACGGAACATTTAACGAGAGGCCTAACGACGTGAGTGGAATAGGGTTCTTACAACCCAGTCTCTGATTGGCTGGTTGTCACCTGCATGAATACTGTGGGGGCAGAGATTGGCAGCTCTATAACTCCTTCAGACAGGTTTGTCATTCAGTGTCAATGGCCCACCAGGGAGCTCCCCCCAATATCAGAGCCAACACTGACGGACGACTGTAGGCTCAGCTGTTGGGATGGTGTCACTGACACGCCCTCCCATTACCTGTCACATGATATGTGTCACTGACACGCCCTCCCATTACCTGTCACATGATGTGTCTCTGAAGTGTGCCGCAATGACATCCCATTCCAACTAAGGCCAAGAGCATGGTTATGGTCAACTTTGCGCTCAGCCTGATGTTTGCAGCAGACAAAATGGCATTTAGGTAACCATACACAGAGGACGTTGCTCCACAGAGGAAAAAGAAAATGGTCATTCTATAATGTTGTGGCTGATAACATTGTAGGGTGGTGATGAAAAGACTTTCTGTATTGAATTCATTTTCAGCAAAACCAATGGGGCGCTTTATTTCCTCATGGGATTCTTATTGAGGTCCTTGTGGCGTGGCTCACAAAACACTATGCCCTGCTCAGTAACACCGCCTCGGGGGCTTCTATGGAGGTTCCAGTCATTGTTCGATTGTTCTGCCTCGCTTCACAGTTCCTACTGGCTCAAGTGTGAAATACAGTACATAGCAGGAAGGAAGAGGGGCTGGGTGGGGGTTGGGTAGGGAGCATGAGCCCTGACCATAAAGCCTGGCAACCGCCCTGCTGCATTGTTCACCAGCGTCATTCCAACGCGGTCTCATTGGATTCCTCCTGCCACTCTGCACATCCTGTTGTTTTATTGGCACTAAACGCCTTTGCTGGCAGCCAGACACAACATGTATCCTGACCATACTGGTTGTTTGCTTTTGTTTTACCATATAGCTTCTTGCCGAGCATGAAGACGGGAGGACTAAAGAATTAGAACCTAAGGGTGTTTAATGCCATGTTCTAAACAGAACTGGGTGTGAAGAAGCACTCATAGCAGAGCAACAATCAGGAGAAACATCACCCCCCCAATAATATGCTGAGAATATGCTGCAGGGTACCGTTGATTGAGCATACTAAGATATTTCCTATCCTTTACCCACAGCCTATGTCAACCAAATGTCTTCTTGTAGCACCACCTTGTGGTCAAGCACTGTGGTCCTCTCAGGGAGAAAAGCTCTCCGGCATTACATTAAAACATTGATCTGTGCAACAAATGGCTCATCTCAATTCTGGTCAACTATACAAACACATACAAGTATGTTATTTTGTTTGTAAAGAGAGATGTTTTTTCACAGAGGATTATCAAAATCAAATCCAAATGAATTTTATTTTCTGTAAATACAGTCATACAGATAGATGTAGGTCCTTCATTTGAGCCAGTTTTTTACAGCAGGAAAATAATTATGCAGCAACAGGAAATGAGAATTGTTATTTGGATTATAATTCATGGACATTTTTGTAGGGGTTGATACATGTTTAGTTTGGGAAAATTCAGTCTGACATTTTAAAGTGGAAATTACAAGCTTTAGAAGCCATTTTCAACTTTGAATACACTACACGTTTGCATTTCCTGCTGCGCAAGAACATTCTGAGCAACAAAAGAGTGATCAAAGTTAGACCCTACATCTGTACAGGTCCACATCCATATTTTTTCAAAAGAAACCTACTTTGTATTAATTTCTCTTTACTCTTTAGAAATAGTCAGATAAATGATTTCATATGCTAACCACATTGAAACATTCTAGGGAAGAACTTCACATGTACAGTTTGCAGTCTACAGCTGTCAGGAAAGTCAAACAGCCTGTGTGTGTGATTGGGCCTGGACATGACAATGAATCTCATTTCAACAGGGACTGCACCCTCTGGTGGCAGGGTCTAGAATGCTCTGGACAATTATTTTGTTGCTCTTCCCAACCCCAACCAACAGGGGCTACATTGTGATTTGAGAGTAAAAGTGGAGGAACTGTCTCCACTATTGGTTTGCTGTTGTATTCCCAGTTTCACCTCTGCAATACCACTCCATCAAATATAAATCAATAACTGAAATCATATTCCTTTTGTGTTTCTGTCATCGCTATTGTTTTTCAGTAGCACTTGTCATGATGGGATTATGATGTGAGTGTATGAAGACACCAATAAATTAACTTATGAATGAGGTATTGTCCAATTGGCAACAAGTCCACGTTAGGTTACTCTAGGGTATTGTCCTTCTCTTGTATGGAAAGTAACCTACCTCAGATGTTAATGAACAATACTTCATAAATTCATTTGTTTTTTAAAAACCCATCTACCATTTTTGATCTATCGCTCATGGTAAGGAAGCGAACATGTGCCGAGAGGCCTGTAGTCGAGAAGTTTGATAAACGTTTCAAGGTGGGGGAGAAGACATGCTTTACTGTGTCCGGATACCTGGTCAAAACAACACAAAATGCCTAGAGTGAACGGAGGCTACCTTGAAAAGAAACTGTATCTATAAACATCTATAAGCATCTATAAACACCACAAAGTTTTAAACAGTTATCAGATCAGAGAGAACCCTCTGCAGAAGGTAAGGTAAGGTAAACTATACAGTTGAAGTCGGAGGTTTACATACACATTAGCCAAATACATTTAAACTCAGTTTTTCACAATTCATGACATTTAATCCTAGTAAAAAAAATATGTTTTAGGTCAGTTAGGATCGCCACTTTATTTTAAGAATGTGAAATGTCAGAATACTAGTAGAGAGAATGATTTATTTCAACACATTCCCAGTGGGTCAGAAGTTTACATTACACTCAATTAGTATTTGGTAGCATTGCCTTTAATTGTTTCACTTGGGTCAAACGTTTTGGGTAGCCTTCCACAAGCTTCCCACAATAAGTTGGGTGAATTTTGGCTCATTCCTCCTGACAGAGCTGGTGTAACTGAGTCAGGTTTGTAGGCCTCCTTGCTCGCACATGTTTTTTCAGTTCTGCCCACAAATTTTCTATAGGATTGAGGTCAGGGCTTTGTGATGGCCACTCCAATAGCTTGACTTTGTTGTCCATAAGCCATTTTGCCACAACTTTGGAAGTATGCTTGTCCATTTGGAAGACCCATTTGCGACCAAGCTTTAACTTCTTGACTGATGTCTTGAGATGTTGCTTCAATATATCCACATAATTTCCCAGCCTCATGATGCCATCTATTTTGTGAAGTGCACCAGTCCCACCTGCAGCAAAGCACCCCCACAACATGATGCTGCCACCCCCGTGCTTCACGGTTGGGATGGTGTTCTTCGGCTTGCAAGCCTCCTCCTTTCTTCTCCAAACATAACGATGGTCATTATGGCCAAACAGTTCTATTTTTGTTTCATCAGACCAGAGGACATTTCTCCAAAAAGTACCATCTTTGTCTCCATGTGCAGTTGGAAACTGTAGTCTGGCTTTTTTATGGCGGTTTTGGAGCAGTGGCTTCTTCCTTGCTGAGTGGCCTTTCAGGTCGATATAGAACTTTTTTTACTGTGGATATAGATACTTTTGTACCTATTTCCTCCAGCAACTTCACAAGGTCCTTTTCTGTTCTGGAATTCACTTGCACTTTCACACCAAAATACGTTCATCTCTAGGAGACCGAACGCGTCTCCTTTCTGGGCGGTATGACAGCTGCGTGGTCCCATGGTGTTTATACTTGCACACTATTGTTTGTACAGATGAACCTGGTACCTTCAGGCATGTGGAAATTGTTCCCATGGATGAACCTGACTTGTGGAGGTCTGCAATTGTTTTTCTGAGGTCTTGGCTGATTTCTTTAGATTTTCCCATGATGTCAAGCAAAGAGGCACTGTGAAGGTAGGCCCTTGAAATACACTCACAGGTATACCTCCAATTCACTCAAATGATGTCAATTAGCCTATCAGAATCTTCTAAAGCCATAACATAATTTTCTGCAATTTTCCAAGCTGTTTAAAGGCACAGTCAACTTAGTGTATGTAAACTTCTGAACCACTGGAATTGTGATACAGTGAATTATAAGTGAAATAATCTGTCTGTAAACAATTGTTGGAACAATTACTTTTGTCATGCACAAAGTAGATGTCCTAACCGACTTGCCAAAACTATAGTTTGATAACAAGGAATTTGTGGCGTGGTCTAAAAATGAGTTTTAATGACTCCAACCTAAGTGTATATAAACTTCCGACTTCAACTGTATATACACAAAAGTATATGGACACCCCTTCAAATTAGAGGATTCGGCTGTTTCAGCCACACAACCGTTGCTGATTGGTGTATAAAATCGAGCACACGGCCATGCAATCTCCATAGGAAAACATTGGCAGTATAATGGCCTTACTGAAGTGCTCAGTGACTTTCAACCTGGCACCGTTATAGGATGCCAACTTTCCAACAAGTCAGTTCGTCAAATTTCTGCCCTGCTAGAGCTGCCCCGGTCAACTGTAAGTGCTGTTATTGTGAAGTGGACACATCTAGAAGAAACAACAGCTCAGCTCAGCTACACAAGCTCATAGAATGAGACCGCACCGTGCTGAAGCGCAAAGAGCGTAAAAATCGTCTCTCCTTGATTGCAACACTCACTACCGAGTTCCAAACTGCCTCAGGAAGCAACGTCAGCACAATAACTGTTTGTTGGGTCCTTCATGAAATGGGTTTCCATGGCTGAGCAGCACACAAGCCTAAGATCACCATGAGCAATGCCAAGTGTCGGCTGGAGTGGTGTAAAGCTTGCCGCCATTAGACTCTGGAACAGTGGAAACACATTCTCTGGAGTGATGAATCACGCTTCACCATCTGGCAGCCAATGGACGAACCTGAGTTTGGCGGATGTCAGGAGAATGCTACCTGCCCGAATGCATAGTGCCAACTGTACATTTTGGTGAAGGAGTAATAATGGTCTGGGACTGTCTTTCATGGTTCGTGCTAGGCCCCTTAGTTCCAGTGAAAGGAAATCTTAATGCTACAGCATACAATGACATTCTAGACGATTCTGTGCTTCCAACTTTGTGGCAACAGTTTGGGGAAGGCCCTTTCCTGTTTCAGCATGATAATGTCCCCGTGCACAAAGCGAGGTCCATACAGAAATGGTTTGTCGATATCGGTGTGGAAGAACTTGACTGGCCTGCACAGAGCCCTGACCTCAAACCCATCGAACACCTTTGGATGAATTGGAACGCCGACTGCGAGCCAGGCCTAATCGCCCAACATCAGTGCCCGACCTCACGAATGTTGTTGTGGCTGAACGGAAGCAAGTCCCCGCAGCAATGTTCCAACATCTAGTGGAAAGCCTTCCCAGAAGAGTGGAGGCTGTTATAGCAGCAACAGGGGGGACCAACTCCATATCAATGCCCATGATTTTGGAAGGAGATGTTCAACGAGCAGAAAAGTCCACATACTTTTGGTCATGTAGTGTAGCTAAACCGCCAGAGAAAGAGAGAGAACATAACATACCTCAGGTTTTGTACAGTACCCCTGAGAGCAGGGAGGACACTGACTCTTCTCTGTGATTGGAGAGATACGGCTCAAGGCTGGAATCAGGCCGAGTCTGTGAAAGCCTGGGGATGGTGTAGTGAAGCTAGGCTGGTCCAAGCCGCAGTGTTGCTTCTCTTAATGTAGCGTTGAGATGATGATGGCAGACTCCCTCTCATCTGGAAGAAAGCTAGTTTAAAAATAAAAAAATACAAATAATAAGATGTTTTATGTCACATACACCAGATATATGTAGTGAAATGTGTTGCTTTACAAGGTCAGCCATAGTAGTAGGTTGCCCCTGGAGCAAAGGACAAGGACAATATCGACAGTGTACCATGGTTGCAGTGTTCCAAAAATGTTGCTTCGTTTATACTGTATGAAGTCTGTTCATGGTCAGAATCACAGGGTTTGACCATCTACTCTTTCTAGTTTCTGTTCAAGCAAGAAGAGAGGCATCTGATTGATTGCAGTCGTAACCGTAACAAGTTGTAATCGCTAAATGAATATTGAAAGAGATATTGCTCAATGGGAGAATGGGTGTAAACTACACTAAACAAAACTGCCATGTTGGTTTATTGGGTACAGAAGAATAAACCACTCCACTAGCTGCATCTAATGTACAGTACGGTGTAGGCCAGGACTCTCCAACCTATTTCCTGTTGTTTTTCATTCCAACCCTAATCTAGTGCACCTGATAATAATAATTAGCTGATTGATAAGATTAATCAAGTTAGTTACGACTGGAGTTGGAGTGAAAATCTATTGGAGGGTAGCCCTCCAGGAACAAGGTTGGATAGCCCTGGTGTAGGGCTAGGGTACACATACTGCTTCCCTTGCTCGTTCAGATCGCAGAAGGTGTGTTGTTTCCCCACACACATTGGTTAGCTGCTTTCTCTTTGATACTAGATTAAAACTCTCAGTTCCCATGAGAAAAGCTCCACTGTTTCCCTTGAACATGGTCTGTACAGTTTTTTTCCAAATCAATTTCTCTCCTACAGATGGTTGTGATGCCACTGAAGTCATCAGGGTCATGTACTTCCCTCTGTAGTAGTTTGCCAGCAGTGTCTGGCTGAAAAATGGAGCACTCTGGACGAGAGGGGTATATGAACGGAGATAGGTTGACACAACCATTTATTTGGCTCAGGTGAATATAGCCGAACAGCAGCACAGTCCCTTCTCTGCAGCATGGGCCAAAGCCTATTGGAAAATATTGCCCCAGTGTAGTTTAATTTTAAATCCCGTTTCTACCCAAATTATAACCAGTAATAAGGATGTTGCTGTCCTTAAAAGGGGCAGTACAGTTAAAGACGTGATTTTCCTTTTTTATGATATTTCTACTATGGAGGTCAAAATAAAACTGAAATTGTAACAAACAAAACAAAAAAAAACATGATAATGTCATTTTTGTGTAAAAGAATGCCTGGGATTTCAGCCTGTCCAGGTGGGATGGAACTTTTGGCCCACATCATGACATCAAAATGTGATCTGATTATAATAGACCAATGACCATTCATTTGGGTAAGGGGGTGTGCTCTAGACCAGACCAATCAGGGCTGTGTATGTAAATATCTTCACATTTGTTTCCTAACACCCACATGATCAGACTAAGCATTTCAAGGGCCAAAATGAGGCTCAGTGAAGTAAATGATAACAAATCTACGAGTTATTTTCATTAAATAAACACACACAGTGATTTACAAGACACACAGTGATGATTTAAAAAATACAATTAAAGAGGATGTGTTTTTATGTGTTGCATGTGAGCCTCATGCCAAAGACATTTTTTGGATAGATAATGAAGCTTTTCGTATTTTGAATTGAATTTCAGCCCTGCAGGAAATTAATTGTCCATTATTTAACATTACAAATTACAGTTGAGGCACAGCGGAGAGAGCTCCAAGATGGAGAGATTTGACAAATGGATTTAAAGTATCAATGATTCCCTCCAAGATGCCTGTAGTGAAAATGCACGAGATGAAATGACAGAGGATATTAGGTAATAATGTGTGATACTCAACATGATAATAGGCATAATGTGGTTAGTTGGTAACGAATATGTTTATTTCTGTCACAATTACATAAAACTTAAACATGAAATTACATTAGGTTGAATTGAAGTATTACAAATTGTCATGATGGTTGCAGCGTTTTGAAAGGGCCGAGGCTATGAAGCAGACGTTGTGGGAGTGTTTTGCTTGGAGGATGCTAAACTATGTGTTTGGACATTATTATGGAAGGAAGACCTTAGGGTTTGACTGGCCTTCCTCCTCTAGACCCCACCTAGCTCTGGTCTACGGACAGTGGTCCACCTAGGTCCTGCCCCGATGATGCTGAAGACCAATGGATCATTCCATTGAATTCCTTATGGCATGGTCATTGAGCGTCATATCCTATTATATAGCCTAGTTCTCTTCATGCCAATGGAATTTTGTACAACGCACTACATTTTGATATCCCTCAATTGACAGCTACAGTTTACGGATGTATATTACGTCAAAAGACATACATTTTTTCTAAAATAACTCTATGTGCCTACATCTACATTAGTCACAGTGCTTACAAAACATGCTTCACACCATCATACCATCCCACTCTGGAGTTGGGACGTCGCCTGTTGAGTAATGAAGTGTTGGAGTTCAGTAATGTGAATGTTTACAGGGTGTGCTTGTTGCACATGAATCAAGCCCAGTGTGTGGTTACGTAAATATGAGCTTTGCCCTGTGCGCAGCCAGCCAGTCAGAGCCTCTTCTTTTTTTTTCTCCTCCTTTTTTTTCAGGAAATGGGAGCCAAATTCCTGTGGAATGAAGAGGAAACGTGCGAGTGGCAGCCCTGGCCTACCACAGGATCCTCTGAAAGGAGAGGGTCTGAAAAGCCATGGTTCTTTCCTTTGGTGTGGACTTGTAGCAGGACTCGGTAGGTGAAACTGACGGAATAACAACACACATCCTGAGTGTTCTTTTCATTAGCAGCACGGTTGAATGTTTTCCATCATCCTGCTGAGAGAAATGAAGAGACCCTTATTTCTGAACTGGACAAATGACCTTTTCCCCTCTTGGGAGATGCAGCTGCATTTAATATTGAGCGTGTGTGTGTGTGTGCACACTCTAAGGGTCATGTGGGATTTAAGGATTTCCTGTGCCCCCTGTTGTGGAAATAATAATTAACCACAACATGTTAATAAAGCCAGGGACAAATGTTGGGCCCTCTCAGTGAGCAGTTAACAAGGACTCAGGTACCTGGATTCCTCTAATTTCCTATTAGCGTTTGACGTGAGGCCATGTTTTCCATTTCGAAGTGCCTCCGTTCACTGATCCTAGCGGTTTGGAAGCATGACCTCAATATGTCAGTTGTGTAAACCTATCAATCCAGCCTGGATGAAGCGATGTTAAGGTATGCTGGCAGACAGTATGTGGAACATGTTATTGGTGATTCATATTAGCCCTTAACCCAACTAATCCCCCCATTAACTCCACCTGCAAACACCTCATATCCCAGGTGACCCATTTTCTCAATTACTAATGCCATTAGTCTGCACATTCCATTTACCCAGACAGCTTTGCCTTTTCGACACCAGCATACAGCCAGTTTCGTGTAGATTCCATGACATTTCTTTCGATGACTACGTTATTATGTGTTCCCTGTAGTCCCAACACACAGACTGCTGTTGAAGAGTTACTGCAGCTCTCAAATGAAACAGGCTTGAGTGATAAATCTCACTATTTCTTCCACTAAGGCACATAAACAGTAAGTTAAGTCCTTGGAGGATTCTACAGTACAGTAGTTACATACATTTGGCGTATTCATAAGGGATGGGCTTCTCCATAGAAGGCAATATGGGCATTGGTGTTTCTAGCCAATCAGGATACCCGTTTAGTAACCATTATTTTTTGTTGTTTTTCCTTCTTTGCGGCCTCATGACCTCTGATTTAGTGTTAAGCTGCCATAATGACAGTTTGAAGTTGAATTTGATCTTAAGAAAAGAAGCCTGATCTGTCCTTTACTCTGGTCCTTGTAGAATCCTTTTGAGGATTCGCCACACAGAACGCATTGCACCAAAAGCATTTTAAAACATATTTTCCAAAATTCACGTTGAGAAATAGGAAAACTTATTTCGAATGATGAAACCGCATCCATTTTTTTTAAAGAGCCGACTGCTCTGTAAGATATTGGCTGATAACAAGAATGACAGTACAGCCCAGGTCAATATATTGCTTCTCATCATGATCATCAAAGCACCATCCATCTCTCTGGGCAAACACCACTGACACTTTAATTACAGTTGATAATGCATTCATCCTGTCAGGATAAGGGGATAATCAAGGCCTCTCCACAGCAGCCAGCCACGTAGACAATAGTCATCAATGTCTGAGCTACATCAAATAAATTCCTCATTCACTGCTAAAGCTAGAGTTTAAAGATGCCTTTAGGGATAAACAGTTCCTACTTCGTTTACCGGAGTGTGGTACTTCAAGGAGAGATTAACTTGCTTCCCTGGTTTTGTTACTGAGACTGGCCAAATTTAATGTGGGGTTTATAGAGTTCTGTTTATATCTACTGTATATAGCTAGCTAAACTACTTTGATAGATAGCAAAGTCAAGGTCATGCAATATTCAAATTCAAACAAAATGCATATATAAGAATACCTTTGAATTATGCTGCCATCCTCATGACAAATCCCCCCACAGACCATCAAGTAGAAGTTGGTTTCGAATGGGAGCCACTGGATTCCAGATGATGTGTCAGTGCTGGAGACATCCCTAAATAAACATGGCTGCGCTGCGCGGTTCTGGAGCACCCCCGCCCAACCCAGTCCGGTCTGCACAGTACCACAGCATGGAGTCACACATCGAGGCAAGGCTATTAACTAGATAGAAACCCAAAGAAGGAATATATACATGTTGTCATTTTTTTTTATTGTGTTGTGTAAGAGCAGATGCAATTCTGTTCTCAATGAAAGTTATGAGTACTCGGGCTCTATGTGAGAAAGCATGGGGGACGGTGCTGTCCCATTGGAATACAGTACAGATGTAGCAATTAAAGCCGATCTCAAACAATGCTCCACTGTGAGCTAGACATATTGGAGAATGAACAGGAACAATGCATCCAGTTTAGAATGTTTTACTCCAACCTCACCGAAAACAAAATAACTAGCCACTAGAGACAAGGGAAGTATGTGCCTGGCAACGAAAATAAAAGGAGCAACTCTAGAATGCTCTGGGATTTCCTTAAAGTAAACCCCCTTAACGAATAACAGTCAATCAACAGGGGAAAAGCACTTAGCAAATATGTACTTTTATAATGTCTCACATCCAGTTTGTTCGTTGAAACACAGCACAGAGAGATGTTGGTCTCTGCCCACTGCTTCCATCCATTCATTTGTTTTCCTCATATTCCCTATTGTATGCCAGTGATATATCGTCATTTAGAATATCAACCCACATTGGTGCAGGGTTGTCGTTCCGCACCACCATAAGAGTTCCTCACTCCCTGATGAGCCACAATCAACTCCGCAAAGCCATTATAGTTGTTGTTTTATTTACAAATATGACCAAAGTTTTGCCAGGTGTTAAAACCACAGGTTGGAGAAAGAGATGTCCTTGGGCCTGTGCTGTGATGTAGCTGACAGAGGCCATTTTGAAAGGCAGCATGGCCCAACCCGGTGTGTGTGCCTGTCTAATAACCTGCCCCAACCCCTCAGCGCAGTAGGAGAGAGACAGCAGCAGGGGGGAGTCGAAGGGAAATTGTATTTTCTTTCCCACCAAGGGGTCCCCCCCTGTCAACCTGTGCTGTGGAACTGTCTGGAAGTTGATCTGCGAGTTTATGCTGTTAGGACATAATTAATACAAGAATCCAATTTCGCCAGCTTCGCATTCACTGTGATGCGATTATTGTGGTGGTGATGAACGTCATATGGTGCTTTGTTCGCTATGTGGGATATTTATAGCAGAGGATTGTGGGGGTATGATCTTCTGCTGTGCTAGACCAAGTCAGGTTGTCAGATATATGGAAGCTGAGGTAAAACAGTAGAGAAACTAGAGAAATTGTCTAAGAGATTATTTTGACAACTAAGGTCTCTCCATGACTTATACTTATCAAATATTGTCAAATATTCAGTGAAATAAACTACTTCTTATGAGCTATTGCCCTTGTGCCCTTCCAACACCTTGCTATACCTCAAAGTCAACATTAAAACTGAGATTGACATTTTGTTGGAGAAGAACCCTGCATGCCACTGTGCTTGTCTGTTAAATAACCAGTCTCTGCACCTGCTGTAGAGTCTGTCCTGGTTGTGTTGTGTGCTGCAGACACAGTCATGCCTCTCATCGTCCAGTCACCTGCCTGATGCCTGGCTGCAGCCCTGCACAACCAGATGGCTCGCTTATCACACAATACTTATCACATAATGCACCCAGCTCTCCCTTATTCCATTATGGCAATTAACAGAGGGCCTGGTGGGCAGACATGGAAAGCAACCTGCTTGTTTGAAGGCTTAAGGCTGTTTGGTTAACATGCCCTCATCAGGATCTCAGACCTTCACTGGGAAAGGGTGGAGAGCCATATGTTCTGACCCACGTTGTGACTGAGTGTTCCTGTTATCACCGGCTTAACTCTGTGCAGGTGGAAATGTTCCACATATTGAAGTGGTTTGGACAGTGTTTTCCACCTAATTTATTCACCTCATAATGTGAGTCTTCCCCATGGCGGTGCTGGACTTTCCTCATTAAAAAAAAAAAGTAAAGTTGACTGTGTTCCACATGCCTTGTTCGAATATTCTGTCAGTCGGCCCCAGGATATGTGCTGTGCTGTATAGTCACGCAGTTACTCTCACTAAAGAGCCAAGGATGTTTGCTTAACTATTCAAAATCATCTTTGGTGAGGAGCAGGAAGTACCTCGACAGGAGATGCCAATTTTACGAGCTTTGTGTGCCTGATGTGCCTGGTACTTCGTACTTCCAATTCAAAGCAGCTGTAGATGTCTTAAACTCTGTTTTTTGTGCTTTTTTCCTTTGTGACATACTTGTGTCTCTAATGGTTACAGGTTCTAATACACACAATCACAAGACAAGGACTCTCACATGATCTCATGTGACTGTCACACTTACCCTGGGAGTGACATGACCGACACAGACACAATGATTTAGTGTGAAGGCATGCAGGAGCCGGGTAATAAACAAGTGGATCAATTAATGTCTCTAAGTCCCAATAATGGCTCTCCCTGGACAATTTCTCCCTGGGCTCCCGAGTGGCACTGCATCTCAGTGGCCCAGTGTCGTCTGGGTCTGGCCGGTGTAGGCCGTCATTGTAAATAAGAATTTGTTCTTAACTAACTTGCCTAGCTAAATAAAGGTTACATTAAAACATTTTTAAAAGTATCTTGATAAACACACCAAAAACAAATATTTTTTATTTATTATTATTTTACCCTTTTTCTCCCCAATATCGTGGTATCCAGAAGGTAGTTAGTCTTGTCTCATCGCTGCAACTCCCGTACAGACTCGGGAGAGGCAATCGTCAAGAATCCTCCGAAACACAACCCAACCAAGCCACACTGCTTCTTGACACAATGCCCACTTAACCCGGAAGCCAGCCACACCAATGTGTTGGAGGAAACACCGTACACTTGCCGACCTTGTCTGCGCGCATGCGCCCGACCCGCCACACTAGTCGCTAGAGCACGATGGGACAAGGACATCCCGGCCGGCCAAGCTCTCCCCTAACCCGGACGACGCTGGGCCAGTTGTGCGCCGCCCCGTGGGTCTCCCGGGCACAGACAGCTGAGACAGAGCCTGGACTCGAACCAGGATCTCTGGTGGCACTGGTGGCACATGCAGTGACTTAGACCAATGCACCGCAGTGACTTAGACCACTGCGCCACTCGGGAGGCCAAACGTCATGCTCTAAGGGCCAAACACATCTGTTTTTGGTCCCAGTTAGAGCAGGGGCCGATACAATCTCCTGTAAAGATCAGTGGGGGTCGGTGCTGTTTAAGATGAGGGAGGACGATTATTGTTTTTATGAGCATGGCCTTATTTCAATTACAGCATATTGGATGACTTATTCATATTCCATTCACTCAGCTCAATGTAACATTTATAGGTTCAGGCTACTACATGATACTCGTGTTTTCCCTATACACATCATAAGGTTGCTACAACTTTGCCCATGAATGAAAGTTTACAATGTAGGTGCACAGGTCGAAAGGTGACAGACAGTGACACAATACCGCTTTGCACACTCTTGCCTGCATCTAGCTGATCTAGGGTGTAATCATTAGTCCAACAGTTGCAAACAAGAGTTTCTATTGGACAAAGTCAGGTATGTTTTCCCCCGTTATGTTCTGTTTGCTTCCATTTAAGAAACGGCGGAATGAAAACACGCCTGATCACACGCTAAACACAGTTTGCTTTCATAGCAGACACATATAAACAGCTCATTGTATATTCCTTCACCAGTCTACGTGCTCTCCTCCTTTCACCTTTTCCCTTCACTTGTGGATTTCAGTACATCAGCTGTCTGTGACCAGGCAAAAAATACTTTCCAAGCCAAACCTTTAGGGTAAACTAGCTAGCTGCATTTGCTAGCTAGGTAACTGAATGTGAAATTAATTTGTTAAAAAATAAATGTTCAACTATTGTCTCTCTCTGAGTCAACTACTTACCACATTTTATGCACTGCAGTGCTAGCTAGCTGTAGCTTATGCTTTCAGTATTAAATTAATTCTGTGATCGTTTGATTGGGTAGACAACATGTCGGTTCATGTTGCAAGAGCTCTCATAGGTTGGAAGAAGTCCTCCGGAAGTTGTCATAATTACAGTGTAAGTCTATGGAAGGGGGTGAGATCCATCAGCCTCCTAGGTTTTGTATTGAAGCCAATGTACCCAGAGGAGGACGGAAACTAGCTGTCCTCCGGCTACACCATGGTGCTACCCTACAGAGTGCTGTTGAGGCTACTGTACACCATTGCAAATCAGTATGTTTTAATCAATTATTTGGTGGCATTAATATATTTAGTATAGTTTAATCTAAAAAGTTTAACTTATGTTTCACTATTTTTATGAAATTTACTGAGGAGAATGGTCCTCCCTTTCCTCTTCTGAGGAGCCTCCACTGGTAAAGATAGAGATCATGGTTTGAAGAATGATTATGATGATTATGATGTTTCCCATCACACAGACCAGTCTACTTTTTCATTTCCTGGTGAGTCATCTCAGTCGTCTCAGCTCCAGTCCTGTTCGGCTTTGCTCTGATACAGCCCTGGTTTCCCTCCCTTGTGGTTTGATTAAATTCCCCATTTGTCAGGAGGAAGATGGTTGATATGCAGAATGTGGCGTTCACACATTACGCTGAGGCAATCCTAGCTGTTTGTGAAATGAGATCGGAGGCTTGTACTGGTTTGATAGGCTAGATAACAGCAGTGAGTAATGTGCAAAAGGTTTTACCATTATGTCGCTTTATTGTTTTCCATTTGTTACCGACTGTGTTTGAAGACGCTCGACGTCTTTGGAACCCAAAAACAATATTTTAAAATGGTGATTACGAGGAATTTCATTTAACATGATCAAATTGATGCTCAGACGTTGATAAGAAATGTCCTTGTTGAATAAAGAATAGATCATCAGATTGACGTTTTTAAATGTAATTTAGATGTAACCCTGGCTGCATGTGTGCAGTTTACAAGTTGTGAATTAATTGCGATGCTGAGAACTTGTACGTATTCTTTTTTTCTTTTCAAGCAAAACTTTGTTTATCACCTATAGTATATCACATCATGAATTTATTTGGGAAATATAGAAAAGTAATAATGTGGAAATTACAATGGAATGAGAACTGAACCTGGCTATATTGCAATGGCAAAAGGTTTATTGCGATGCTCACTGGAGTATGAATTAATTTGCAGCATGCAGTCACAATATTAATGAACAATTATTTATCACAAATCTGCACCATTCATACCATTTACTGCTTGACATCCTGCACAATTATCACACAAATGTTAATATATTCATGGTGTCATATAACTTTTGGTTTTTCGACGTGTAATGATTGAAATATTCATTTTATACACAACTAATTGTGATTTTTGTAGCTAATCAATATTATGCCAACTATTCTCAGTACCATAGTTGGTGTCAGCAGCAGACCTGCTACTGTACATTTTTAATCCAATGCACACTCCCTCTGGATGTGATTGCTGGTGCTGAGAGGAAGTGAAAGGACAATGCTGTGGGAGGAAATTGTACTGTAAAGAAGTGACCCTTACCCTCACTTTGCCAAGCAGCAGCTTTACATTTAAATGGCCGTTCTCAACATTTGTCAGAGAGGAGCACAGATCAATCTCAGCGTGAGCCTTAGCAGAACCAGGAAGCAGAACCAGGGGGCATGTCTGCAGGTTGCTGTTACCAGTGGAGCTTGTCTCCTCAGGCATTCTCCTCAGCACTGTAGCTAGCGTTCTAAAGACTGGCCACTCTCATTAGAGATGTCAATATAGGAATTACAGAAGCCTGGCAATAGATTTGTTACAGATCGTTGTTCTTGGATTCAGTTCAATACATCAAGGCAATACAATCCCGTTTGTGTGTGTGTGTGGGGGGGAGGGGGGGCGGTTAGACTCTTTCCCTTTGATAACTCCCCAGGCATCTCTCTGTTATGTTCTGCTTTTCATTTTCTCACGATGGCCCTCAACATGACAGAGGAGGAAATCTGGAGCCAGAGCACTACTCTAATGAATAAAGTGTGACGAAATACAATTCCATGTTATGGGTGAAGGAGTGAGAGCTTCCCACAGCAGGAGGAATTATTTTTCATTTGGAAAACAATTACTGGAAGGCACTACGCAGGACTGTCAAAGGGTTTAAGGATGAGAAGGTTCATGTTGCTCAAGCTCAGGGAATGCTGGCAGTATCTGTACGCAAACAACAAGTTGTGAGGAAACCTATTGTTCATTCAGATAGTGTTGCCGACCTAATCAAGGATGTGACACGGATTACTTTTTCCCGTGTTATTCAGTCGATCCTTTGGGTCATTCATATAATGCGGGGCATTTTCTGTCCCCAAGAAATATAACTTCTAATTTAGTGTAGAATAGGCTTTAACTATAAGGCTAGGTGTCCTTTACCTTAAAAACACACAAATATGGATCTTGAAAAGTAATTTTATTCATTTTAAAACACTTTTTTTTCAGTGGAAGTACAGCAGGTGTTTTTGCCATGTCTCCAGGTGTTATTCATCAACTTCTAAGAAAAATATAAGCCATAAAATAAACTATTTAAAATATTTATTATTTTATAGACCTAGTTCAAATCTTTCTCAAAAAGTTATTGTAATTATTATTATTGTATTTAACATTGTGTGTCCCAGATATCACTTTCCACTCGTTAGGTTTGTAGTAATACTGCTTTTAGAAAACAACCCCTTCCTACAACGATGTTCAGGAAGTGTTGTCATTTGGGGAAACAAATGGAGCAAAACTAAATATCTATTTTTTAATGATGATACTCTGTCTCACTCATACATTTCCACCATTAGGAAAACTTATACTGACCAAAAATATAAAAGCAACATGCAACAATTTAAAAGATTTGTCTGAGTTAGTGCATAGAAGGACATCAGTCAATTGAAATAAATTCATTAGGCCTTAATCTATGGATTTCACGTGGGCAGGGGCGCAGCCATGGTTGGGCCAGGGAGGGCATAAACCCACCCACTTGGGAGCCAGGACCACCCACTGGGTAGTCAGGCCAAGTCAATCAGAATGAGTCTTTACTCTCAAAAGGGCTTTATTACAGAGAGAAATACTCCTCAGTTTATTTCAGCTCATAAAAAATGGGATCAACACTAAATGTTGCATTTATATATTTTTGTTCCCTATATCTAGAATGTTTTTCAAATGTCTAAATGTTAAAATACATGCATATAGAAGTTTCAATCATTTTCAAGTGTTTACCATTATGCTCGTTAATCTCAAACAACATACAGAGTTATGGCTAATTTAGGCAAAAAAAAACATCCACCCTGTTAGGATTATGCAATGCCTTTATGGGATTATGTGCCTGAGCTTCATCAATATGTTTTTCTGAAAGTCAAGCATTTCCTTTTTCTAATAGAATACTAAACAAATAAAAATATATTATTCGCCCCCCCCAAAAAAGTTAAGGGGTCCAAAAGTCACTGGATTGTTAGAATGAACCCTTTACATCCTGTTTTCCACCTCCTAACTTCCTCTCTTGTTTGACAACACTGAGTTATATGACATTTGAATTGAAGAGAAAATAAATCACCTCGCACCAATCAAGTGTCCACTCATCTGTTTCCCATGCATGTTGTGTGTGAAGAGGTGCACCACAGACAGTGATAGACATGCACATGGGAATTTGAGCTCTTGATGGGAGTGATGTCCTCATTTGATGTGTGTGGTGAAAATGAGCTGAAATCTCAGTCTCTGCAGGCCTCAGCCCCTCTCCTCTCCTCTTAGACTGCTAGCTAATGAGGCTGTTTCTACATCTCTGCATCCGTTGTTGACTCCTATTCGCCGTTAGAACTGCTGATGCAGTGGATGCACTCATAATTTCTTGAGGACCCATAATTCCTCTGCCGACTGCTTTGCGTTAATTATTATGCTATCTCAATTCACTGGAGCTTTAATTAATATTTTTATCACAGGTTTTGTTTCAGCCCACTCAGCATTAGTGCAATGCCTTGAAGACCCGCTTTTCATCGTCCTCCTATAACAGATGTGAGTTCCTTCTCATTTCCTTGTTTTAATGGATTACTTCCTGTGTTTAGACTGTTCTGACTGTTAAAATAAATAGATGATTCGTTGACGGTCAATAATACAGGTTATTCCATTGATATTGTTGACAGTACGTTCATGATCGGCTACCATACAAAGTAGCACTACCACGAGGAGGATTTCCGTCAAGTTCCCTCTCCCCTCATTTTTCATGCTTGTGCCGTGATGACCCAGAAATGTGTGTTTGCAGGGGGGATGTTTTGATCCCATGTCTTACGCTGTAGAATAATGTAAGAGCACCGGTGTGTTGCTGCTGCGGCGGCTGGGGGAGCGTGTTGCCATAAAATATTAACGACTTGGAGACACCGCTGATGAATGTAATTGGCCCTCGCAGCTCTATCTGTGCATGTTAATGAGATGGGCTGGTATTTTCAAATCAGGCGTGCCCCAGACACTAGCGCTGCGGTCTAGAAAACCACAACAAAGAATATATGAGTGGACGCACCCGCACAACCAAATAAATAAAGACAGGAAATGAATTTCCTCTAATAATACCGCGGCTTAATTCCATTATTTATTTGGCATGTTAAGTTTGTTGCACAGCATGTTGACGTGCCAACGTTTGAAATGGGTGTTGATGTCATTTGTCTGGGAGGTCTTGGCGTTTACACCCTGCATGTCCAGTAAGCAGGACGCCACTGTGAGACACTGAGGTTCCAGGAAGAGCGGTGGAACGGAGCCAAGTGTAAAGCTGTCTGAAAACATGTGCACCTGCACAGCACCTGTCCTGCCGACGCGCCCGGGGTCAAGCCCTAGCTGACAGTAGTCCTCTGGAACGAAGCTGCAGTCTCCACAACAGAACACGGTCGGCCACCTCAGGAGAGAACACGCGGCAGCGTTGGCTGCGAACAGCTTGGCTCTGACCTCCCCAGGGGCAGGGCTGGTAGAAACAGCAGAAAATAGCAACAGTAAAGCCTTGCTCTTAAAAGGGGGAGGATACCAACCTGCAGTTGGCCAAGCAGAGATTACTACACATTGAGAACATCACATTGTTCCATATTCAATGCAATTGGTCTACGTAATTCTCTTAGGTGTGTGAAAATGTAATCAAGTATAGAGTGAACGCAGCAGATGGAGCACAGTGTCAGACGTACTTTCATTTTCTCGTCGGCTTTTTACCTTTCAATTGACTGCATCATGGCCATCATCATTGGCTCCCAATAAAAAGGACCTAATTTCCTTTGATTGCAGCGAGTTAGCCTTGGCTGGAGTGAGGTGTGATGTATCTACTGTATGCCTAGTGTCCCGGACAGAGACGAGGGATCCTGCTGGCTCTCTCCAGCCCTTTCAAGTGTGTGTGTGTGTGTGTGTGTGTGTGTGTGTGTGTGTGTGTGTGTGTGTGTGTGTGTGTGTGTGTGTGTGTGTGTGTGTGTGTGTGTGTGTGTGTGTTGTGTGCATGTGTCTGTGTGTGCGTACATGGCTGTGGGAAGATGTTTTAGGGTGGGGGTACTGACATTTTTTTGCATTTCTCCCTGCTCTGCTGATGAGTATTTTACTCGGCTCCGCTCATACAGTTGTAATAAAGGCCGAGTGGACTAATTTGGTGGAAAACTTTTGTGCCAGTTATTTTTATGTATTTTTTATTGTGATTTATCAGGGGGTGCTGCGGCTATGCGTGCATAGTGCGTGTTTTAGTGTATGTGTGTGTGTGCGTGTGTGCATGTCCGTGCGGACTGGGAGGGACCTGCCTCAGAGGGTTGGGGAGAAGGAGGCAGCAGGACAGATTGTCTCCCTCATGGTGGCTGAAATAGGAGGGAATTAAAGGACTCCAAGGTGTACACTCTGATGCCAATTACACCAAATAGATGGAAGTAGACCTGCAGGCCCCCAGTGAGCCAGCTCCATGGGGGAGAGAAGGGGGCTCACACACACACACACACACACACACACACACACACACACACACACACACACACACACACACACACACACACACACACACACACACAGACATCTGGCCTACAGAGTCCTGCACTGGCTGGGTGGAACCACACCACCAGTCTGCCAGGGATAAACACCACGAAGAGGTTACTGACATACACTACATGACCAAAAGCCTCGGTAGTGAGTGATGCAACCAAGGACAGACAATTTTTTTAACGCTACACGCTTCATCACTCACATTCTGTGAGCTTGTGAGGCTTACCACTTTTCGGCTGAACCGTTGTTGCTCCTAGACGTTTCCACTTCACAAAAACACCACTTACAGTTGACTGGGGAAGCTCTAGCAGGACATAAATGTGAAAAACTGACTTGTTGGGAAGGTGGCATCCTATGAGAGTGCCATGTTGAAAGTCACTGAGCTCTTCATTAAGGCCATTATACTGCCAATGTTTGTCTATGGATATTGCATGGCTGTGTGCTCGATTGTATACACCTGTCAGTAACGGGTGTGGCTGAAATAGCCAAATCCACGTATTTTAAGGGGTCCACATACAGTGCATTCAGAAAGTATTCAGACCCCTTCCCTTTTTTCCCACATTTTGTTACGTTACAGCCTTATTCTAAAATGAATTACATCAATGTTTTCCCTCATCAATCTACACACAATACCCCATAAAGACAAAGCAAAAACAGGTTGACATTTTTGCACATTTATTAAAAATAAATAACAGAAATACCCTATTTCCATAAGTATTCAGACCCTTTGCTACGAGACTCGAAACTGTGCTCAGGTGCATCCTGTTTCCATTGATCATCCTTGAAATGTTTCTACAACTTGATAGGAATCCACCTATGGTAAATTCAATTGATTGGACATGATTTGGAAAGTTACACACCTGTCTATATAAGGTCCCACAGTTGACAGTGCATGTCAGAGCAAAAACAAAGCCATGAGGTCGAAGGAATTAGAGCTCCAAGACAGGATTGTGTCGAGACACAGATCTGGGGAAGGGTACCAACACATTTCTGGAGCATTGAACAACCCCAAGAACACAGTGGCCTCCATCATTCTTAAATGGAAGAAGTTTGGAACCACCAAGACTCTCCCTAGAGCTGGCCGTCCGGCCAAACTGAGCAATCAGGGGAGAAGGGCCTTGGTCACTGAGATGACCAAGAACCCAATGGTCACTGTGACAGAGCTCCAAAGTTCCCCTGTGGAGATGGGAGAACCTTCCAGAAGGACAACCATCTCTGCAGCACTCCACCAATCAGGCCTTTATGGTAGAGTGGCCAGACAGAAGCCACTCCTCAGTAAAAGGCCCATAACATCCAAGATAGCGCAGGAGTGACATCGAGACAAGTCTCTGAATGTCCTTGAGTGGGCCAGCCAGACCCCGGATTGAACCCGATCGAACATCTCTGGAGAGACCTGAAAATAACTGTGTCCCGCAACGCTCCCCATCCAACCTGACCGAGTTTGATCTGCAGAGAAGAATGGGAGAAACTCCCCAAATACAGGTGCGCCAAGATTGTAGCGTCATACCCAAGAATACTTGAGGCTATAATCGCTGCCAAAGGTGCTTCAACAAAGTACTGCATAAAGGTTCTGAATACTTATGTAAATATTTCAGATTTAAATTTTTTATACATTTGCAAAAAAATGGTCATTATGGGGTATTGTGATGTCATTATGGGATATTGTGATGTCATTATGGGGTATTGTGTGTAGATTGATGAGGGCAGAAAAAAACTATTTAATCAATTTTAGAATAAGGCTGTAATGTAACAAAAATTCAATGGGTCTGAATACTTTCTGAATGCACTATGCATTTGTATATATAGTGTATTTGAATTGATATGTATTGATTCAGTTATTGCAGTGTTGGTTTGTTGTTTCCTTGAGTAGCCCTATGGGACTCCCGATCACGGCCGGTTGTAATACAGCCCAGAATCGAACCAGGGTCTGTAATGATGCCTCTAGCACTGAGATGCAGTGCCTTAGACCGCTGCACCAATCGGGAGCAGAGCTAATTCAGTTACTGCAGCGTTAGTTTGTTGTGTCTTTGAGTAGCCCTAACATCTAGAATACAGCATTTCAATAATCCCAGAAGCTGTTCCAGTTTGTTATTCTTAGATGCCTGCGGGAGTTTGAAACTGTCAATTATTTCTGTCTTTCTTGTTTCCTGTCCATGATTCTCAAAAAGCTTGTTCTGCGCCACCAGGTAAGGATATGTGGCAATTTAATTAAGCAATACCCTACCATCCAATCAATAAGAGAAACATAACAAACCCACTGCGCCTCCGCATAGCCTGAGGAATCCAAGCTTTGCAAATGAAAACACAAACAAATTAAATAGTTTTACAACTCCATCAATACTATTCTTGAGAATGATTGAAATACATCAAATATATGGTTGTTATTATTATCATTGAATATATAATGCCTTGTACATTTCTTCTGGCAATATTTGCACAGACTTGGATTTCTTGTTGGTATCCTTTCTAAAGTCATTTAGAAGACTTGATCATCAGAATCCATTAGCTCTGCATTGCCCCCGTGGCTGACTGACTGAGACACCATTTACAGAATGAGCGTCTCCTCCCCAAAAACCCTGCCTTTCCATCAATGCATTATTAATAATGAAGAAGTGGCCTAATGAAAGTAAAGGCTGCCTGCCAAAATCAGCCATAAAAATAACATTTGGACCAGAGGGACCGTTTGCTCATCCATTAAGTACAGCCAAGTGTCTTTACAGAAACCCTCATCACATTGTGAAGGTCTGCCTGATAATATTTTGATGTCACACCTAAGCTTTTCAACCACTGTTCAAAATGTTCTAGGCACCTATCAGCTGACTGAAAGATGGATGGCACATATTGAATTGTGCATACAGTATGTTATACACAGCGGTTCACTGTGTTCCCTCTAAAGGGTTTACACAGCATTCATAAAACAGAATGAGAAATCAGGTTTATATCGTATCGAATGTAAATAATGCCAAATTGTAGCCTGTGAGTTATAGCCCCGAAGCATGCCTGCTGTTTCCCCTGTTGCATAAATTCATGACCAGTAAATCATGGGAATCTGAAAAACAACACTGAGAAAACAAACCAATGCATAAAAGATCATTTGAATGTTTGAACATATGTAACTAATCAACATTTTTGTTTACATTTCCCTTTGCATTTATTTGTACCCATATTTATGTTGGAGGTTGCGGATGTGTGCTGCGAAAATTACCTCAAAAAGTCCTACGCTTGACAAAGGATCAAACCATACGCCAGCTGTTTATTGAAGTAATTCACCGTTTTGTTTTGGCAATCGCGTCAGATGCAGCTCAACGGGAAATTGGAAATCTTGAAGTTCCACCCGTGCTGAGCTGAGTGGTCAAGACTACTGTGTGTCAACAAACCCTGAGTGTGATGGAATCTGTAGCACAGTCCAATCAAAGCAAGCCAATGCTCACATACAGCGCCACACTGTCAGACATGCATCATGTATTTCTATATCAAAACACCCCAGCAAAATAGGTATGCTGTTATGAAAACATTTAAACTACACATTTAACTACACCAAATACAGCCAAACATCAAATCCTTTAAACCATAGTTTTTTAAAATATATATATATATATCTTGGTCTGGTGTTTTTCCTTCTGTAATGTAGTGAATGACCCACTTTGACCTTTCAGATTCACCAAGAAACTCACCAGAATTGATTTGTGGCTGGGCTGCAGAAAAACTAGTTGGAAAGTTGAAAAGTAAAACCCGTAATACAGTTGGTCAATAGTAGAGGTGTATTGTTGTTGAGCAAAAAACGTGTTTAATGTTCCTGTTCCCAGAAATATGAGAAACCGGGGTGAGGAAGCACGTTAGTGTGTGGCTGGACACTATCTTTACATTTTCTCTTTCAGCATGCAGGAACTCCTCCTATGATAGTGGGCGCAACGCTCCTCAGAACCCAATGCTGAAAGGCAGGCGTCTGCCAAGCAGGATCCCAGTCTGAACCTGAGGGTCATCCTCTGACTGAGACGCTGACAGGTAGTCCTTCCTTTGAAAGTTCTGCCAGTGGTAATTGTCCTTGATTAGAGAAAGCACCTATATAAATGACTCATGGGGAAATTGAAGGTTTTAGTCAGGTTTAAAATAGTGCCACCATGCTCTAATACTGTTCCTCCTAAATCGTCATGTGAACACCACACCACAGCTGATCACGATGAACTTTAACGCTTTGGAGCCTCCTTGGTTGGTGTACCATCAGCATCCTGTCATTAGGTCTGCACAGAGTGGAACATGGAATCCTTTAAACCTGGTTCAGATTGACTATATATGGACAGACGGAGGGGCAGCAGCTGGAATCGCTTTTGGGCACAGTAAACATGCTCCGTTGATTAAAAAATGTAAACACAACATGCCTATGCATTCAACCAAAGAACCTCATCTCATACAATACTGTATTCATAACAGAAATACCACTGCCTCCGCCAGGCCAATTCAAACATGTTGGGTAGATGGTGTTATTATTTCAATTACATTATATTGTTTTCTTAGAGGCTTTGGCCCCTCATCCAATTAAATTCCCATGTTCAGAGAAACTCATGTTCTCAGCAACTGTGTTAGTGTTATTATCTGAAGGTTCAAGGTTCAGTGCTGAGCCTGCAAACAGTATATGTGTGCTATATCATTTCCCCTGCAAATATTATGAATAGAATCTAGCAGCAAGCTGATCCTTGCTTTCCACAGCAAGCCATGTAGGCTACTATATTTACAACGCTATAACAAAACACTGATATTAAGACAAAACAGCCAAGCAAAACCGTAATTGGAACATTTGTCTCCTCTTGCCAAGATTAGTTTTTAATTTACTCATCAAAAGACTTAATCAAATGAAAGGAAATCATGTCAGATATTTTTTATCTTTAAGCTAGTATTCAGCATCCTTGGTGAATGATTTTAATGGAGTAAGTCATATTTCAGATTCCCTGCTTTTCAGATTGTATCACGTCTCAACATTTGTCACCTGTCAAATTATTTTCCCTCTGCGTGTCACATTCATTTGTCAAAATAGGCCTGCTCAGAGACGCCTACTCTTTCAGACTCAAGTAAATCAGATTTGCATCCATATTTATTTGGACTTCATATTTATGGTAATGTTAGACTAATAAAATTGTGTGATTGTAAATGAAATTGATCTGTCTTAATATGTATTAAGCAAATATTAGCCCTTATGCCTTACTTTATTTTAAAAACTGCAGTTTCACTCAGGTACATACTATAGACAGTTTTCAGTCAACATTTGGGTAAATAAGCCGTATTCCATATAAGATATGATATTGCTAACACAGCTACTGTAGACATAGCCGTGGTTGCAGTCCTATATGCCATAACACTTGCCAAGAAAATAACAATGTTGGCCCCATTTACTGTGAAGGTAAAGGAAAGATTAATTCTGGGAAAACTATGTTACCTGAATCCTTAAAGAGAGTTTAACTTCTGCACATAAAGAAAGCTGGGCTTGGCCTGGCTCCAAACTGCAGGCCACGGTGACTCCCAGGATAGAGAGTTACTGCAGGCTCTTACCACATTTTTAACACATTCGTATTTCTGCAGGCTAGTCTGATCAATGCCATTGAAAACCATTTCTTATAATTCTTCCAGCTACTTAGGGGCACATCTGAATTATGGGCAGCGCATCCGACACACATTTATTCTTTCCTCCTGACGGTTTTATGGAACTCATTATCCGCTTTGCGGCCGTGCCTCTGAATGGGGAACCTGTGGGATTTTTATGTGTAGCCAGCAGCTACTCTACTGACCACGTTTAATGTTCTCGCTCTCACAGCCAGGAGAGAGAGAGAGGGACAGAGTCCCGTGTTCATACATCCGGGCACCTCTGGAAACACTAGCACCCATCCACCCCTCACAGTGGATCAGTGTTGGAGCAGTGTGATGCGTCTGTCTGAAGGGGTAGAGAGCAGAACGGCAGACCCCAGGACCCAGGGCTTGAATTTATCTCCGGTGCAACGCCTCATTACGATGGTGTTAATGAGGAGCAGATGCAGCTGCGTACATGGAGGATGTGTGTTGAGGCGGCCGGGATGTGGGGGTGGGCGGGTGTGGATGTAGGGGTGGTTGAGTGTGGGGGAGGCTGGGAAGCTGGGTGTGGCCTACGGGGAGGGGGGCTGGAGCCCAAGCACTGCCTCTGTGGCTGCTTACATCTTAACTCATAGGAACGTAAGGAGGTCTATACTCTTCATGTGCTTTTACTTTTAAGGGCAGATATACATTTCAAAGAAATTATCTAAGTGAAATGATGATGAAGAGAGAGGTATGTTATGGTTATGTGAAATTAGGTAGATGTACATAGTCCTTTAGAAAGAGTCACCAGATTTTTGGCAAATGGCTTGGATTTAATCGTGTGTGGTTAATGACTATCAATAAGTCCTGAGAACATCAATCTTCTCTTTTTGAAGTTTAAAATGTCATTAAATTAAATCTCTGCCAAGTGTATTTTATGTTCCCTGTGGTTTAATCGTCTTCATCAGGCACGCTTTTGACCCTGTCCACATCAAGTAAAGTTTAGAGATACTAGCTTATTTTCATTTATTTTTTAAAGTAGGATACTAGTGTTATTGGTTCTGAAGAGGATGCTTTGGGTTGAATTCATTTCCCTGCAATAAATTATATGATAGGCCTGTAGGTAACGCTTTACATTAAGTTGCCCCTATTACTATGTAACTACACAGTAATAACTTTAGTAATTGTAGTTACTATGTCATTACATGGTAAAGGTTATTACACAATTGGAACAAGGACTTTGTAATTACACATCCACTTGCTGAAGGTTATTCCACGTGTAATTACTGACGTTGTTCCACTCTTGTTCCACTATGTAGCTAATGTTTTGCAATTACATGTTTGAAAGTCACCTGTGAATTACCATGTTAATAACTCAAACTAATAATCGGACCTTGTTACATGTAACTACAAGGTGCCACTACCACTGAATCCACATGTAATACCAGGGTTGATAGACTAGGACCTGGTAACAACAATTTTACACCCTGCCATGAATTACCAGTCATTTTCAATGAGTTTATTTCTATGTTATGACCTGTCTTAAAGGCTATACTGAATCAAGCGTGATGTACGAACAATGTAGTTAAAATTACAAGGTAGTTACAATGTAACAACCTTTGCAGACAACAGCCAAAATTAGGAGACAGGAGAACATTAGGTATAACCCTTTACGTTACTTTGCACTTACAACCAATTCTGTAATTACAATGTTGTTACAAGGGATATACATGTCTTTACAATGTACTTGCCCAGGAGCAAGCAACTTAAATGTAAAGTGAAGTGACTTTTTATCACTTTGTAGGTACAATGTAACAACATTTGCAGAGCGCAGACAACAGGCTAACCAGGAGCAATAAGGATCATTTCCCTTCATGGATTCAACAAAGATTCATATTCAAACCATTCAAATTCAATTCCCCATTTGAGACTCAAATGAGTAACTCATTTTAGTTAGTCAAACGTACTAATATGGTTGTATAATGCTAGCTAGCGTTATTATTCACAGCTAGCTAAGCACTGGCACAATGTCAATAAGTTTTCCAACCAGGTCAATAAAAAGGTTACAGAATCGCCATAATTGCTCCTGGTTGGACCATTGTCTGCAAAGATGGTTGCATTGTAATTACATAGTAATTTTAAAGGTTATATCCTACTGGGTTTCACTTTACATAACATTGCTTGCTCCTGGGTAGATACATGAAAATGAAGTATATACTATGTAACTACATTGTTCGTACATTAAGCTTGATTCAGCCTTTAAGACAGGTCATAACATAGAAATAAACTCATTGAAAATGACTGGTAATTCATGGCAGGGTGTAAAATTGTTGTTACCAGGTCCTAGTCTATCAACCCTGGTATTACATGTGGATTCAGTGGTAGTGGCACCTTGTAGTTACATGTAACAAGGTCCAGTTTTAGTTTGAGTTATTAACATGGTAATTCACAGGTTTCGAACGTATAATTACAAAACATTAGTTACATAGTGGAACACGACAGTGTAATAACATCAGCAGTTACACATATGGAATAACCTTCAGAAAGTGGATGTGGGGCGGCGGCAGGAAGCCTAGCGGTTAAGAACATTGGGCCAGTAACCGGTATACTGTCTGATATACCACAGCATTCAGGGCTCGAACCACCCAGTTTATAATACCAGACCGTATACCGCGGGTATGACAAAACAATTTATTTTTAATGCTCTAATTACTTTGGTAACCAGTTTATAATAGCAATAAGGCACCCCGGGTGTTTGTGGTATAAGGGCTGTGTCCAGACACTCCACGATGCATTGTGCCTAAGAACAGCCCTTAGCCATGGTATATTGGCCATATACCACATCCCCCCGGGCCTTATTGCTTAAATATACCACTGCATTGTTGAATAGTCATTGCTGATATTTCTAGTTTGACCAGGTGTTTTCAGCAACTGATATTTTGGAATTTGGTTGTCATATTGTCAGGTTTGCTAGTAACAAACTAGTTAGCTAGCTTCCTAGCATAGTGTTTGATATGCAATGTGCTCTCCTCGTAAGTAACAGGGTCGACGAGTGTCCTGGCGAGAAGGCATTATGCCAGGCAAAAATTGGGCCTCAGCAGCTCATTGTTATGGGATGTATCCAAATGAATGTCCATAGAAAGCAGCTTAAAACAAATGCAAACGCAGCTACTTTGCTGTTATTCTGGCTGCAGAGGTCGGGACTGTGTCAGCGGTAACTCGTTGTCTAGCTAGCAAGCAAGGGATAAGAATATATAGAATGAACAACTGGGTCACGTCCTTAAATATAGGACTAATAGAACGGGGGGGTCGTTTCTCTAGCAACCAAAAGATGAGAAATTATGTTTACCGGTAGAAATGACATTTTAAAATGTTTGTTTTTTAAAGCAAATTCATACTTCCAAATTTCTACTGGTAAATGTTACTACAGTTATTACTGTGTAGTTACATAGTAAAAGGGGCCATTTTATGTAAAGTGTTACCGCAGCTTTTATCTATAGCGACATAGTCATGTGTACATACATTTTATGTACAACTGGTCCCGGGAATTGAACCCACTCACCTGGTAATGAAAATGCCATGCCCTATCAACTTAGCTACGGAGAATGAATTGTGTCTCCAGAGGTACTGAGTGTGAAGGAGCACAATGCCATGTCCTGGACAGGACACCACGGCTGCTGAGCGGACAATAGGATGGCTCCTCAGCTTTGAGGTTGCCATTGTGACTACCCAGACAGAGGCAGCCTTCCCTGGAAGTAATGATCTCTCTGAGCCTCTGGCTGCCAATTGGGGCCATAACAATCTTTATTCACCCTGAAACATCCCTCCTTCTAGTGGGAATGCTGTCTCCCCGGGACAACAATGCTGACAGCCAAGCCCAGAGTCGCTGGCTCTTCTTTTAAGTTTTTATGGGGTTGGCCTTCCCCCTGCTATTGAGGCAAATGTAGGCCATCAAACAAAGCAATTTACGACCCTGGCTAAATTTGACCTTGGGCCTCCTGAAATACCAGACAATTGCTCCCTTTAAAATGGAGAAGCCTTAAGACTGAGAAGCTTTGTGTGTCAAATACACAGGCTAAGACATGTTTTTCTCTTGGCTTTGTTGTAAACACCTATCTATGATATCAGCCATCTATAGACATTTTTGGACTGGACTAGCTGGTACAACTTCCCAAACTAGAGGAGGAAGAAGAAATTCAGATTGAGCGTCTCAAAATATGCCTCATGATGATCGTGTGCTGAGTAATTCCACTGCCTCACTTTAAATGTGACAATTTAATAGGCTGTCTGGTCTTTTATTAGAGCTCTAGTGAAGGAAGGCAGTAACCTGGGTGACTCCTGGCTTCTGGTTCTGAGACAGACCTACAGGGAATTCCGTATTTACTGCAGGGGTGTGCTTGCCTGGTTGACTGGCCATCACAGGGCTTTCACTCTGCACTGTTATGATTAGTTCCTCCTAACCCTAACGCCACACTGGTTTCTTTTTCATTACCGGTCCTCTCTCAGAGATGAAAAACCAAAGCCACACTTGCGTCACAATTCCTAAATTCTTTAATTTCCCCTGTATTTAGCAGAATGCCTCGTCTTAGTTCCACCCTAAATCTCCTGCCCATGTGTAGGGTGTGGCTTAACATTGAGATATGAAAACAGACCTTATGAACAAGAAGTGGACTTGATAGAATACAGAAACTACCATCAACTGGATAAATAACCCATTGAGTTTCAATACTAAAAACATATTTTTTTACCTTTTTTTAACTAGACAAGTCAGTCAAGAAAACAATATTATTTGCAATGACGGCCTACAGCAACCAAACCCTAACCCGTATGACGCTGGACCAATTGTGCACCGGCCTGTGGGACTCCCAATCACAGCCGGGTTGTGATACAGCCCAGGATCGAACCAGGGTCTGTAGTGACGCCTCTAGCACTGAGATGCAGTGCCTTAGACTGCTCGGGAGCCCCGATAATTAGGAAACATCAACCAATATACACTGAACAAAAATATAAACGTAACATGTAAAGTGTTGGTCCCATGTTTCATGAGCGGAAATAAGATCCCAGGCATTTTCCATACACACAAAATGCTTATTTCTCTAAAATGTTGTGCACAGATTTGTTTACATCCCTGTTAGTGAGCATTTCTCCTTTGCCAAGATAATCCATCCCCCTGAGATGTGTGGCATATCAAGAAGCTGATTAAACAGCATGATCATTACACAGGTGCACCATGTGCTGGGGACAAGAAAGGTCACTCTAAAATGTGAGATTTTGTTCACACAACACAATGCCACAGATGTCTCAAGTTGAAGGAGCGTGCAATTGGCATGCTGACTGCAGGAATAGGAATGCCCACCAGAGCTGTTGCCAGAGAATTGAATGTGCATTTCCCTACCATAAGCTGCCTCCAACTTCGTTTTAGAGAATTTGGCAGTACGTCCGATATCACAACTGCAGCCCACGTGTATTGTGTTGTGTGGGCGAGCTGTTTGCTGAGGTCAATGTTATGAACAGAGTGCCCCATGGTAGCGGTGGGGTTATGATATAGGCAGGCATAAGCTACGGACAACAAACACAATTGCATTTTATCAATGGCAATTTGAACGCACAGCTATACCGTGACGAAATCCTTGTTGTGCCAATCATCCACCGGCATCACCTCATATTTCAGCATGATAATGCACGGCCCCATGTTGCAAGGTTTTGTACACAATTCCTGGAAGCTGAAAATGTCCCAGTTCTTCACCCACTCGTTGAGCATGTGTGGAATGCTCTGGATTGACTTGTACGACGAGTGTTCCAGTTCCCGCTAACATCCAGCAACTTCGTGCAGCCATTGAACAGCCTGATCAACTCTATGTGAAGGAGATGTGTCACGCTGCATGAGGCAAATGGTGGTCACACCAGATGCTGACTGGTTTTCTGATCCACGGCCCTACCTTTTTTTTAAGGTATCTGTGACCAATAAAAGCCTATCTGTATTCCCATTCAGGTGAAATCCATAGTGTAGGGCTGAATTTATTTTGGGCTTCTACATCTGCATTAAATGCTGTTTGGAGTTTTAGGCTGAGTTCCTGTATAGTACTTTGTTACATTGGCTAAAGTAAAAAGGGCTTTATAAAATCATTTGATTGAAATTGTTGCATGTTGCGTTCATTTTTGTTCAGTATATATTGTTATAGGTCTATATGCTTTTGGTAGGCTATCTACTGCTATAGGCTCAAAATGTCCAGAAACAAAGGACTTTCTTCTGAAACTCGTCAGTCTGTTCTTGTTCTGAGAAATTAAGACTATTCCATGAGAAATTGCCGAGAAACTGAAGATCTCGTACAATGCTGTATACTACTCCCTTCACAGAACAGCGCAAACTGGCGCTAACCAGAATAGAAAGAGGAGTGGGAGGCCCCAGTGCACAACTGAGTAAGAGGACAAGTACATTAGAGTGTGACGCCTCACAATTCCTCAACTGGTAGCTTCAATAAATAGTACCCACAAAACACCAGTCTCAATGTCAACAGCGAAGAGGCGACTCCTGGATGCTGGCCTTCTAGGCAGAGTTGCAAAGAAAAAGACATATCTCACTGGCCAATAGAAAGAAAAGATTAAGATTGTCTGTGTTCTTTTGCCCATCTAAATCTTTTCTTTTTATTGGCCAGTCTGAGATATGGCTTTTTTTTTTTTGCAACTCTGCCTAGAAGGCCAGCATCCAGGAGTCGCCTCTTCACTGTTGACAAAAACAAGGACATTTCTAGGTGACCCCAAACTTTTGAACGGTAGTGGAGAAAGTACAGCGCATTCCGCAAGTATTTAGACCTCTTGACTTTTTCCACATTTTGTTACGTTACTGCCTTATTCATAAATGTATTCAATTGTTTTTTTCCTCACCAATCTACACACAATACCCCATAATGACAATTAAAAAACTGGTTTAGGCATTTTTACAAATGTATTAAAAATGTAAAAAATCTGAAATATCACATTTACATAATTATTCAGACCCTTTACTCAGTACTCTGTTGAAGCGATTACAGCCTCGAGTCTTCTTGGGTTTGACGCTACAAGCTTGGCACACCTGTATTTGGAGAGTTTCTCCCATTCGTCTCTGCAGATCCTCTCAAGCTCTATCAGGTTGGATGGGGAGCATCGCTGCACAGCTATTTTCAGATCTCTCCAGAGATGTTCGATCCGGTTCATGTCCGGCCTCTGGCTGAGTGGCCACTCAAGGACATTCAGAGACTTGTCCCAAAGCCAGTCTTGGCTGTGTGCTTAGGGTCGTTGTCCTGTTGGAAGGTGAACCTCTATCCCAGTCTAAGGTCTGGAGCGCTCTGGAGCAGGTTTTCAACAAGGATCTCGCTGTTTCCACCGTTCATCTTTCCCTCGATCCTGACTAGTTTCCCTGCCACTGAAAAGCATCCCCACAGCATGATACTGCCACCATGCTCCACCGTAGAGATGGTGCCAGGTTTCCTCCAGACGGATTTTGCTCTGACATGCACTGTCAACTGTGGGACCGGTGTGTGCCTTTCCAAATCATGTCCAATCAATTGGGTTTATTACAGGTGGACTCCAATCAAGTTGTAGAAACATCTCAAGGAGGATCAATGGAAACAGGATGCACCTGAACTCAATGTCGAGTCTCATAGCAAAGGGTCTGAATACTTATGTAAATAAGGCATTTCTGTTTATCTAAAACCCTGTTTTCGCTTTGTCATTATGGGGTATTTTGTGTAGAGTGATATGGCCATTTTTAAAATTTAATACATTGTAGAATAAGGCTGTAACGTAACAAAATGTGGAAAAAGTCGATGGGTCTGAATACTTTCCGAATGCTCTGTATTCCCTGTATTCAACATTCATAAGGCTTTGCATTTAGGGGGGACATAGTATTAACAGCATAAATAATATTGGGCAAGGGAGGGATTCTCCATCTTGTTCTATTATATAGATTCTTCTCATGCATTTCTTTACGAGACAAGGGCTTCAGTAATCTGTATCCTTTAGCGAGAGAACCCCATGGAGATGCATTTAAAGAGATGAATTGGTATCATCCCCAGTGTGACAGACTCCTCATCTGTCTCTGCTCGCGTCCATTGATCACAATTTATTTTATTTGTGTTGCATTATTAGGCGGAAGGAAAGCATTGGATTAATAAAAGGCCTGATTATAAAGTTAAACAGAAACACTATACTGTTCCACGGGAAGTCTGCTTCAGCTCAGGAGGCCCGACTGCTGCCTGACCTTATATCTTATTACATTGTTGGCTGAAATCAGAGGTAGCGCTTATCATTTACTATAGATGTAATTCATTTAACGATTATCACTTGCTTCTCTGTTGGATTTACTTGTCTAATTCCATCAGAAGACTCTTATATTTCTAAGTGATTTATCGTGTCCAAGACATACGTATTGTATGAGAATTGACCGATGGTTGTACAGTGAAATCATTACTTACATTATGTGGAAATGTGTGTTATGCAAGGATTACCACTCTGGGCTTTAGAGGAGATTACAGGTGAGCCTTTGCCTTAACGCCTCACCCTAGAGCAAGGTATGTTGGCCATAGTAAAAATCCAGCTGTTTGACCAAGTGCCGATATGTGTAAGTCATTCTTAATGACAGGGTCAACCTGATAATAACAAAGCAAAGTTGACACTTTCAACTAAAATACATTTCTGAATTCTGTTAGAATCCTTGTTGTGTGTGAGTGAGAGAGCGATATACCAAGGCTATTGGGCCCCTGTTGGAGCTCTAGCAGTGTAGCCCAGTGCATTTATGGATTGCAGTAATTAAACTAATTAGATGGGCATGCGGTCTTATAATAATGAGTTTGTGTCAGCACATGGCAAATCATGGTGATAAATAAACTGATGAATGCAGTGAATATTTTTTGTTCTTTTTTTAAGTGTAATTGCTACTAAGATGGAGAGATTTAGATTTTGCGATACTATTATTTGTCACTCGTAGTTTGAGAAACTATATGATGAAGGGTATGTACTGTACAACGCATAACCATTTAATGGTCGGTAATTAAATTCATTGTGTGGGTTTTCTCTTTATTGGTCCATTCTTTTCCGACGGCTCCTCTATCACAATCTGGGGGGGCAGCTAGAGTGGGGAATGAACCAGCAACTCTGCAGTAGCCTAACAGGTGAGGTCCACTACCTCCTGTGCCATGGAGGTTGAGACTGAGGATGTAACGCAATGACATGCAGGGAGGCATCCGACACTGACGACTGAGGCTGACAATGCTACAGTATTTCCTGATGTAGGTACCATTAACACCCAGTGCGGTCCACACTCGCACAGCGCCATTATAGAACTGTGGAACCTCAAAAGGGGGCCTCACTGCTTACTAAACTTCAAGTACAGTACATTTTCCCATTTTGTGAGTTAGACGTACAAGAGATGTTGACAGACCTAAAAACAATATATAGTTTTTATCCATACAAAAAAAAACTACTACTGCTTGTAACATTACTACTGTGTAGAGAAGATACTGGAAGATAAGCCCTTGTGCCTTTGATCAATGAAAATGTCTGCTGCTGCATACACAGGAATGTTATAATGTTAACATGATCCAGACGTTAGTGTAGATTACCATATTATGTATGCTTATTCAAGGTGCCATTGAGAGCCACACATTAGATCAGGACAATATGCTGAATGTGATTATATGCTACTTATTCAACTTGCCATTTATCACAAGGGTTAAATAAATACAAACTGAATTAAATGTGAATCCTCTTCCCTTCTGAAAGAAAACAAAAGCCCAGGCTCTCCTTTGAATATTCCTGACACCTCCAGACTAAAAGATGAGACGTTATTTAAATACGAGCTTGCGGACTTCACCTGATGACCTCCTCTAAATATTATTTACGACCCAAAACATCTTTTAATTCCAGATAGGTCTTTTTAGCGATATCCGAGTGTCAGCGCTCTAATGCAAGGCGCAAGGCTGTGCCCATTTTTCAAGCAGACAATGAATATTCAAAAGATGTGCTTTAGAAAGGCGGGGTGAAAAAAAGGGGAGAGTTAACATTAATTAATATTCCTAGCAGTAAAAATGAAAGCGAGACCCGGGCTAATTTCAAAGGACAATTAATCATAAGGATCCGTAATTACACGGGGGAGTTTACAAATGATTTTTTTTTAAAAAAGGTTCCAGAGTTAAAGAAAGAAGAGAATCCCCAACCCATCAAAATCACTGGCTCACCACAGTCCCAGCAGAAAGAGCAATTAGAGCAAACAGCAGAGGAGAGGTAATTGTGTGCCAGGAGGAAGCCCAGGCAGAATCTTAATTGCAGTGAACGAAGGAAGGATGATCACTTTCTCTAACTAACACCTGATCGTACTGAGGGAGAAGAGAGGAAATGCAGGCAGGAGCCAGTCTGTAACCACCTCCAGGTGCCTGGGTAAAATGAACCCTTCAGAGGTGTTCTGGTAAATGTGGCTGTAGTACATACTGTGGAGGCATCTCGAGCAACCCATGACGTGACCGTGGAGAGGAGTCAATCTCACAGGAAGTGTTTCCGTTACCGCTCACAAGTTTCAAAAGATGATCATCGTCTATACGGAGATATTTATTTACTGAGCGTCTACACTGTACATTTACTGAGTATTCACTACACTCTGAATTGGCAATGTCTACGCTATAACATCAAAACCTCGCAACGGTTTACTTTAAACAATTGTTGTGATGTAGGCTCACTTCACCAACATTAGCCATGTTTGCACCTTCTTGTGTGTTTCAGAGTCCACTGATCAAAGAGAGACAGAGTCTCCAATGAGAGCCACACATAAACCTCTCTTTTATAAAGGGATAATGGTGTTTACTGCAAGTCAGAGCCTGCAGGTGTTAGTGAATAGCAGTGAAGGTTGTTAGGCCCTAGGCCCTGCTGTATTTGTCAGTAGGCTAGACTTGAAAAGGCCTCTGTTCACATCTGGTCTCTGTGTTATAGCACCAATCGGCACAGACTTGTTTATGGTCACTCCGAGGTACCTCCCTTTGTGAGCATCATGTGATGGTTCAGTCACAGAAGCTCACTTCTTCATAGCAGTTGTTTTCACCATGGGGCTATTCAGGGTCAAACAACACACTCACATGGTGATGCCTTCGCTTTGATGTCCAAGCTGTGTGAGATGATTTGCTTTCTGTTTTGTTGGGATTGAGATAATTACCCTCACGTCTCCAATCAGAGAAGCTAGGAGATGTTGGACATGCTGACATGAAAAATGTAGCTGGTCTTTTATTGCTTCCTCTAGGGAAAGGAATGGCAATTAAGTTGAGACATTGATGCCGAGACAGGTGTGACATCATGAAAGGTCACTGTTCAAAAACTGAAAGTGTAAGGTATCAAGCTTGGGACTCTTGGCATTCACTTCAAATGCAATGGGTGGAGTTACACTTTACATGTGCCTTTATTTCTGTGTAATTATTCTTGTAAATACATTGTAATAAGTATAGTAACGATTCATTATTACAATGTACTTATGGTTACTAACGTGCGCTAATGTGACTAGAATGACGTTGTATACAACAGTCAACCTTCCGGGACATAGACATGTCTTACATGGGCAGAAAGCTTAAATTATTGTTAATCTAACTGTACTGTCCAATTTATAGTAGTTATTACAGTGAAAAATACCATTGCTATTGATTGAGCATAGTGCACAACAACAAAACACTTTTATCATGGCAACTGGTTTGATACATTCACCTCTGAAGGTAAATAACGTACTTACATTCAGTAATCGTGCTTTGATTTGTCATCTTGAGGGTCCCAGAGATAAAATGTATCATAGTTTTGTTTGATCAAATCAATTTTTTTTGTTCAAATGTAGGACCTGGGGTCTACAATTTGACCCCACTGCTGTCTCTGCCTCCACACCCACCCTGCCCGGCCATCTAGATGTGTGAAAGTTAGTGTATAAGCCAATGATCCATCATGTATGACATTCCTGGGAGTGTGTAAACTTCAATGTTTTGTTACCATAGCATTTTTGTATGTTCTCTATAGTTATGTACTTGAAAATGTATCAATTGACCAATTTGGCACTTTTGGGCAAACTCCTGGCAGACTTGATACAATATATTGTTCAGTAATGTAATTCTTCACTGGATCAGTCTGAAACTTGGCACACACACTGTGGTCATCTGAAGGTCAAACTCTAAATTACACCTGGACTCCCATCTGAAAGTATGGCCTTTCTCTTCCATTTCACCAGATCTAATGAGTTATATTCTCCCACATTCATTTCACATTTCCACAAACGTCAAAGTGTTCCCTTTCAAATGGTATCAAGAAAATGCATATCCTTGCTTCAGGCCCTGAGCTACAGGCAGTTAGATTTGGGTTTGTCATTTTAGGCAGAAATTGGAGATAAAAAAAGGGTACGATCCTTAAGAGGTTTTAAGATGTCTTCATGTTCATTCACCCTCTCCTCTTCCATAGTTAACCATCCTCACCCTTCTGTCTCTGTTTGTGAACGAAACAGTCCAGTTGACCTTCATCTTGCCTTCCCCAATCCACAGTGCGATAAAGGGATCACAGCTGGCAGATCAAAGTGATGTCTTCACCCCTCAGTGTCTGCCGAATGGCCGCTGAATAACATCACAGTGGCGGTGAAATGGCTCTGACATAACCTGATCCGCACAGTGACGTCGCACAGCACCGTGCTCCACCCTGCAATACATCAGTGCCAGGAAACAGTGGACCTGGAGACGTGCTGATTGAATCAGGGGCCAGGGAGACTCTGGGGAGAGTTCATCCATATCGGGCCAGCAGAAGGCTCCCCTCTCCCTCTCCCCCTCACTAAAGCTATAGTCTCCCGAAGCACAAGACCAGGAGCTCAAAACCCCACCAGACCGGACCCACAAACTGAATCATATCCATCTTACATTGACATTTGAGTCATTTAGCAGACGCTCTTATCCAGAGCAACTTACAGTAGTGAGTACAGACATTTTCATTGGTCCCCCGTGGGAATCGAACCCACAACCCTGGCGTTGAAAATGACATGCTCTCCCAACTGAGCCACACAGGACTAAGAGGGAATTTAGAGGAAAACGTCATATGGACCACTTAAGTTGAAGTAGGTGTATCAGAAACTATTCCTGTGCATAACACATTATGTAGAAATGCTTAGTGGAGCTGTTGACATTCACGGCCTTGGCAATGCACAGACCAAGTCTTTTAAGCCAAATGCCAACTGCTCATTCCCCTGGCTCTGTGTGGCTAGATAGCATCTAACATACAAATAAAGAGTTTGTGTTGTTTATTCTTATAAGAGAAGCAGCTATATTTTGTGGGCATAACCAATACCGTAAATTCATTAGTTATGACCATCATTCTTTGTTCTTCAACGTCTTTATCGTTTACCGAAGTCTTTGATGGCTGCGAAATGCATCATATAAATCCTGATGATTCCACCACCAGGATAAATGACCAATACCTTTGATTCATTACTGTTTAATAGCCTTGAAGATAGTGCAAATCAGATTTGTCAGATTACGCTACTGGGTTTGCCATTTTTAATAATGAAAATTACAATGATATCCGATAATAGTTTATCATTCTAAAGTTGAAGATATTACAATGGAGCTGTTGTGAAAGTAATGAAGCTGACACGCTTTGCTTTATCATTTAAAGCAATAGTACAATAATAATAGAATAATCAACCATTTCATTTTTCATGCTTGTGGGTCGTTTCTTTGCTCAGTCAACACAATGCATACCAATGTATTCAAATGATTTGCATGTTAACTTTTCCATTTCCGAGGATGAATCGGAAATATGACGACAGGTTAAAAAACGCCATATTTGCAAAGGTCATTCAAAATGACTTTTTTTCAGGGATGAACGTTGTTTGCATATTGTTTGTGTGGTAAAGAGGGGAGACGTTTAATTCCTTTTGCAATTGTCCCCACGAGGTGTTATTATATCTGTCACCAGTCTAAATGGTGACAGGCTGTGTCCTACATGACTTTGACCCGCCTTGTCAGCTGGCAAAGAAAAAATCCCCAGGACAAATAGTTGTGAAGTGCAGGGGTATTAGTGACAGTATAAGCAATTTAGTGAATATATTTTTTCTAGAGATATTGTTTGTCTACAGATTTAACATGGTTTCAATCAGTTGGGGGTGGGTGTCTTCTTAGTGTTGTCCTGTGTATACATGTGTACTACCTATCATGGGTAAAAATGACCTAGCTCAGCATTACTACATGCTCTTATTGGACTAAGGCTTTCATCTCCACGTTTGATGAATTATTGTTCAGTGACAGATGGGATGAATGAGTTATACATCCATAGGATATGGATAATTATTCAGACAGCTGCTTAAAGAAATGAAAAAGGTGCCAACTGTGATGCATACCACTTTTGATATGAAGTGCTGCTCATTAAGTACACAGCAATTCAAAATGTGTCCATGCATACCTGGACCTGTGTACTATAAGCAGAGTGTGTACTTTCACATGAGCCTATAGGGCCTACACAAGGATGTCAACAGTATATGAGATGGGTATACTGTAGTAGGCCAGGGATCAACATACTTTCCTAGCAAAAAAATTGGAACATGCCGCAAGCTAGTCATTTTTTTTCTAGCTTTCAAAAAGGCACATTCTTCTCCTCTTCCCTTCAACTCGTTCCTGGGTCCTTAGTGTACAACAAAAAGTAGTGCACTGTTTCTGACAACATACCTGGTAAAATAGTGGTTCATAAACAGCTCTAAGGCGAGCCCTATAAAAGCTGTGATTTTTTTTCTCCCCAATCTCAATTGTTCATAGAGAAACAACTAAATTGCATGTTCTGAGTCCATGCCGATGCTTAAATCACATCAGAATACTTTTTTTTTTTAGGTCTGTAAGAAAACCAACAAATTGGGATAACGTTCATGTTGCATTGATTAGACAGGAGCTTGCAGAGATGTGTTTATGACAGTTTGAGTTGGGACACGTGACAAATGCATGTACTTACAGAATTGTTTGGCGAGCTACTCAAGGCTGGGCTGTGAGCTACTGGTAACTGGCCATCGACCTGTTGGATAAACCTGCAGTAGGCCATATGACTGAATGAAGCTCTGCGTTGTAGTCGCCTGTTGTACAAAAGATGTCCCTATCAATACAATGACTCTAACCTTGTCTCTACTTTAAGAGGTAATTTTAGAATATTGTGATACATGGACTTCAGCTCAGGGAGCTGGCATATTTATGTTTTAAGTCATTTAAATGTGGCACAATAAATCACCCAGAAGCTCTATTTGTTTTAATTTTTGAGTAATGTTGCAATCCAATTAAATTAGTTGTAGATTTTCTGTTTTATTTTATTGGCCAATTGGGCATTACAACCTACGAGCGGTAATGCATATATCTGAAAGTATGATAAGTCATTAAAACCGTTTCCTAATATGCTAATGTATTAAATTAAACTGTCTTGGCCTCTGCAAGAACAATAAAGCACATTGATTTAAAAGTATTTCTTCTAATTTCAGATATTAAACCTCCTGGTGACTGTATATCAATCTTGTCGAGGTACTCTGTGTCTTCTAACAGTGAACAAGGGCAAATGACCAGAGAGCATCCCAGTGTGTGTCTCTCTCTCCCTCTCTCTCTCACCACCTTCCCCCCACAAACGAAAGCTACACTCAGCCGCCACCACCACCCCCCAATCCCCTTCAGAGCTCCACTGTTCCAAAGTAAACTCAGTTGCCATAGTAACACCCTCCCGGCTAGTTTTGTAAGGTCACCAGCCGCCGAGCTCTACCCTCAGAGAGCAGGCATAACTAATGTCCTGCAGGTTCAGGCTTGATGTAAATAGTCTCAGGTGACAGCCTACTGTACAAATACTCAATTATGCTTGCTTGAAAGGAAATGATTTGTTGTAACAGCCAGCACTCAACCTGCGTGACATCAGTGTTGCCGGGGCAACGCCGGCTGATTGCACGGGCTGGAATTAGGTATTGATCAGAGGAGGGGGGCCAGCGCCAGCTTGGGACTGGAAGCCTTCCACCACTACAATTTACAGAGGGGGTTGGGAGTTCTGGGGACAGCGGGGGCTCCACACAGCGTCCAGCTCAGAGAGCTGAAAACCCCTCAGGAACCAATTTACACTACACACGGCTACAGTGCAATATCTGCAGCAGTCAATAAGAGAAATCTGATGCCCCTTCTTCAACCAATGTGACCGTTCCTCCCTCTCGTTAGAACTTGAAAGTTCTAGGCTAATCCATGAAGCACAATAGATTTCCAATGGAACACAGCTATTTTTGACTTTGGGAGTCTACTCCGGGTAATTAAACCTCTGAGTAAGGAAGGCTGTGATTAAGGATAAAGACCCAGCCTTGAGAGGGTTTCAGTGAGGATAAATATCAGGGAAAGAATCATAGATTTGACATAGTGAAGACCTATTTCTAAACAGTAAAAAAATAATAAAAAGAAGCATGCTTCAACATCTGTTCTTTGTTAGCAGACCTCTCTTTTAGAACCCTCTTGGTTGGTTTGTAGCACACTATAGCACAGGCTTCCAGTGTGTACGTCTCTGCCATTCAGCTGGTTGTGAACCCTCTATAAAAAAGGTAATGCCCTCTGGCACAGATTATCCATTATATTGACCGGATACTCCAGTGGCCGCTCTAACAATGAAAATGAACGTCTTCAAAAATGGAAGGCAGTCAGGAGGAGGCAAGATCAGGTGGGACCATTCTAGCCAATGAGAGGGCAGATATGTTTGTGAACAACAGGCACAACTCCGATATAGTGTTTTTTCTCAAAGTCGATGTCACGTGTCCTACTTATATCAGTACACTCGGAAGAACCTAATCATTGCGAAACTTCCATTTGCTCAAATAAGCCGCATATTGCAAATAAGCCATTACATTTTTTTGTTGACCAAATTCAACACTCTCATTGACCTACAAAAACTCTGTGCTTTGTGAGCGGAAAACCCCCAAAACACTGCAGGAGACAGATTTTGGGCCCAGTTATCCCTCTCGCTTCGCCTCTTCCTCTCTGGCTCCAGTCATGATGGAATCAATCACTTGCCCCTGCCAGACACCTGACAACTCCCTCTCCTGGCAGCTCTCAGAAATGCAGTGTGTAGGGTGAGTTCACACCCCTTCACATCTGACCATGTTCAACCCGAAAGGGTCCATTGTAGCCAAATCTGCTTTCCACATAGAACTGTCTACTTTACATTACACAGACGTGGAGGATGTCAGCCCCTTGTCTCATCACAGGACTGCATTATGGAAGACATTGGCTATAAATGTGATCTATGTGTATAAAAGTACTGGCTCAAAAGGCTACAGCCGCTGCTGACTCTTTAATAAGAGCCAGCTACCAACAAGAGCAAATTCCAAGACCTCGATGTCATGGAAAAACCCTGTCCAGTCTTCCCAAGATTTCATTTGTAAATCCCTCAGACATACTGCATAACATTACTGCTCTTTGTCTCTGACTGGAACTGGGGGGGGCAAGCTGATGTCACCAAACACTGGCCTTATAGCAAAATGATGGCCCCATCATCAGCACAGCAATGACAGCTTCATAAACTTTGATTTAATCAGACGGGGGAAATTGAACCATTATATGAGCTAATCTACAACTACGAGATGATATATCTCAGGCGCAATGCACTGATGGCTCTGATGAGAATTCATCCCCGTCGCTGGCATCGTAGAGTCAGGGTTCAGATCTTAAGTCAGTCTCACACCATGGACGACAGCATATTGTGGCCTTCACCGTTATAACATGCGGTGTGTGGAGTGTCTGTGCGTACAAAAGTTTGGGCACCTACTCATTCAAGGGTTTTCCTTTATTTTTACTATTTTCTATAACGCATGGAATCATGTAGTAACCCCAAAAAATGTTAGACAAAATCTGAATATGTTGTATTTGAGATTCTTCAAAAGTAGCCACCCTTTGCCTCGATGACAGCTTTGCACACTCTTGGCATTCTCTCAACCAGATTCATGAGGTAATCACCTGGAATGCATTTCAATTAACAGGTGTGCCTTGGTTAAAGTTTTTTTTTGTGTGGAATTTCTTTCCTTCTTAATGCGTTTGAGCCAATCAGTTGTGTTGTGACAAGGTAGGGTTGGTATACAGAAGATAGCCCTATTTGGTAAAAGGCCAAGTCCATAGAATGGCAAGAACAGCTCAAATAAGCAAAGAGAAATGACAGTCCGTTACTTTAAGACATGAAGGTCAGTCAATCCGGAACATTAAGAACTTTGAAAGTCTCTTCAAAGCAGCCGTAAAAACCATCAAGCACTATGATGAAACTGACTCTCATGAGGACCACCACAGGAAAGGAAGACCCAGAGGTACCTCTGCTGCAGAGGATAAGTTCATTAGAGTTACCAGGCCCAAATAAATGCTTCAGAGTTCAAGTAACAGACAAATCACAACATCAACTGTTCAGAGGAGACGTGAATGAGGCCTTCATGGTCAAATTGCTGCAAAGAAACCACTGCTAAAGGACACCAATAAGAAGAAGAGACTTGCTTGGTCCAAGAAACACGAGCAATGGACCGGTGGAAATCTGTCGTTTGGTCTGATGAGTCCAAATTTGAGATTTTTGGTTCCAACCGCTGTGTTTTCGTGAGACACAGAGTATGTGAACGGACAATCTCCGCATGTGTGGATCCGACTGTGAAGCATGGAGGAGGTATGATGTTATGGGGGTGCTTTGCTGGTGACACTGTTGGTGATTTATTTAGAAATCAAGGCACACTTAACCACCACGATGCCTCCCAAGTGGTGCAGTGATCTAAGGCACTGCGTCGCAGTGCTAGCTGTGCCACTAGAGATCCTGGTTCAAGTCCAGGCTCTGTCGCAGCCGGGAGACCCAAGGGGTGGTGCACAATTGGCCCAGCGTCGTCCAGATTAGCGGAGGGTTTGGCTGGCAGGATGTTCTTGTCCCATCGTGCTCTAGCGACTCCTGTGGCGGGTTGGGCGCAATGCATGCTGACACGGTTGCCAGGTGAACGGTGTTTCCTCCGATACATTGGTGCACCTGGCTTCTGGGTTAAGCGGGTGTTGTGTCAAGAAGCAGTGCGGCTTGGTTGGGTTGTGTTTCGGGGGATGCAGGGCTCATGACTTTTGCCTCTCCAGAGTCCATACGGGAGGTTGCAGTGATGAGACAAACTAACTACCAATTGGATACAATGAAATTGAGGAGAAAGGGTAAAAATATATATATACACTCAGTGGCAAGAAAAAGTATGTGAACCCTTTGGAATTACCTGAGTTTCTGCATAAATTGGTCCTAAAATGTAATCTGATCTTCATTTTAATCGGCTTAAACTAATATCACACATTTTCATGTATTTATTGAACGCACCATGTAAACATTCACAGTGTAGGGTGGGAAAAGTATGTGACCCCTTGCATTTAATAACTGGTTGACTCTCTTTTGGCAGCAATAAAGCCAACCAAATGTTTTCTGTAGTTGCGGATCAGACCTTCACAACGGTCAGGAGGAATTTTGGACAATTTTGGACAAACAGTTTTGTAAAGATACAAAACTGTTTCAGTTCAACAATATTCTTAGGATGTCTGGTGTGAACTGCTCTCGAGGTCATTTCACAGCATTTTAAAATCAGGTTGAGGTCATGACTCTGACTGGTCCACTCCAGAAGTCGATGCAAACCATGATGCTCCCTCCACCATACTTTACAGTTGAGATTAGGTTTTGATGTTGGTATGCTGTTTTATGCTTTTTTCTCACACAGTGTTGTGTGTTCCTTCCAAACACCTCAACTTTAGTTTATCTGTCCACAGAATATTTTTCCAGGAGCACTGTGGAACATCTAGGTGCTCTTTTGTGAACAATGTTTTTTTGACAGCAGTGGCTTTTTCCGTGGTGTCCTCCCACGAACACCATTCTTGTTTAGTGTTTTGCGTATCGTAGACTCGTCAACAGAGATGTTAGTATGTTCCAGAGATTTCTGTAACTCTTTAGCTGACACTAGGATTCTTCTTAACCTCATTGAGCATTCTGCACTGTGCTTTTGCAGTCATCTTGCAGGTCGTCCACCCCTACGGAGAATAGCAACAGCGCTGAACTTCCTCCATTTATAGACAATTTGTCTTACTGTGGACTGATGAACATCAAGGCTTTTAGAGATACTTTTGTAACCCTTTCCAGCTTTATGCAAGTCAACAATTATTGATCTTAGGTCTTCTGAGATTTCTTTTGTGGTTCATGGTTCACATCAGGCAATACTTCTTGTGAATAGAAAACTCAAATTTTGAGCGTTTTTTATAGGGCAAGGCAGCTTGAACCAACATCTCCAATCTTGTCTCATTGATTGGACTCCAGGTTTGCTGACTCCTGACTCCAATTAGCTTTTGGAAAAGTTATTAGCTTAGGTGTTCATATACTTTTTAGAACCTACACTGTGAATGTTTAAAATATGTATTCAATATAGACAAGAAAAATAATGACACACAAATTATTGTAAGCACACTGTGTCCGTCTATTGTTGTGACTAAGATGAAGATCAGATCAAATGTTATGACAAATTTATGCAGAAATCCAGGTAATTCCAAATGGTTCACATACTTTTTCTTGCCAGTGTTCATACACTGCAGTTAAAAAGTTTGGGGTCACTTAGAAATGTCCTTGTTTTTGAAAAAATAACATCAAATTGATCAGAAATACAGTGTAGACATTGTTAATGTTGTAAATGACTATTGTAGCTGGAAACGGCAGATTTTTTTAATGGAATATCTACATAGGCGTACAGAGGCCCATCATCAGCAACCATCACTCCTGTGTTCCAATGGCACGTTGTGTTAGCTAATCAAAGTTTATCAATTTAAAAGGCTAATTGATCATTAGAAAACCATTTTGCAATTATGTTAGCACAGCTGAAAACTGTTGTTCTGATTAAAGAAGCAATAAAAAATGGGCCTTCTTTAGACTAGTTGAGTATCTGGAGCATCAGCATTTGTGGGTTCGATTACAGGCTCAAAATGGCCAGAAACAAAGAACTTTCTTCTGACACTCATCAGTCTATTCTTGTTCTGAGAAATGAAGGGTTGTTCTTGTTCTGAGAAATAACCCTAACCCTAACCCTAACCCTAACCCCAATTGAGATGGTTTGGTATGAGTTTGATCGCAGAGTGAAGGAAAAGCAGCCAACAAGTGCTCAGCATATGTGGGAACTCCTTCAAGACTGTTGGAAAAGCATTCCAGGTGAAGCTGGTTGAAAGAACGTGTGCAAAGCTGTCATCAAGGCAAAGGGTGGCTACTTTGAAGAATCTAAAATCTCAAACACTTTTTTGGTTACTACAATATTACATGTGTTATTTCATAGTTTTGATGACATCACTATTATTCTACAATGTAGAAAATAGTGAAAATAAAGATAAACCCTTGAATGAATAGGTTTCTCCAAACTTTTGACTGGTACTGTATGTGACGTCTATGTGTTAGTTTGCCTTGCGCCAGTGGTAATTAATGTGTGTATTCTTTTGTTTGTTCGGCTGTGTGTTGCTCTGATTCTATCAGGGTCATTGTCATATCTAAGCTTTTTTTCTTATAATGCAATCAATGAAGGTCTTTTCCCACCATCTATTGAAAGTCAAAGCCAACCTATCTGGGACCGCTCTGAACTGTTCTGTCAAATCTAAGAATCAAGCCCATATTTCTTGGAGTCGTGTTGTGCAATTCCTCACTCCAGTTTGTGTGCGCGCTCGCACCTAATATACAAAAGATCTATTGAAATATGCATGAGACCCATGATGCCTGCACTAAAAATACACTCAAATAGGGAATACATTGACAGCTCTGTTATTGAGCTCTCCTTGAGATTCTTGTCACAGCAGCCACAGATCTCTCTCAAGACTCATGTATTATCAAAAACACACCATCTCTCTCCCTCTCCCCCTCCCTCCCTCTCTCTCTCTCTGTAATATATCTCTGTGTCTATCTACAGTATCCATCTTCCATCTTTCTCTCTCGCTGTCTTTCGTCTTTCACACCATCTCTCCCCCTCCTCCCTCTCTCTCTCTCTGTGTAATATATCTCTGTGTCCATCTACAGTATCTTCCATCTTTCTTTCGTCTTTCCCTCACACACACTTGCTTATACTGTGCCAACACAAAATGATGCACACATTGGATGTGATTTACAGCGTCTTTTATTCATACTTAAAGACACCTTGCTACAGAATGGAGGGGATGTTTTAGGCACATTGAAGATTTGGAACACATACAAGGGGAGAAAAGATCAACCAAGCCAAGTCATTTCAACAATTACCCCTATAATCTTGAATTAAGTTCTTATTTTACTGTCAATGGTGATCTAGAGGGCAGCGTTTATGCCACACTAGCCACTGTTCTACCATAAAGAATGATCAAATGAGTGGAGAAACGGCCACTAACATACCTACCACTTTATGTGGCATCATGGTCCCATTTTAAATGACATATCCCACTGGGCACAGATGTCAAGTCACCATCTATTCCACGTTGGTTCAACATCATTTTGAAATGACATGGAAACAACGTTGATTCAACCAGTATCTACCCAGTGGGCTATGCAATGGTAGCAGATATCCTATCCTACTAACCTCTGGTTTCACTGGCTCTATTCAAACATGTTGTAGATGTTATAATGTAATGCCGTAAACAGTGGCGCTGTCCTTTCCAACCCGGGTTACCAACTGCTGAGTTACAGCTTAGACCCACAAGGCCAAATTGGTAGGCGTCAGCACCAGTTACACCTCTGTAATGGGGCCTTGAAATACGGCTCTGCAACTTTAATAAGTTCTAGCAGAGTCCAGGGCTGAGGGTTGCTTTCCCCAGGTGCTGATCAGAGTTAGTGAACATTTATCACCGAAATATCTAACACCACTCCTGCTAAAGCAGACAAATGCCTTCCTGCTCTGGAATCCCTTCCGTAGTCATCAGAATCAGGCCAACAGATCCGCCTTTAATAGTTATCTATGGAGCCTTGCCTACGCAATGAACACCCACATTTATTTCACCGCTTACACCGGCCCAGGGTAAGTGGATCAATTAGGGAAGACTACAAGTTCAGCATCTTTACACATAGTATCAATTGTTTAAGTTGAGCTCCAGATTATCTGGGATCTGTACCCCCCTCGATCTAAAGCAATGCTCATTACAAAGGCTCTTCTGAAAAACACAACCTTGGCACATGCCTCCGCACTAATGGCCCACAGATTGATTTTTAATTAGTAACACTTTTGGATGGTGGCCAATTCAAATGGATCCTATATGAATAACTAACCACCATTTTGGTTTTAGGTGTGCAGTATAGGTTCTCTCTAAGTGGATGGTCTTAAGGCTGAACGTTGATTGGATTCTCACAGGACGACCTCACTGAAGTCCACGGCTCCTTCGACCTGTAACATGTTCAGAATGATCATATTTAGGATCCAGACAAAAATATTTGACAATACTCAGTGACTTGTTGTGTTGGTTGAAATATTATTGTACAACAACAACAAAAAATATTGTTATAGACCTATGGTATGCAATAATTGTGCACCACACGTGGCCGTAAGAACAATCTGAATGTTTGGTGAGTTCCACACGTGGGTGATTATAGAAAGATGAGGTGAAAACTAAAGTGGGTCAGGTCAGATGAGTGTTGGGTTGGTGTGTATTTTAGAACAGGACATGAACTGTCAAACAGACAGGTCAGATGAGATCTCCTCAGTGGTAACCGTCGCCCAAGTGAGTCCACCAGGGAAGAAACCATATCCTGTCCAACTGAGACTGCTAAACTAGAACAGAGAACTATGGTGCAGAGAAGATGCACTACTGATGATTCAGCCTGGTCGCAAACCATACCGGCAGATTCACTGCACCAACTGTACCATTCAAAATGGAATTATCATTTAGACACAACATCAAGCTATATGTACTGTATATGAATACACCTATAGGGTGTTCAGATATACATGTTGAATGTCAAAATGTTACTAAAAGGGTGCTAACATTTTAAGACCCGAGTGTTAAATGTACGCCCTTATGAAACAGTGTTGTTGAGACGCAGTTTCCAAAAGGTCTCTTCGATCTCACCTACTGTATGTGACCAAGAGCATTCTGGAGCATCATGAGAAGGGTGTCAGAATGCAGTGAGTGAGGTGTCAAGGACAGCCAGTCCTAAACGGTAATCTGACTTGAAGGCATGCTCGGTGTCCAGCCGACACGTGTGTAGGTCAACCTGAAATAGTGTCCTTTCAATCGGACGCTTGCTCTAAGAGCTCGCTTTATCCAGTGCCCTGTCAGGATGGGGGATGTCATGTGGAGCATAATCACCTGTTCCACTGCACACTCCAGCCCCACACAGGGCCAGCCCCAGTACACACTCCAGCCCCACACAGGGCCAGCCCCAGTACACACTCCAGTACACACTATTAACAGAACTGCAGAAAAACAGTGCCTGACAGGCGGGAAAGAAGGACACTGTCTACCGATGGCGCCTCCGCTAGAAACTCCGGTACACAGCAGGCGGAAGGCAACACTGTGTGCTAACTAATGAGCTTGCTACTTAGCGACACAGTCTGCTAGCTAGCAAGCTAACTAGTTAGCACACAGTGTCGCCCCCGCCTCCAGCGCACCAGAGTCCTCTGTAGGACAAGCTAGCTACCACACAGTGTCCTTCGATCCTGCCTGCCAAAAACCTGCATTCGCCATCGTTAACCAAACTGCAAGAAAACGGTCCCTGACAGGCGGTCAGTCTACCGTCTACCGCAGTCTACCGTTGTCGCCATCGCCTCTTCTTCTGTTGGGCTTATCGCCGGTTGGCATCCAATGTTATGGTACCTACTGTACTGGAGCGCCCCCACCTGTCCTAGCTTAAAGATGATTGGCCAATGGATGTATAAAGAGGGGTTCCTGCAGATGCAGGAATGCCCACATACAGGAATGTCAGGCTGCAATTTCACCCTTCTCATTTTCTCTGCCTCGGCTGAGAGGCTTCCATGGGTATGAGCACTGCCAACCACCCTGCCTGGATAGAATTTCGCCCCTGCCAAAGCTAAATTGAAAATAAATAGGACCCCTTTGCTCCGCAATGTCTGAGCGCCCTAGACTTTGTCTTATTAAATCAAAGGGCTTCTAGACCCACACTACCAGCTCACTGCACATTCTGACCCACATGACAGGGCCAGCCCCACTGCACACTACAGACGGTCAGAACTATCCGGACTCCTTGGGACGTCCCACCCTAAACCCTAACCTTAACCATTTTAAAATGTTAACTTCAATGGGTTAGAGACCCACTCCAGACGTACACAGGACCAGGCCCACTGCACACTGGAGACTATGACAGTGCGACAAGATGGACATTTCCCTCCATTTCGCCCCAAACAAAATGGACTGATTGTTTGGTATAAACATTGCTTGCTAAATTAACTATGCTATCTCTAGCCCCATCAAATGTTGTGCATAATATATTGAGAGAACACAAACACCAGATTGTGGTTACCATTAACGTTGATCTAGACATGTTTAGATTTGTTTGGTTCCATCAATGTGCTTTACTCATCGCCGCTGTTGAACTTCTGAGGTGAGCGTGCGCCAATCATGTGATGCTTAACCACAGTTTTACGGGCCTCTCGTTATTTGGTTTATCCTGGTTACGGGGTGCACATTGTTTATAAGAAACTCGAACATTTCTGCAAATTATCAGATATCATGAACGTGGCAGAACAGGCCTAAGTCACTGCAGAACATATGCTTTAAAACTGCAACATTTTATCTACGCCACACAGCAAAAATGTGTAGAATTGTAGCAGACCAACGTTATTGTTTTTGTTTGCCGAGCTTGCGCCGTAGTGCAGCATGGTAAAAGACATTGCAGTACATATTGTGTTCTTCTAATTGCGCGTGCGATGATGTTTGAGGAGAAAAAAAAGTGTTTGTTGACTGCAATAACCTTTGTAATATCGCAAATTGGCGTGGCTCCGCCAAGAAGGTGGGGCCCCCCCCCAACCAAATCTTGCTTAAAGGGCCCCCAAAAAGCTAGAAATGGCCCTGATCTTCTCATTCCGCTGCTTGTCTAATTGATATGCGGTTATTATAATCCAGACATATACTCAGATGTGTGAGTTTATGGGCTTTGGGCCCTGCGTTTGGAGTGCTTTGCCTTTAGCAAAGTTACCTCCACTCGAGGATGATGGCCAGTTTGTTATTTTGCGAAACAAATTTCCCATAATATTTTGTATATTTTGTACCAGAAACCCTGACTCAGGTATCAACTGTTGCAACTCCACACCAACTAAAAGACTGCCGGGTCCTCCATTTTAACACACAGGTATTTGGTAATTGAAATGACAGAAAGACTGAAGTGCACAGCAGCAAGATTTTTTTTTTTACTATTCATTAAAATTGATTTTATACAAATTAGGCTTTACCTTTGCATTTCTTTGTCTGGTGGAACTGGACAGCGTTTCAACAAAAAAAAAACTGTGTGCATGCATGTGTGTTTGTCTGTGTTTACTGTACACAGGCTACATGCGAATTGTATGTATCCTGGGTGTGTAGAGGCCTCACACAGCATGGCACACACACAGATCCGACCCAGCATTCCACTCAACAGTCATTTATTGGTGTGATCCATCATTATCATGTTTTATTATAGCCAGCGTTTGAGATACAATTCACAAATAGGCACACTCGGTTGAGATGACAGCCGGGGAGAGGGATGTCCTTTACCGTTGTCCTCTGCCAAGCGCTTTCAGAGGAGCCTCCATGGTCCTGATCCCAGAGACCCAAAGAGCAGCCCAGGGATATGCAGGGGAGCATAGGGGGGGGGGGTAGCAGGAACCAGCCATGACAGCCCAGTACACTGTGGGCTAGGCCAATAGAACCCCATTATTGACCAGAGATGGAGAGTCAAAGAGAAAGAAAGAGAGGACTGCTGCTCTCAGTGACAGCAATGTCACATGACTACCTTTGTATTCAGTGGCCATAACTCACTGCCTGAGCGTGGGGATTGATTCCAGGTCGGACGTTCCCTGGAGGATCCCTGGCACTCAACAGTTTGATCTGTAGATTAATGCAATAAGGATCCCCAGGCCAGGCCTTCGTCTCTGGCCAAACGCTTACGCCTCCCAAATTTGTATCCAGCAAAAGGTTGAGTCCCATGTTTATTTGGGTAATGAATTGCAGTAATTAATGCACCTATTGATTCCTCCACAGAGTCTCCTACAAAGGCCAGTCAGATTTTTTATTTAGAGGGAGTGCACAGAGGGTGAGGGGAGGCCAGAAAAAACAAATACAGACAAGACAATTGCAATATGTGCTTGTAGAATGAGAGCGTAATTGTTCTATGAATCATATTTGAATATATTCAATTAAATCTCACAAGTTGGAGGCGTTAGATATTCCCTGCTTTTATTTCACTTCTCTTTCCCTTCCTGGTTGTAATAAAAATGCAAATAGTGAGGGCAACAGGGAGCCGGTAAGGACGTTTGGCTGAGGAGCGTTTGGTGTCACACTAATAACCACAATGCAATTTCCTCCAACAAACAGGCGAGTTTGCATTAGCATATAATCTTTTGGAATTATGAATGTGCAAATCTCTATCACCTTTCCTTGTGAAAGAGCTGGCAGTAGGTCCAGTAGATGTGGCGGGAAACATTTACCTCAACTACAGGAACACTTCTCTATTAGCCAGATAGGCATCAGCGATGCAGTTGTCATCCAACGATGATGAACTTGTATTGATTCAGTTGTGGATTATCATAACATATCCCTTGTATTGTATGTGTATTACCCTTGGCTTGGGCCTTTAGCTCATTATAAAAGCACGAGGGCTCTCCCGATTGGTTGTTCTTCCCTGCTGTGCTGTGGTTCTATGTCTCTGTGCCGTAGTGCCCTATGTAAACACCTGGTCACAGCTGCTGTGACACTACTTACCAGGGTCTGGAGAACAATGAACACTGCCAGCCACCTCATTTATTGTCATTTGTTGCCATTTACCTTAAGAATTGTTTGTGCCACTTGCGAGTAATTATAGGAAAATTAGCTTTTGACCTTAGATTTTTATTGGAAAAACTTGAGTTTAGTTGTACTATGATCAATAGTTTTATATTGATAACTATAGGTATTACAACAGCCAAAAAATGCCCGACACCCAAGAGGTGGGTGGGGTTTGTCAGGATTATCTCACAGATCTGCACCTGAAGAGACGCAGGCATTCACTAAAACAGACACGTTTCCTAGTTGCAATGTGTTCTTTTAAGATAAGAAAACGTAATTGTCCATTTAGTTCGTGCAAAATGGAAATTCGTCTTTGGCGGTCTGGCACACAAAAGAATGGCTCATCAAGTAGATTGATAATCTCATATACAACTTTTCTTCCCCCATGTCCACAGTTGATAACTTGTGTTATAGCCCCGATTTAGCCCTAAAGTCTGAGTTGTTGTAGGATAGGTGCAATTGAATCATTTTCTTTACCATTTCAGTTGACGTTATATACCTGTTTTCCCAGTGGAGTTCTGTACACCGTTTGAGTGTATAAGAGAAAATGTAACAGAAGTGATTACCAATCTCATTAATAACACACTTAAACTAAATCCTGGTTGGCAAACAGCTCAGTCTATTGTTAAGTTTTCCCCACTACTTAGAACAATGATTATGAATAATGATTTGTTTTAACCTCCTAAATTTCTCAAGAACCTATGGCATGCCTTATTAAAGACAAAATAGGTAGAAGACTAATTAAGCTGACCAATAGAAATGACAGCACGCTCAACTGCCAGAGCTGAGCAAGAGCTTGAAAAATGGCTCCTCTGCAGTTTCAATTAATCAGGTGATTTTGCTTAATTTTGTTTGACGTTGGCAGAGGAAACGTCCTCTGGGAGTATCTGTCCTTTGACCACTAATGCTTTAGTAATTCTCCCATCAGTAAGAGCATGATTGAACCAAATCGTGTGTGTGTGTGTGTGTGTGTGTGTGTGTGTGTGTGTGTGTGTGTGTGTGTGTGTGTGTGTGTGTGTGTGTGTATCGAAATTAGTATTGCATTCTCAGTTATCAATTACTCCTTCTTTTTTCCCCCTGCAGAAGTGAATGGGAGTTGATTGCAAAGCCCACACAACCAAGAGTGGAACCTGATTAACCTTTGGTTGACTCCAGCAGCAGCACGTGTGCATAGCAGCTTCCCTTCCTCTCCATCCGATATCCCCAGCCAGGAGATGTTTCAGCTCACCTCTGCTGCAGTGATTAATTAACAATAGAACCATTCAATGGCCCAGTAATTACCAAACACTTCGGACACTGCAACATTTTTCAGCTCTGTCACACAGGCTTGTCGGCGGCACCGGCTTTCACCTGGAATCCTCAGGCTCCTTGCTCTTCCTAACTTTGTTTTCTCTGACGCAGATTAGATCTGCCACCCCATTACAGATTCATTTTCCTAATTTTTCATGTCTGTGCCGCGCCCCATCTGCACAGGGCTGATAATTGTGGGGACCAGCCCTGGTGATTAACATCAGCAGAATTAATTACGCCCGCCATTAAGGCTCCAGGTTGCACACAATGATCAAGAGAAATTAACTTTCTCCCCAGCTCCTAAATCATCTCACCTTCAAGTGGAGTGATGGCACAGAGAAAGCCAAAGCCCTGGCCCCCGCTTGCCACCTTCTTAACCAAACAAGAGGCACGCATCCCATGCCCACCCACCCACCCACCCGGCCTGCCGCCCACTAAGGAGATTACAGCCGGAGCTGACGGGTATCAATTACACCACCTTATGTGGTGGGATGAGAGAGTGGTACCCTGGGCCCTGTGACTAATGGCCCTGGGTTGGAGCCACCCTGCCTGCAGATACCCTGCCTGCAGCTGGAGATCAGGGAGCTAGCTGCCACTCCGGGTAGGCAGGACCTACTGCCAGATGCTGGGGGCTGATTGGTGCACAATCCAACTTGTCAGTTCACTGGCCTGACATACAGAGCTACAGTATATGGTTTATTACTCCAAAAGAGTGGATGATCTGGCTCTGTCAAGTCTTTCAATCATACAGCAATGTTCATCTGTGTGGGTCAAATGCAAAAGACGAGGTATGGTATAGTAGCTCTGGAAAGCAGCCGAATGTCTTGAGGTTTGCCATTGTGTTTGTGTAGCTGTTCATTCAGCATGTGGTCTTAGCTGTGTGTTGCATTGATAGTGAGCTGTGTAACGTGTGTGAGCATAGAGTGACGGGGCAGGCTGGCTCCTCAAAAAAAGGAGAGTGATGTGTTTTTAAGCTATGCTAATGAAACAGGCCCCGTGCCCCGGCTGTACCGAGAACAGTGGTAATGTCAGGAGGAGATAAGCACATTGCGCCTGTATCATATTGACTTGTCAAGGTTAAGCAGTGAGAACCAGGGGAGGAGTGGGAGGTGAAAACGCTCCATCCTTTCACTCTTTCCTTCGCCTGCTGAGGAAGACGGTGGGGGGAGGGGAGAAAAAGGGAGGCTGCCCTGCTCCAACCTTCAAACAAAACACAGTGCAGATCAATCAGGAGCCACAGAGAGAAAGAGAGTATAGACAACAGAACAGTCATGGGTTTGGCTTTCTCCTCTCATTTAGATTGAATTTGATTTAGCTCCACATGATCTAATTATGCGCAGACCTAAATCCCTTTGGAGTTTTCTCCGCCATATTGAGGATGTCATGATGTGAGAAATGGCTGTGAGATATTAAACAGACCTGTGTGTAAGAGTGTTTTATGGATGCACATCACAGTGAGCAATAATGACAGTCATTGGATATCCTATTTGAATGGTAATAAAAACTGTCTAAGCATCTGTGTGCTTATGTTTTAAGGCCTATGGAAATATAACGGTATTGCAAATACAATGTGCATAGGGATATTGGATTTAAATCAGTAATATATATATATATATTTTCCTCATGATAATTGGCATAGGTGTTCACCTTCATTGTAATGGGGGGGATCTCAAATTTGCAGGGATTAAGACAGTCAGCATCTTTCATTCCCCTAAAACGATGAGAGGTGCACTATCGCCACACCAGCCCCCCTGCTTCAGGAGGATTTAAAAGGTTAAAAGACTAGTCAGCAATTACCCTCTGTTCATTTGAGGTAAGCTGTAAAACACAATCGCATTACAGCTGCAGACAAATGCCAGGCACTGCATCTACAAAGGAAGTGGCCATCGCTTACCTCTCACTGCACCAGCTGCCTTTTACTATCCTGCCTGGTAACAGCTCCTTTGGCAAAGGAGATCAGAGGAATGGGATTTATTGTCCGTTGTTTACTTGTTTCTCTGTGTGCAACAACAGAACTCTGTTCGTCAATCTGAGGTAGTCCAGAGAGTGTCGGAGTGACATTTACTGCACATATTGCAGGGAAACAGGTAAGCAGAGCACACCATCTACAAAGTAGTCCCCTTTGACTCTGGCACTCAACAAATCAGAGCTGATGGGCAGGCTGGAGAGGGGGCACTGACGCAGAGCTCCTTAAAAGCCCTAGTGTGCCCCAGGAATGTGGTAGAGGAAGGCCAGGGAGGGCAGAGCAGAACAAGGCGATGTCTGGGTTTCGTCTGGGGCCCTACCCGATGTCTCTTCGTTCTCCTCTATTAAAATCTACAGTATTCACTTTAAACTTATAGAATGCTCTCAAATGATGCACCATAGCCAAAAAAATGGAGGAACTTCCAATTCTTTCAGGTTATCGGTCAACAAACCCCTAAGAGTTAGGTTGGTGTGTGGGGGGTACCATCTCAATAGAAAATTAGTCCTGGGCGTTTAAGTCATTAGATAATACTTCCCATATTAGTGGGGTAGGCAGACAGATTTACAGCACTCTGTGTGGCAGGCAAGCCAGGCGGCTTGAGGTAACGTGGGGGATGTTAACTCCACTCATTAAAAAACAGAGGATGTCATCACTCTGCGCCACCGCTGGACGGTACGTGTCACACGCATCCGCCATAGGGTAGCTTCTGTCCAGCACAGTCCACAACATCCTCTAAATCTGTCATCGCAGCCCAGACCTGCGACCCAAAATTGGCCATGCCACCCTGCTTTAGGGAGAGGACATGTGGGGAGGGGGGGGTTTGTAGGTGGACATGTGTAAGCATTTAGGCACCCCTATGTGTAGGACTGTGGGAGACAGCGCTTGGGACACGACGGCCGGTGCACATGGTCCGAGGTGTGGGCTTGGTACTCATTACAGACCCGTTGCTGTACACTGACCAGATAAGCAGAGCAGGACAAGATGAGAGAACACTGCTGCCTACACATAACTGCAGCCAGCCCAAGAGACTGTCATACTGTAGCACTAAATTAAATCCCTTTCAAAAAGGTCTTCATTTTAAAAATTTAAATAAGGAATAATATTGTCCTTGTGTGTTAGGTGTTCATAAGCGTGCATATACACTGTGTACAAAACATTAAAACACCTGCTCTTTCCATGACAGACTGACCAGGTGAAAGCTATGATCCCTTATTGATGTGACTTGTTAAATCCACTGTAAAATCAGTGTCGATGAAGGGGTGGAAACAGGTTAAAGGAGGACTTTTAAGCCTTGATACAGTTGAGACATAGATTGTGTATGTGTGCCACTCAGAGTGTAAATGGGCAAGATATTGAAGTGCCTTTGAACAGGGTGCGGTAGTAGGTGCCAGGCGCACCGGTTTTTGTCAAGAACTGCAACGCTGCTGGGTTTTTCCACGCTAGAAATGGTCCATCCAGCCAACTTGGCAGCTGTGGGAGGTATTGGCAGTATCCCTGTGGGGTTGGTGGAACTCAATATTAGGAAGGTGTTCTTAATGTTTTGTACACTCACTGTTTGTCTACATTGAAAAATCTAAATTAGTGAACGTTTGCTGTGTGGTGGAATTAGGGGAGATCAGTTGACATACAAAAGGAGAGAGAGTCATTTATTAGGTGCTGAGGATTGGATGTTACGTTACTTTGAACTATAAACAATTATTGCTATAGATGCATTAGTGTGTTGTGTGCTGCCAACACAATGTCACTTTTCTTTTATTGCATTTACACATGCTTATTTTGTTATACGGGGTACTTACTGTGTGTGTACATGTATGACTATAGATACCGTATATAGCACATAAAAGAACATGTGTTATGTGTAATCAACAGATCCTTACTTTTTTCCTTTCCATGCACTGATGACATTTTCTTAGATCTCTGTGTTTTGCCTGTAATGTCAATGTTTTGCCTGCATTGAGAGAGAGAGAGAGAGAGAGAGAGAGAGAGATGTTTGATCTGCTTCGACATCATGCGTACGGCTCCCTCATAGGACGTTTTGAAGTATTGCACTATTTGAAGAGTAGTTTATCCTCAAAATTCCTCAAAATTAATTCATTCTCAGTGACAGATATGAACTGTTTTACAATAAAGTTTTTCCATAGTGAATTACCAAAAGGCATAGAGGGGCAATATTACTACAGCAATCTAATTTAGCTCAATAATTGTCATGTTTATAGCCTACGAAACAGATGAATAAGAATGAGAGAACATTTGATGCCAAAGACTGTTAAACCATCTGGAAAAAAAGGGAAAAAAAGTTCACTGAACAAAAATATAAAAATGCAACACGCATGAGTTACAGTTCATATAAAGGAAATTAGTCAATTGAAATAAATTCATTAGGCCCTGATCTATGAATTTCAAATGACTGGAGTACAGACATTGGGAAGTAGCGGAAAGTAGTTTGGGGCCATTTTATTTTTGTTGCCCGAGCAGCAGATGGCTATAGTCAGTGTGCTAATACAGGACTATTAAAAGGCCCAGTGCACTTACTTTTATGAAAAAAATATTTGTATTGAGATTTTTCAGCGGGTGCTACAGCACCCCTACTTCCTTCAGCTATGAATACATCTGAATATGAATATGAATACAATACGAATATGCATCTGTTACAGTGGAGGCTCATCCTCCTCAGTGAATTTCATTAAAATGTAAATAGTAAAACATTTTTTTTAAGTTATCCTTTTTAGATAAAACAATACATGCACATCACCAAATAATTGATTAAAACACACTATTTTGCATTGAAGGTCTTCAGTAGCCTCAACAGCACTCTGTAGGGTAGCACCAGGGTGTACGTCCTCCTCTGCGTACATTGACTTCAATACAAAACCTAGGAGGCTCATGGTTCTCACCCCATTCCATGGACTTACAAAAGTAATTATGACAACTTTCAGAGGACGTCCTCCAACCGATGAGAGCTCTTGCAGAATGAACTGACATGTTGTCTACCCAATCAAAGAATCAGAAAATGAATCTAGTACTGAAAGCAATTGACTCAGAGAGAGAAAGACAATAGTTGAACGGTTTTGAACAAATAAAAAAAATGGAGGGTTAGCTAAAGCAAGCGTTAGCTATATTTTTTTTTTTTTTTTTTACTTTCACTTAATTAGCTAGCAAATGCAGCTAGCTAGTTTAGCCTCCTCAAACACCCAGCACAAACCGAGAAGGACGCTATGTTAGCTAGCTGGCTATACAACACTGAAACTCTTCCAAGTCAAGGTAAACTTTTGTTTTTATTAATTTATTGCCACCGGGGCCCACCAGTATAACTGCTAAACTCCTTGCTGACTGTACACTGTACTGCATGATTGTAGCAGGTTTACTAACACTTTAGTTCTAGTAGCTATGTTAACTATGACATTATAATATGGTGACAACGATGTAGGATGTGTGTAGCAGCTAGCAGTTATGATATTTAGGTATGACTTGGAAAGATTTTTTTGCCTGGTCACAGAGAGTAGATGTGTTGTGCACTGAAGTCCACATTTGAAGGGAAAAGGTGAGAGGAGAGCGCGTAGATGTGAGAAGGAATTCTACAACGATCACAGGGATCATACTGTATGTACGTGGCATCTATGAAACTAAACTGTGTTTGCATGTGATCAGGGGTGTACTCATTCCACCTATTCTGTTGAAAAAGGTATCTTAAAATGGAAGCAAACGGAACAAAAAGGGGATAAACATACCTGAATTTGTCCAATAGAAACGGTTGAACTAAGGATTACACCCTAGATCAGCTAGATGCAGGCAAGAGTGTGCAAGGCAGTATTGAATGTGTCAATGTCGGTCACCTTGATTACTAGAATTTCTCGACCTGTGCACCTACGTTGGAAACCTTCAAATCATAGGCTAGGTTGTAGCAACCTCATGATGGGTATAGGGAACATTTGAGTATCATGTAGTAGCCTGAACCTATCGGTGTTACATTGAGCTGAGAGAATGAGTGTCTTCCAATATGCTATAATAGCAATAAGGCCATGCTCAAAAAAACAATAATATCGCCTTCCCTCATCTTAAAACGGCACGACCGCTTCTGATCTGTTGGTCACATACCTACAAAAAAAAAAAAAAGTACGGGCGTGGATCAGAAAACCAGTCAGTGTCTGGTGTGACCACCATTTGCCTCATGCAGGATAACACATCTCCTTCGCATAGAGTTGATCAGGCTGTTGATTGTGGCCTGTGGAATGTTGTCCCACTCCTCTTCAATGGTTGTGTGAAGTTTCTGGATATTGGGGATACAGTTTGTGCAGAAATGATTTGGTTGTGCAAACCCACAGTTTCAGCAGCTATCCGGGTGGCTGGTCTCAGACGATCCCGCAGGTTTAGAAGCCGGATGTAGGATGTCCTGGCGTGGTTACACGTGGTCTGCGGTTGTGAGGCCGGTTGGACCTACTGCCAAATTCTCTAAAACAACATTGGAGGCAGCTTATGGTAGAGAAATTAACATTAAATTATCTGGCAACTGCGCTGGTGGACATTCCTGCAGTCAGCATGCCAATTGCACACTCCCTACAATACTTGAGAAATCTGTGGCATTGTGTTGTGTGACAAAACTGCACATTTTAAAGTTAACTTTTGTCCCCAGCACAAGGTGCACCTGTGTAATGATCATGCTGTTTAAATTCAGCCACTTGATGTCACACCTGTCAGGTGGATGGATTATCTTGGCAAATGAGAAATGCTCACAAACAGGGATGTCAACAAATTTGTGCACAAAGTTTGAGAGAAATAAACTTTTTCTGTGTATGGGAAATTTCTGGGATCTTATTTCTGCTCATGAAACATGGGACCAACACTTTACATGTTACGTTTATATTTTTGTTCTTGGTGAAAATATATATTAGACTTGGATGCTTATTTGCACTATCAATGCACTATTTGCATAAATGAAAAAAAAAAAAAGATTGTGCTGTCCAACACTAGCTGCATTTTTTATATCTGTTAATTGAAAATGTCTTCCTGGGGGAGAGGGAGATCAAAACGAGAGAATGGGATTTTTCTTTCCGTGGCCAATTCTCTGCACAAGTCATCAAACAAACACCCCCCCCGCCTCCCCCGATACATGTATAAATATTATAATAGTCCCTTCCCTACTGAGACATTGACTTGTTCGCATTCTTATCTTTTATCATGTGTTATTGTTGCATTGAGGAGAAGGAACCTACATGTAACATTTCACTGGACAATGTATACCACGTGTGTCCTGTACATACGACTTAGAAAACTTCACTTGAAACATTAGGAAGATATTTTGGAGATGAATAGCAGCTGGATTATGACATATTTACTACCCTTTTGAGGGACTTTGATCTCCATGCAGCATTCCTTCCTTGAATAGGATATTAATAGATTATGCACTTGATAATTATGCAACAGACATGTTTATGACTGCTAGTGGACATTAGCTAAATAAAGCCGGTGTACTAATAACAGATGCAAAACACGATGCAATAGTTAACAGAGAAAGAGCATGCAGGACTGACATGTTGACTTTGGGACATATGCAACAGTAACATTGTCGATAAGGCTACATAAGAAGTGTGATATTCTTGCAGAGGAACCGTAGAGACTGTGAATGACAGCCAGCCGATGTTCTTTATTTCCTGGTCACAGAAACAATACGCATTAAAAGATGGTTTACAGAAATAGCAGTGAACTAACAGTGCGTGTGGAGTGTGTGTGTGAAACGTCAATTTTGTGATGGCCAGGTGAGCAGGTCCTTATTCAGCTGGCCCATCCCGATGTAGATGGTGTTTATTCTATCCAAGTGGTGCCATTAGACATTGTGTCTGCTGATATTTGGCTGTTTCTTTTCATCCAATAAATTGTCCCTCTCCTCTCGTCATCAACAGTGCAATCATTCTCAGTGATGCTAGAGCACTGGGGAGGAAAGAAGAGGCCAGGCCCTCCAAGATGGATGTGTGTTATTGTTTGTGTGATGACAGTGGGTTTCAATCAGGTCCTCCGCACCCTAATCCCAGGTAGAGCTTTTGAGATGCTGAGTCAGGTCCTGCTTCATCGATCCATCACCCCAGGCTAGCGGTGGGCAGGTGTAGTCCCCCTCTCCCCGGAGACACAGGAAACACCTGGCCTGCTCTCCTCGGGACTTCATCATCCCTCCGTCTCAGGCTGCTGGGAGCTCAACGTCGCCAAGCAGAAACTGTGAAAGCAGCACTTTTGTGCTCGTTTGTTGTCTGTACACAAGAATTAGGGAAGGTAGTGTGGCTCTCCCTCACCTCCCACACCTGCTCCCCCACCCCTACCTCTCTCGCCCAGGAAGAAAGGAAATGCACTGAATGGACCGCACACACAACTGCGTCAGAATTGCCTGAATCTGTACAAGGCAGACCACGTACATTTGTAGAATAAACCTCAATGACACCACCCTGTAATTACCAATGCATTTCATCTTTATGACGTCACCCCCAATTTTTCAAAGTGAATGCTCTTTCAATACAGCTTTTAAACACATCATTACTTTGATAGTGTGGTAAGAGAATGAGCAGTGGTTATAATTACATTTGAGGCTAGTAACAGGCCAGTGAGGGGCGAGAGTGTTTCTCCTGCAGCAGGTAGTCAATTAGAGGCAGAGGGAGACAGTGCAGTAGCACAGTCCTCACCTCGGTTGCTCCTCCACTGAGGTGCTGTAAATAAAGTTTTATTACAGCACACTATCTGCTTCTCTTCTCCTACATCAATAGACCAATCCATTCCAATGTAATCACTTCTTCACCTTCTATTTCTCATTGAGACTAACAATAAAAGGTCATGGTTGCCACTTTAATCTGGCCAAGAAGGTGACCATTTTAAAGAAATAATGGCTGCCTTTTTTTTTCCCTATTTTTTTTATTTTTATGTAGCTGGATTCCTCTGCTTTACACCCCAAGAGTTATTACGTGTGTTGTCGCTGACAAACTAAAAGAGAAAGAACGACCCAAACTGCTTTATTACTCCCAGAGAGCTCTGTGAAGACAGCTGCTGTTATCTGTCAATATTTAGAAAGGAGAGAAAAATGTTCCTGAGTCCAGCCTTGGCCTGAAGCTCATTAAGAAGGCTTCACCAGCGCCATCTTGACTGTATCAATACACAATATGGCGGAGACCATGTATCAGTCTACACGGATCATTCAATACAGCAATTCAAATTGAGAAAATCGATTTCATATCCTCGGAACTCCCAAACATTGCTATTCCTTTATCAGTCCATACAAGAAGACCATTGCTTTATGAGGATGTTTAAGTAAATTGCCTTGTCTTCCAAATCCTCTGGAGGCTTTAATGTCCTAGGAAGACGGAAAGCAGGTCAAAGTAGATTAAGCAAAAAAAACAAAACGTCTTGCTTTGTTAGTTCCACAAACACACAGTCACTTTGTGGAAAACTAATATGAACATTGGATTTGCACATCGCAGGCAATTCATTTCAATGCAGAAAATCTGAACCGCCGAAGGAAAAAATAACATTCCGTAAATGATATACAGCCTGTTTGGAGCAAAAGGTTAAGGGACCGGTATCATTGGCGGAGAGTAAAACTTCTGCTTTTCCCAGACAACTTGGAACAGCAAAGAAGACATATTCCACATTCAATAAATGGTATTTTCAAAATACAGACATCAGTGTGGAATCAGTTTTTGGCATAGCAGGACACCAAACTCATCAGCCAAAAGAGCAATTCCCTTTTGTTGAATATTTTATGCAGACCTAATAAACATGGAGTGTACATGTGGAGCCCAATGGCTCTGGTAAAACCATTGATATGAGACCATGTCTTTGGTGTTTGGCCTTGGAGGGGAGACCATGCTGAGCTGTTTATGAGCCTCTTGAACAAAGAATGTACAGTGATCTGACATTCCATAAACTTTAGAAGGCATTTTATCGATGATTAATGTGATTGTCAACAAATCTGCATGCAAATTGTGGGAAATGTCGAATAGCCCTGGGCTACAGAGGCTCTAGACCTGGACTAACTCATAAAATTGTGAGGTGTGAAAAGCCACACAATTTTCCCTTATTAGAAACTATTAACTCTTTGCCTAAAGCTAATCTGATTATCTGAAGCTTGTCTGTCATCAGTAGCTCTCAGCCAAGGTCTACAGTTTAGTTTGCAGATCACTCATATATTCACATGACACACACACACACACACACCCCAAAAACAATGCCACAAATGCTACCTTTAGCTCCCAATAAGTTGTTACACCATTAATTCTATTTTTATTTGGTGTGATTTACACCCATTTCCTCCATGCAATAGTACAGGAAACAGATGCTAGGAATTGTTATTTTCCTAAATTCCTGGGAGATTCTGGTCAACACTGATGTGCGGGCTTGGCTTTGTACTCGCATGAGAAGGGGTGGTAGACAGTGACTAAATTGACTCCCTGGTTTCCCTGCTCTGATGCTCCATTTCCTCACAGTTTCCACATGCGTATGTCCGTTTGCCCAAAGCCAGGTTGGCCATGCTTTATGGCAGGCTTCCCTCGCGGAACAACCGCTGCGTTTTCCCAGGACAAGGTCAAGACTCGCCCTCTGCTTCTGCTGCGACAGACAGGTGATGGGTGTGACGGCTGTTCCCACACAGAATATGAACTGAATACAGATACATAGAAGAAAGTGGTCGACATACTCTGTTAAGACCCAGTTTTAGGGTGAATCATTATTAAAAAGAGAAATAATTAAAACACCCTGGAATATTGTTGTGGGTAAATAAAACCACAGTTTGTAACAATTCTAGTTAGTTTAATTACGAAATGTTCCTTGAGCCAGGAAAAAAAAATACTTACCTAGGAAACATTAAGGACCTATTACTACTGTTTATGATGTCGACGAGGATTTTGAAAACAAACGATGTATTGTAGGCTATAGCTTCCAACCGTGTATACAATAGGTCAACTGGCTCTCTTGGAATGTGATTAGGCTACAGCAGATATTTCATAGAATTGATATATGCATATGAAAAGTCTTATGGGACGCTTTAATCAGTTGTTGTATTTTTGTTGGTGACCCGCTCTTTGATGGTGTGCACAGTACGCATTTAGAGTGTGGCATCAACCCAATGATAATACTCCAGCCACAAATCATTCATTTTCATGGGCAAGAGCGCCATCTAGAGGAGTTTTGACATTTAAGGGAATGTTTTGACATAGCCTGCCCTATATCTATGCAGAACCCTGCTGAAAATGACAGACACTACTACCTGTTATTGTGGACCATCAAAAGTGTACACAGTGATTTTGAAGCCAATTTGTTCACCAGTTTTAGTGATGGTTCAGTCACGTATTAATGTTGTATTACTGAAAAAGCTGTTGGAATAATCATAGGAATTGCAGATCGGCACATAGTGCCATCTACTGGTCCAATAAGCAATCAGGATAATTTACACAGTATAATTTACTGACAAAAAAATAATAGGTTACAATAAATGAATTTATTCCCCCACATAGCTCAACTGAACGCTTAACATAACAAAATGATTTTTTTACTTTGATTCATACCAGAAGTATGAATAAGAGCCCAAGTCTTCAAGGCCAATGTCTTTACCTCTTTTGGGGAGAAAAATTCAACATGACGGAATAGATGTGGTGGCCGAAGATTCTGCATCTCAACGGTTTAGTTTGAAAGGAATTGACCAGTTGCATGAATGCTCTACATCACCTCAAGATACAGTTGGCAGCAAGCTCCAACTGTATCTGAAGATTTACTGGATAGGAAGCTTTTGCTGACGGGGGCTACTATTACCACAGATATATAGTAAAACATTTGAGTTCTAAAATGGTTATAAAACTTGTATTAAATTATTGTGTTAAGTGCTAGCTTTAAAACCAAAGAGGATGTAATTCCCTTCTATTCCAGGAGCTGGTTACATCATTCATTTGTCTGCCAAAAAACATAATCTAGTGCATGACTGGACAGTTGGAAGGTAGGTAGCCTAGTGGTTAATGCATTGGGCCAGTAACAGGAAGGTTGCTGGATCGAATCCCAGAGATGACAAGGTAAAATTCTGTCATTCTGCCCCTGAGCAAGGCAAGGTTAACCCACTGTTCCCTGGTAGGCTGTCATTGTAAATAAGAATTTGTTCTTAACTGACTTGCCTAGTTAAATAAAAAAAGGCAACTGTGTAACATGTTTTTATGACAGACTATATATTTATCTGCAGGCTTTTAATGCATTTGGTTAAAATCCTTAAAAAAAATGGTATTAAATGAAATTCAAATGTGTCCTTTTGAACAGTGATTGGGTCAATTATAATTGAATTCCAGTCAATTTAGGAAGTAAACTGAAATGCCAATTCTCTCCAATGTTTTTCATTGACCAGAATTGACTCCAAACCTGCTTTAAGTATTTTGATGCTCAGGCACTGCATGTCATATGTACCCAACTTTGTGCAAAGAAGAGCATCATCTTAATGTGGTATTTACTCTGCGAGTTTGGGCTGTGATAAACTATTAGTCACATACAATGCGGATTACCCTTGATGTCCTGCAACAAGATGAAAGATGACAAAAACACGTCACTCCTAGAATGTTTTATAGAACCCCAGATTGGGAGAGAAAATACTCCCACCTGTAGCTGGTAATAATGTGTGGGTTGGGTCAGTAGTCTGTGATATATCTCAGTGTCAGGGGGCTGTCACCCCATGTTCAGAGAATATGGGGTGTGATCAACAACCAAACAAACATGCTGTCCAGGGGTTGGGGCAAGGAGAAGTACACAGAGCATCAATCAAACTCCATCTGTGAGGAGCTGATACCGCAGCACACACATGCCTCTACGCTCAGCTCTGCTCAGCTAACCTCCCTCAACACCCAGCCCGCTTCTGTTTTGTGCTATTTCAGTTCAAAATTTGTGATAGAAAATAAATACAAATTAAGAGGTTGCTGGTTCATACATTCCTATGCTTTGTCCAAAGCTTACTGTCAAGCGCAGAGGTGCCAAGAATACACCAACGTCAAATAGACAAAGTTGGAAAATGCATATGTAGCATCAGGAGAAAACAAATTATTCAATGTGTTCTGACAATGGTCACGTCACTCCGTTGAAGTAATGTTGAGCCCAGTGTAAAGCCAACTCCTGTTCCAGGCCTCTAAAATGCTTGTTGTGAGCGTTTCCTCCTTCAATCGCACCAGGGTATGACTGACTGCCTGGTTTTTGACAGCATGAATTCAACAAATCCCCTCACATCTGCTGCTCCCCTCAAACAGCAGCGGTTGGCATGGGCTTGGACTGGGCAGCAAGACATTGTTTATGACTGCTGGGCTATCCTTGGCTGTTCCCCCTGCACAACATTTGATCAGGCGTTAATGTTTTACTTCTTAGCTGGTGCTATGGGCAAATGAGAACCCCCCAAAAAAAAAAAAAATCAATGCCAATGTTACAGATTGTTCAAAATCAATACAAGACAGAGGCTTTTTCCCATTTCGATGACATTCAGAAAAAAACAAAATAATCATTGAGATCTATAGCCTCAATAAAGTAACCATTGTTGCGGTAGCATGCAGAGTATTTGCCAACTCCTACACCCAAAGGCGAGAACTCCTGGTACCAAACAAATAAAATTGTATTTGTCACGTGTCAAATACAACAAGTGTAGACCTTACTGTGAAATGCTTATGGGTGGCCATTTGATTCATTGTTCATCAGTCTTATTGCTTGGGGGTAGAAGCTATTAAGGAGCCTTTTGGACCTAGACTTTGCACTCCAGTACCCCTTGCCATGCGGTAGCAGAGAAACAGTCTATGACTTGGGTGACTGGAGTCTGACAGTGTTTTGGGCCTACCTCTGACACCGCCTAGTATATAGTTCCTGGATTGCAGGAAGCTTGGCCCCAGTGATGTACTGGGCTGTACGCACTACCCTCTGTAGCGCCTTATAGTCAGATGCCGAGCAGTTGCCATACCAGGCGGTGATGCAACTGGTCAACTATTACTGTTCCTTAATTTAGGGAAAGCTCTGAAGCAGAAATAATGTTACCAGGCCTCAATCTCATTACCAGTTTAATTAAGAAATAAATGTGCTGGAACAAACACAGGTGATATGCAATCGACAGTATCAGAGTGAAGGGTGGAACACGGGACTTATTTCATTCAGGGTTATTCATGGCTATAGAATCCTTGTTTTCATCCATTGTAACTGTCTTAATAAAATGCTACGCTATAACAATATAATTAGTCTCTGTAGTTGGAATGATCTTTTACTTAAAAACGGTACAATAATACCATCTATAATATAACAACACTGTAATAACCAAAACAAAGACATACCACACTACAACTCTAAATAGGCAATAAATAGAAATGAAGGTTAATGACAGTGAAATATTGTCATTTTTATTGGGGCTGTATTTTTTCCTGGCACCCTGTAATGGTAATGCCAGACATTATTCCATCCAATAAAACAGTACATGGATACTTGTCCAGATCTGATTTTCAACAAGATTCTATATTTATGGTGAAGCAGCTGATGGCAATAGCATATTCAAGTTGTACTGTCCAATGTCAACACTGACAGTGGTCAAATCCAAAACATTAACTTACGAGTATTCAGATACACATTTTAATGCAAGTGCAAATTGTCTGCTATTTTAAAAAGTGTTACAAATACTGAAAAACAGTTGCATTTCCCTTCATTTTATTTTAATAAAAAATATCTGTATTCATGAACCATACATCTGCAACAAACAAGTTAAATGCACAAAATATTTATTTTGCTTTGTAGTTATGGAAAAGTACGGAAAAACCTGGTTAATGTCTAAGGGAAAAACAATCAGCTGTGGCTATTCTGGTACATTGCCTTCAGTGTCCACTAGATAGCAGACAACTTCTTTGTTTCACATGGCACGTACACGGTATGATTAGCCTACAAAGTCATCACAAATGTTAAAGATTATACATTATAATAAAAATATTTCACTTGTATCATTGGACATTTAAATAAAAAGGTATACTATGCAGCTGAATACATTTACTCTGAATGATTGATCTTAAATCAAATCAACTTGCCAGGCCTATCCGGTTCATTATGGTAAAACCGATCCTGGATCAGTTAACGACTGCACGACCAGTTCAGACTTCCTATCACGTGGTGCAGTAGCTTCCTTTCTTCTCAGAACCAAGGAAAGAGAATACTTCGCAAAATGGAGGTGATAAATATGTTGATTGTTTATCGGTGTCTGCATATATTTGCGTTGCACGTAACAATGTAATGTGTATTATGAGCAAACAGGTCTTTGAAAATGATGCAGCGACATAATATGCACATGATTCTAACAGCATTTTTAGGAAGGCAACATTAACGTTAGCTAGCTAACGTTAGCGCCACTGCGTTTCTCAACATTTGGCTAGCAAAATTATCATGCCAGTCAGAGTTCTACGGTTACAGTGTTGCAGTTTTTTTTGTTTATAGAACGTATCCACATCAAACAAGTACTTGGATGTATCATTCAGTGGAATACATTGGCCAAAATTGTAGGTCAAGCCTTAGGTACAGATTGCAACACCAGACAATGTGATGTAACCCTCAAAAATTGGTATCCGGTATACTGGGTGTTACAGGTTAACGTTGGGTAGGTATAACGTTACTGTTTGGTGTAACAGAATTTTCGACCAACCTTAACGATTCGTCGAAACCGGGGTCTCATAAAATGTCATTGTCCAGTTGCAGGAGGTCTGTTTGAATTTAGGAAATGCTCTGTCATAATAAAAAAATATTTTGCGCCATAAAGGAATCCAACAATGTGAGGCGTGTGTACGCCGCCATCTTGTCTTTTTCAAGTCTTCATTCATTGATTGAGGCAGGTGGATCCACCCCAAAGTGCCGCATGTCATGACAGACACCTGTCTCGATTAACAAGAGAATACTTGAAATGGACAAGATGGCGGAGTACATGTGGTTTGATTACTTAATGGAGTCATTTTATTTTAAAAATGGAGAATGTTCTAAATTCAAATGGACAAGGACATTTTATGAGACTCCAGTTTCCAAGATTCTAAGACCATATTGCTAAATTTGGTCAAATTATGTGCTACACCAAACGGTACCAAACCTGTAACTCCCAGTATAATGCATACTAAACAATGTTTGGTTAAATCACATTATCTGGTTTTACAGTCTGTAGCTAAAGCATAGACCTAAACTGTAGGACAGGCTATGTATCCCAATGAATGATACATTGAAACACTTGTCGAACTGTGGAGACATTCCATCATTCTACAAATCAAAATTATTGTAACTGTAGAACTCTGACTAGCACGATGCAATTTTCTAGCCAAAAGTTAGAAACGCAGCTGTGCTAAAGTTAGCTAGCTAGCATTTTGTCACTACATCATTTTCAAATACCTGTTAGCTACATAATATTTGCACTATAAAATGTATTTTTATAACACTTATAAAGTGGCAACTGATTTCCCTAGAATGTCTTAGAGTCTTGGCTAATGAGAAAATTCTAACTTGATACATTTACACTAAGATATTGCAATCTAGGTTATTACAATGTAAAATGTTTGAAATAAGAGTCTGTTATTCATACAATTGCATTGTAGTGTGACATGCATACCTGTTTTAAATAATTTTAACAGGGTCATGAACATAGGGAGCCTGAACAGCTCAGGAAGCTGTTCATTGGGGGCCTAAGTTTTGAAACCACTGAGGAAAGTTTAAGGATCCATTTTGAACAATGGGGAAACCTCACAGACAGTGTGGTATGTATGCATTTCACAAGTGTCTGGTATTTACAATGCATTTATATGAGGAGTAATGTGAGCTAATACGTTGGTTTCATGTAGGTAATGCGGGACCCAAACAACAAGCGCTCGAGAGGGTTCGGCTTTGTAACATACTCCTGTGTGGAGGAGGTGGATGCCTGCATGGCAGCTCGCCCTCATAAGGTGGACGGACGTGTTGTTGAACCTAAAAGGGCTGTATCGAGAGAGGTAAGTAAACTCTGCTTCACATTGATTTGCGAATGTCAAAATGTGACAAGTGTGCGCTCACTGCTCAGCTTTTCTTCTGTCACAGGACTCTAACAGACCGGGTGCCCACCTGACAGTGAAGAAGATATTTGTTGGGGGGATCAAGGAAGACACACGGGAGGACCATATCAGGGAGTACTTTGAGACCTACGGGAGGATCGAGACCATTGACATTATGGAGGAACGCGCAACTGGGAAAAAGAGGGGATTCTGCTTTGTCTCATTTGATGACAATGACACTGTGGATAAAATTGTTGGTACGTATGGGGTTGTTGTCGCTTTGAATTGCTCATTTTTAAATATCAGTAAACATTCCTTTGCTGAGGATTTGCCTTGTTTTCTTTTCAGCTCAGAAATACCACACAATAAACAGCCACAATTGCGAAGTCAGAAAAGCACTCCCAAAACAGGAAATGGAGGCGTCCAATCAGAGGAGTAAGCATAATAACCCGTCTTTATTTGTCCAAATGTTTGAATGTTTTAGAGTGGCACATATAGAACATACTTCAGGGTCAATATTGGCATTTTCTTTTTAGATAGGGGTGGTGGCTCTGGAAACTTCATGGGCAGAGGTGGTAACTCTGGTGGTGGCAACTTTGGGCAAGGTAAGTCCCTTTTCCATTTGATATGTGGATACATTTGGAACCGTAATCCCACCGCCAATGTAAATGGAATTATCTTGTGTGTTTACAGGAGGCTACGGTGGCGGAAGAGGAGGGGATGGATACAATGGATACGGTGGAGAGGGTCAGTATTTACGTAACGGATCATCAGATAAGGAGCGGGAACTTGACGATGCATTTCTAAAAGAGAGCTTGCTCAAATCTGAGCGCTTTTCTGTCCAGGTGGAAACTACAGTGGGGGACCTGGCTACAGAGGTGGACGTGGTGGCGGGTATGGGGGAGGAAGTCCTGGGTATGGTAACCAGGGAGGAGGCTTTGGAGGAGGATATGATAACTACAATGACAGAGGCAACTTTAGAGGTACGAACACCTGTTTTAGCCTGTATATATTGTCATGCCACATAATCTGTTTTAATGAGCTGAACCCACAGTAATTGGATGTGACGACATTATTCTAAAAATAAATCCCTGTGACTCGTAGGGAACTTTGGTGGTGGAAGGGGTGGAAATTACAATGACTTTGGCAACTACGGAGGACCGCAATCTAGCTATGGTCCCATGAAGGGGAACAACTTTGGTGGCAGAAACTCTGGTGGTGGCCCCTATGGAGGTGAGTATTCTCTCGCTGAGCTGGATGAGGTGACGTGCTGTCTGATGTTGTGATGACACAACCCTCATCTGTCAATCATTTGTTTATTCCAGGTGGCTACGGCTCAGGCGGTGGAAGTGGGCATGGCTACGGCTCACAGCGATATTGATACTATGACGCTCGGGTAAGTTCCGTTTGAAAACACTGAGCATACCTGACTGTATAGTACAGTGTGAGCCCACGCAACACTAGAATAACTATTTGTTTTATCCTGTATCCATTCAACAGGCTTCAGTTCTTAGCAGGAGAGGAGATGAGCAAGGATTTGTCAGGAAAGCTGCAGGTTACTGTACTTTTAGGCAGTCGTCTGAAAGCATGTAGAGGAACAGAAGTCAGAAAGTTATTGCAGCTTTAATGGGAAACTAATCCTAAGAAAGACTGTACACACAAACTATAAAGTGCAAGGGTGTAGCTAGTACCTTATTTGTGGTAGATGTTCCCCCACTTTATAATTGTTCCTTTTGTGCATCTGAAGTGTATGTATTGTTGTGCCTGTGGAATCAGGAGTTTAAAAAAAATAAAAAAGTATTTCGAACTCCAGTCAGTTTTGAATAGTCCTACATTTATTTTGCTGTAGATTGATAGATTTTCTATGGTCTTCTCATCTTTGTCGTTTTTGAAGAACTTGGTCCTGTCAGAAGGGCCTGTACGCATCAGGCCATCAAATAAGCTAGAGCTGTCTTTTTTTTCTTTTGAAGTTAATATGATTGCAAGTCTTTGTATCAAGTGTATTATGATCTGTATTTCAAGAACCCCATGTATTTTATTAGTGACAAGTGGTTATAAGTAGTGCAGACAACAATTTTAAGGAAATGTGTTTTACACTACTTGTATGCAGTAAACAGAATTCTAGATTGTAAAAAATATTTTGACAAGTGGAAAAAAGTTTAATAAAGTTGTGTAGTAAAGTCTTTTGAAGTATAGTGCATCATTGGCTCAGAGAGATTGAAGGATTTGATTCTTGTCATGTCCGTCATCACTAATCAAGTGTAGCAAATCAATATCCTCAGAAGTATGTTTTGTTTTCTCTGAACTTTGAAAGATTCATTTTTTCCCCTGCCTGGATGGAAAGGGAGTCTTGGCTAGTCCTAGGGCGAGGGACACGCATCGCCTAGCCAGGATTGCACTAGTAGGATTGTTACAGCTACAAGCCACTTCAGTTGGGCCTCAGCGGGTCAGTATGGAAGATTGCAGAGTGTTTTTTCAGACAGGACCTCTTCAGTCCCAGCACAGTGGACATGTCAGCATGTTGTGAGAAAAAAGAGAAGGCAGCACCGAGAGCCACACCCTTGGAGGAAAGCATATTCTAGCAAAAAAAGTAACTAGAGTTCCTGGACACTTAGAGATCCTGTTGAGTTAGATATGGCAGTTTACCAGGAAGTTCTTACTAGCTTTCAGACCTTACAGGGGAAAGGGAAGTGAGTATTTCACAAGCAGTGGTAACATAAAGAAGATGCAGGTAAGAGTAACCACTTTGCTTGGTTTACAGATCGTGAAAGAAGCATTACGACTACTCTTAAAGGCTGAAAATCTAATGACACGATTACATGGACATTTCTGGATGGGTAAGACTTAAGTAAATCTCAAAGTATACTGCAAGTTGTAAGACTGCACACACCAACATTCAAATAGGGGTGAACAATTGCTGTTGAATATGGAATCCCTTCTAAGTCAAATGGTACCATTCACTACCTTTTTGGTCATTTTTAAAGATCTCATGCATTTCTTGCACAGCTCACTGATCTCTGGGAGTCTGCAGAACAGACTTTACATTCACGCAGGCTTACACTACAGGTATCTTGATATTTTGCTCTGCATCATTTTAAAGATTTTCTATACATCGCTTTGAAAGGTAACATTTAAAAAGTGTAACTTAATTAAGGATGATGATTTTTTTCACCCCCTGGTCAGACAAGGTAGGTATAATATATTCTAGTTTGAATAAATTAATCCAAGTATGCATGTCTATTAGATGTGTTTCTTGAATAAAGACCTCTCCTAAAAGGAATTAGTGATATTTTATGTACAGTACCAGTCAAGGGTTTGGACATAACTATTCATTCAAGGGTTTTTATTTATCTTTACTATTTTCTACGTTGTAGAATAATAGTGATGTCGTCAAAACTATGAAATAACACATGGAATAATATAGTAACCAAAAAAGTGTTGGACAAATCAAAATATATTTTAGATTCATCAAAGTAGCCACCCTTTGCCTTGATAGCTTTGCACACTCTTGGCATTCTATCAACCAGCTTCACCTGGGATGCTTTTCCAACAGTCTTGAAGGAGTTGCCACATATGCTAAGCACTTGTTGGCTGCTTTTCCTTTACTCTGCGGTCCATCTCAATTGGGTTGAGGTCGGGTGATTGTGGAGGCCAGGTCATCTGATGTAGCACTCCATCACTCTCCTCCATAGTCAAATAGCCCTTACACATCCTGGAGGTTTGTTGGGCCATTGTCCTGTTGAAAAACAAATGATAGTCCCTCTAAGCGCAAACAAGATGGGATGGTGTGTCGCTGCACAATGCTGTAGTTGCCATGCTGGTTAAGTGTGCCTTGAATTCTAAATAAATCACCAGCAAAGCACCATTACACCTCCATTCTTCACGGTGGGAACCACACAAGTGGAGATCATCCGTTCACCTACTCTGCGTCTCACAAAGACACAGCGGTTGGAACCAAAAATCGCTAATTTGGATTCATCAGACTGTCCATTGCTCGTGTTTCTTGGCCCAAGCAAGTCTTCTTGTTATTGATGTCCTTTCATAGTGGTTTCTTTGCAGCAATTTGACCATGAAGGTCTGATTCACGCAGTCTCCTCTGAACAGTTGATGTTGATGTGTCTTACTTAAACTCTGAAGCATAAATTTGGCCTGCAATTTCTAAGGCTGGTAACTCTAAGGAACATATCCTCTGCAGTTAAGGTAACTCGGGGTCTTCCTTTCCTGTGGCGAGCCTCATGAGAGCTAGTTTCATCATAGCGCTTAATGGTTTTTGCGACAGCACTTGAAGAAACTTTAAAATTCTTGAAATGTTCCGGATTGACTGACCTTCATGTCTTAAGGTAATGATGGACTGATGTTTCTCTTTGCTTATTTGAGCTGTTCTTGCTATAAGATGGACTTGGTCTTTTACCTAATAGGGTTATCTTCTGTATACCCCCCTACCTTGTCACAATGCAACTGATTTGGCTCAAACGCATTAAGGAAAGAAATTCCACAAATTCCACAAATGCAAGGCACACCTGTTAATTGAAATTAGTTCCAGATGACTACCTCATGAAGCTGGTTGAGAGAATGCCACGGGTGTGTGAAGCTGTCATCAAGGCAAAGGGTGGATACTTGGAAGAATCTCAAATATAAAATATATTTTGATTTGATAACACTGTTTTGGTTACTACATGATTCCATAGGTGTTATTTCATCGTTTTGATGTCTTCACTATTATTCTACAATGTAGGAAGTATTAAAAATAAATAAAAACACTTGAATGAGGTGTGTCCCAACTTTTGACTGGTACTGTATGAAAAGTGGTTTGAGATTATCCATTTGTTGAGAACGCTGTGAATACTCTATGTGAAGCAAACATGATCTCTTTGTTTTGTTAGCCGCAAAGCCTCCGAAAAGATTGGTTTGAGAGAGGGCGGAGAAAGAAGGCTTGGCGTTCAAAGGTAATGTATGTGGGTGAAAGGGCCTGGAACTGCAAATACTACAATGTGCAGTGCTGTGCTTTTTTTCCAACGTGTTTGTTCACTGGACCTTTTTGAAGTCGTCATGCATGGTTCACATGAAGTGTAGCTGAATAATGGAGGTAACTGTTATAGACCTGAATAAATGCAGTTGGAACCAGAGCCGTACAATGCATTCATAAAGTATTCAGACCCCCCTAATTTACACACAATACCCCATAATGACAAAGCTAAAACAGGTTAAGACATTTTTGCAAATGTATTTTTTTTTAAACGTATCACATTTACATAAGTATTCAGACCCTTTACTCTGTACTTTGTTGAAGCACCTTTGGCAACGATTACACCCTCGAGTTTCTCCCATTCTTTGCAGATGCTTAAGCTCTGTCAGGTTGGATGAGGAGTGACGCTGCACAGATATTTTCAGGTCTCTCCAGAGATGTTCGAACAGGTTCAAATCCGGGCTCTGGCTGGGCCACTCAAGGACATTCAGAGACTTGCCAAAGCCACTCCTGTGTTGTCTTGACTGTGTTCTTAGGGTCTTTGTCACTTTGGACATTCAGAGACTTGCCAAAGCCACTCCTGTGTTGTCTTGACTGTGTTCTTAGGGTCTTTGTCACTTTTAGACACTTTCTATTGGAAGGTGAACCTCCGCCCTAGTCTGAGGTCCTGAGCACTCTGGAGCAGGTTTTCAACAAGTATCTCTTTTTACTTTGCTCCGTTCATCTTTCCCCCGATCCGGACTAGTTTCCCAGTCCCTGCCTCTGAAAAACATCCCCACAGCATGATGCTGCCTCAACCATGCTTCACCGTAGGGATGGTATTGGCCAGGTGATGAGCGGTGCCTGGTTTCCTCCAGATGTAACGCTTGACATTCAGGCCATAAGTTCAATCTTGGTTTCATCAGACCAAAGAATCTTGTTTCCATCGTCTGAGAGCCTTTAGGCAAACTCCAAGCGGGCTCTCGTGCCTTTTTACTGAGGAGTGGCTTCTGTCTGGCCACTCTATAAAGGCCTGACTGGTGGAGTGCTGCAGAGATAGTTGTCCTTCTGGAAGGTTCTCCCATTTCCACAGAGGAACTGTGGTGCTCTGACAGTGACAATTGGATTCTTGGTCACCTCCCTGAGCAAGGCCCTTCTCCCCCGATTGCTCAGTTTGACTGGGCATGCCAGCTCTAGGAAGAGTCTTGGTGGTTCCAAAATTCTTCCATTTAAGAATGGAGGCCACTGTGTTCTTGGGGATCTTCAACGTTGCAGAAACGTTTTGATACCCTTCCCCAGATCTGTGCCCGACATTATCCTGTCTTGGAGCTCTAATTCCTTCGACCTCATGGCTTGGTTTTTGCTCTGACGTGCACTGTCAACTGTGAGACCTTATATAGATAGGTGTGTGTCTTTGCAAATCATGTCCAATCAATTAAATTTACCACAGGTGGACTCCAATCAAGTTGTAGAAACAGTTCAAGGATGATCAATGGAAACAGGATGCACCTGAGCTCAATTTCGAGTCTCATAGCAAATGGTCTGAATATTTACGTAAATCAGGTATTTCTGTTTTTTATACATTTGCAAACATTTCTAAAAACCTGTTTTCGTATTGTCATTGTGGGGTTTTGGGTGTAGATTGATGGGGGAGATAGAATAAGGCTGTAACGTAACAATGTGGAAAAGGGGAAGGGGTCTGAATACTTTCCGAATGCACTGTATATTTAGTTAGGACTACTTGTATAATATTATTCAAATTCTAGACATTCAGTTACATAGCATTGTTTAAATTCTCCCCAATGTTAATGGGGCGCTAGCATGGCTGTAATAGAATGTTGAAGTGTCATGTCTGGTTGGAACTATGTTTTATTTAAGTGTTTTAGCTTTCACAAAATATTTTTATAGATTTTAAAAGATTCAGTTCATAATATTCAAAACTAAGTTTAATGTACATCATGGGCTTTCTGTTTTGTGGACAATAAACAAGACGATTGAAAAAAAAAAAAACGAAGGTCTAACATAGATCAACCCAATAGCTGTTTTGATTACATTGTGAATGGCATTTGAATCCGTGTAAACCGTTTTGGTTTGTTCTGTTTTGAAAAACACATAGTTACGCAAATCCCAGTCAGCAAAGTCGTTATGTTCATCTGGCATACATTGTTGCATACTATCAAATCCAACTTTATTTATTTAGCAAAATTCTTACAAATGCTTTTCAAAGTGCTTAAATAAAATTAAAGGTGGAAAGATCAAACGTTTCTATGCAAATATAAAATCAGGATAGACATTAAGAGTAAAATAGCAGTGGATAGGAAATTGAATGCAGAAAAAGCATATAAAAGTTCCTAATATTGGTAAGACAAATAAAAGCACTTTAGTTAATAGCATGGATAAAATGGTATGTCTTAAGACAAATCTTAAGAATCAACAGTTTTCGATGACCTAAGATCCGGCAGGCTATTCCAAAGACCAGGACCGTAGTGTCTGAAGGCAGCCTCACCTAAAGTTTTGGTTCTGACATTTGGAATGACTAAAAGACCAGTGCCAGAAGATATATCAGACATTAAAAGCATATCAGACATGTATTCGGGTGCAAGGCCATGTAGTGCTTTATAAATCAATATAGATTGTGTTTAGGCTGATATAAAACTGACAAAATTGAATTGTTTATTTCATTTTATAAACTGGGTCATTCGAGCCCTGAATTGGCTGACAGCCGAGGTATGTTTTTATTTTATTTAACCTTTATTTAACTAGGCAAGTCAATTAAGAACAAATTCTTATTTACAATGACGGCCTAGGAACAGTTTAGGGGCAGAACGGCAGAGTTTTACCTTGTCAGCTCGGGGATTCAATCTAGCAACCTACCGGTTACTGGCCCAACGCTCTAACCACTAGGCTACCTGCCGCTGAAAATTATATCAGACGGTAAACCACAGGTATGACAAAACATTTGTTTTTACTGCTCTAATTACATTGGTAACCAGTTTATAATAGCAATAAGGCACCTTGGGGGTTTGTGATATATGGCCAATATACCACGGCTGTGTCCAGGCACTCCGCGTTGCATCATGCAATATATCACACCCCCTCTGGCCTTAAGCAGAAAAGGGTCAGAAGATACAAAATAAACGGAGCTGCAAATCAAAGAGTAAAGTTTATAAAACAGACTTTTAAGTAACAGTGATTGCAACAATATAATTTGCATACTAAAACATGATATATACAATTCACATTTTCATATCTCAATAGCAAATAATGTATAAATCTATTTACAAGCAATATCAGTAAAACAACCTTAGATGAAAGTGGAGACCAGTACAAAAAAACTAAAATGTCCAAAATATTATAAAGGCATTCAAGGAGAGTAGGCAAGGACTATATAATAGTTCTGCTATTTTACTAACGCTTAAAGCCAAGCATCTACAACGTTATTCTTTGCATAGTATTATTACTAATGCAGTACCAAGTAGTAAAGCAGAGAAGTGCTAGTTGTCATTTTTCTTGAAAAGCATTTTTTTAATGCGGGGGACGAGGAAGACTGTGCCATCGGTGGTCTGCTGGAGGGAGTACTCGGACGGGGAGTAGGGCTTCCCTTCCTCATCCCTCACTAGACTGAACACCTCCAGGTACAGGGTGTTAAGCTCCTGCTTCATCTGCCGCAAGCTGCTGTAATTCTTGGTCTTCTCTCTCTGCAGTCGCTCCTTTTCCTCCTTCAGTGAGTCCAGGTCATACTCCAGCTCCACGATGTTCTCCATCTTGCGTTTGCGGCAGTTTTGGGCAGCCACCTTATTCTTGCCCCGCCGGCGGATGTCTCTGACCAGGGCCAGCTGGGCCTCGTTGAGCTGGTGCTTGGACATCATCTCGTTGAAGTCGTCCACAGGCAGGTTGATGATCATGTCCACAGTGAAGGGGATCTGGAGGGCCTTGGCACGCTGCTCGTCTCTGGAGAGACGCTTCTCGGAGCGTCTCCTCTTCTTGTCTTTGGTGAAGGGGGGATCGTTGTGGCCTGTCTCCTCATCTGGCTCTGTCTTGCCATGTTTGGGCTTTTTGTCCTGCTGCTGAGCTGACACAGAGGGAGAAGTCTGGAAACCATCCGGTTGGAAAGACAGTGAGAACATCTCGGAGTAGTCAGACTCTGCACTCTCAGGGTTACTGTCCATCTCCTCCATGTCTGAATCGCTGTAGCCACCAAAGGATCCGTCCCCATACATCGATTTCTCAGGGGAGCTAGCATGTGGACTTGCCTCCACAGACACACCTGAGTCCGAATCTGGAAATTCTGGCATTATCTCAGTTTTGTTTCCTCTGTCAAATGCTTCTCTCGGAGAAAGGTCATGTAATTCCATTGGTGTAAAAGTAGGCTTGTGCGATATCTCTGCCAAGGAGTTACCTCCATTTCCTTGGCCACAAGGCAGGGTGACACTGGTCACTTTTGTGTTGACAATGTCTTGATAAAATACATCACAGAAAGTTGCTGCACTGAAGTTAGTATTTAGGTCTGGAGCCTTTAGGGTCATCTGATTGAGGTGGTCAAGAGGAGCCATGTTGGGAAAGCTCTCCTCAAAGGCGTTGATGAATTCAGGTGGGCAGACCTCTGCTGCATTTGACGCCACCTCTGCCAGGTTGGGCAATGTGTAGAAGCTGTAGTTTGGATCCTGCACTTCAGGGGTGGTGTTAGTGGGCAGATATCCTCCTGTCTGATCCAGTGTGTCCTTCATTTGCATATTCAGGCATTGCTGGAAAACAAGATTCAGAAGAGTCACAACAAATCCAGTAACCCATGCAGTTTATCAGACGTCAAGATGTAACATTATAGTAAAATGCAGTATAGTACCATCACATGGACTAGCTGTTGTTCAGCGTTTACTAAAACTTTGTTTCAAACCTTTGTATTTTATTCTCAATAGTAGTTGAAACTTTGCACAGGTTCAATATTCCAAATAAATTGCGAATCCTTAATTGATTAACATCTTAGCATGAAATTTTGCACTGTACTTGTACTGTCCGTAAAGTATTTTCTGGTTTGTTTCCATGCTACTACCTTCATCCACTGCTAAACATTAGAGCGCTATTTAAGTGTTACCAAGGACACAAGCAGCTCTGAGGCAACAGTGCTCTGTGGAAACCTGATCACCGTGGATTTAGCTGTATTATCTGCTTCTGCTATGTGTCCCATTCAAACACACAGGACAAAGGTGAGTAGGTTCTCTCATGCATGGCTGCTGCAATCCATGCATTCTTTGGGTGTTTTTTTTACACCACTGAGCATCGTACCATTGAGATGGTAGAATCTGCCTATTGTACCTGCAGCTCAGGAAGGGACAAAAGCTCCATCCAGGCCTGCTCCAAATCTGGGGAGGTCCTCTGTGGGGGCTGGGAGGCTGGGAGGAGGGGTGGCTGGGTCAAAGCTGGTAGCTCACATGCCATGACATGGTTGCTGTTTGGGGCTGGCGCTACGGTGACGTCCAGACAGACGGAAGCGGTCTACAATACAAAAAAAGGGGGAGTGGAACACTGTAAAGGACCGGAACAGACATGAGATATTTTTTTTTTTAAATGTTTGAGGGATATATATTTTTTAATCTAAAAGTGAATGTATTCTTACAGCCGTAGCCTCTACCAGTGGGAAGGTCTCTGCCAGCAGCTGCATACATTCATCAAATGACATGGCATCTCCGTCTTCTGTGAAGCTGACATTCTGAAGGGAAAGATTCAAAGTATATGTAACCCCTCTTGCAAAAGAATAGGTAGGAATTTGAACAGAGTGCGCTACCTAGACGAAGGTCTTCACAGATTAGTTTCTAAAGAGACAAATCCACCAATGCAAAACTACAGAGCCACCTGTTTTTCCCTAATTACACTGGATGAGGTGGTTACCTAGCTACAGCGGAGCTGCACCCAACCCAGTGCAGGGAGGGCAGTGGCCAGCCTCTGACATGACTGACAGCTGTGTGTGTACTGTACCTGTGTGACTTGAGGGGATGCGGCAGTGGTGGCAGACTGTGGTGACTGGCTGCTGGGTGCAAGGCGGGGAACGAACTCCCCCGTCTCCTCATCCAGCTGTAGCTGAGCCAGCAAGGCCTTCTCCTGCTCTCTCAGCAGCTGCTGCCTCTTCTCCTCCTCCTGCACCCGCTGCCGCTGCAACTCATGCTCCTTCTGACGGTGGCAGTAGTCAAACACCTCTCGCCCTGCGCCCAGGTCAATGTCCTGCCTCCACAGGATGTCGATTAGGTCCACGTCCTGCCAAGAGACAACAGGTTAGACTGGAACTCACAAAACACCATACACAAGGAGATTGTGCACTAGGAACAAGGAAGTGTGTGCCTGCTGTGAAGTAGCATGGCTACTGGCTCTCGCTACAGTGCCACACCCCGTCCCTTCGGGTGTCTGTCCTACGACGACTGGCTAGAATGTAATGAGGAAGAAGCCGCCTGAATAATAGAGGAACTTCTCCATTTCCCCGGAGATCAGTCCCCACCCACAGAGTGCCTCTTAGCTGCTTTCCAGGCAGAGGAGCAAATAATTGAAAAGACAACAGGTCAAATGTAATATTGTTGCATCTCTGTCTGTTGTATCAGTAGCTTAGACCAAAAACAAATTAAATCAATGATCATTCTGAGGAGAAAAGTTCATTCATACAGCTTGAAATGTAATGTGGTTGACTTTTTATTTGATACACCACAATGCACCACAAGGTCACTACATTCACTACTGTATTTGGAGAACCATATTGCATTGAGACCTGGCAATAGAGTTTAGTACGGATATGTTCAGAAGAAGTGCTTACTGTATTCCACACTGGTGTATAGCACGTTTTATAACAAGATCATTTGGTCCTCCACTTCTACCTCACTGTGGCCGATGTTTATTAGCTTTCTGCGTGTAAATTCAGGAATGTCCAGAGATAAACTGTGCTGGTCTCCCTTGGGCCTTTTAACATCCATTACACAAACCTTATTTACAGAAGGAAGTGTTTCACAAGGGCCTTAGGAGATTGCATAAACCAAACATTAGGTCACACTGAAAGCTCTGAGCATGTGACTGTTTGTTTCTGGGTAATAAAGGCAAACTATACATTCAGAGAGACTTGGTCACATGAACAGAACAGAGAGAGGACAGAGAGAGACAGATCAGATGACTAACAAAGCAGAAGTAAGTGTAAAGAGGATGTGGATTTGGAACTTTGTTAACACTGATCGATTTCAACTTAGCTAACTCTGTATCGTAAAAGGAATGAGCACAAGTAATTGCTTTGTTACTGTGTAGACCAAATCAAGTGTTAAACATGACCATTATAAGTTCAACCCATGACCTCTTATTCAGAAATGGGTATAATAAACAACAAACATTGGCTTTCTGTTTGTGTGCATCAGATGTGCAGTGCTGCTGACTACTTTTGAACCCTATTTGCCTTGGTCGTTACGTCAAAGCCAGCAATAGTCCATGACCGTTAAAGCCCGTAACGTCAGAAGGTCTGGTCAGGGTTATAAGTCCCACTATTAATCTTGGTCAGAGGAGTGAGTACACGCAACCATAAATTATGACTGTGTAGACGAGGAAGAATGGCCTAAACTGACCTAACAGCTGCTGGATGAAAGCAGCTTTTGTGGTCAGCCATGTTTTCTCCTTTCAAAAACAGCAGATTGAGTACATGTGTCATGCCTTTAGCCCACACAACTATCAGTTGCAGTCTAGAAGAGTGAAGAAATCTTGAAAAGGACAATGCCTTGTTCTTTTATAGACACCTTCATCATACAGGATCGATGAATTCTGTCATAAAAGGCAAATTAACTTTATCTAGTTTCATCAACACATTTCATAATCCCTTTTGAATAAAATAAAATGACTGGAGCCACTAAGCTTTTCATGTTGTCAATGACACTTCAACTCCACTCATTCATGCAGAGATGAGTGATTTGTGTACATTCACAAATCACTGATCCTCCCTCTCAAAAAAGGATGATGTAACTATTGTGAACGGAAGATGTTGACTTCCATTGGGACCATTTTGGTAAATTGTTTGGATGAGCGACTTCACTTTTTAAACTCAGTAACTATTTTGTTATGAACTATCTTGGTTGAGTGAAGTATTTATCCACAAAATACTTGTGAAACATTCTGGTTAGTTCACTGATATTTTGCAATAGTACTTGAATGTAATGGGAACTGGGTTTGTAAAAAGAAATGCTAATTTTCCTGGTTGATTCTGCAAGTTAGTGTAAATAAAAGCTCTTCCTTTTCCATTCTCAAACAACATCTCTTTGTTTGAATCCCAGACATACTTTGAGTAGCTGATTTTTCATCTCAGAATGTGCAGCAACTCAAACAACAGAATAAAAACACATTAGGGGTATAGACACCACTTTTAAAAACAAGCCGACCACCGATTCCAACAGTACAGGAATTAAGTGACAGTAAAACAACTGATTCGTGGACCTATATACATAATTCCTTTATACCTAAAAAAAAACCTCATCAAAAATGAAAAATGTTGTATATTAATTAACATACTTTTCCTTTGTCAAGGCAAATTGTTCAAAACACAATCAGATGAGTTTGGTTTTGGGATGAGGCCTTTACTCCAACACCATCTTTTTTTTCTCCAAAAAAAGAAACACATCCGGTTACAATCCTACTGAACATTCCTCAACGCAGGTTTACTCTTTAATCTAGGGGAACCTGTCGTCAATTGATTACTAGATTAACGTGTTATTATCTGTTTGTAAACCAAGGCCAGCTGCAGAACTACAACCACTTCTGTGTTATTATAATAAAGAATAGCCTACGCATTTGTTAATTTGACACAGTTGGCCATATGTCCAGAGAACCTATGTACATAGAAAAGAAATTCCAAGATTAGCTGGGACAAAGAGATGTTGTTTGAGAAAGGAAAATGAAGAGCATTTATTTACACTAACTTGCAGAATCCACCAGGAAATGGAGCATTTATTTACACTAACTTGCAGAATCCACCAGGAAATGGAGCATTTATTTTTTACAAACCCAGTTCCCATAGCTTACTACATTGAAGTGCAATCGTACAATCAACTGTATATATGGAGTAAAGGTAGGCCTATGGATGCCATCTACGGGAACACAGGATGGGGCTCTAGTGGCGCATTGGGAGATTCCGACGGCCAAAAAATAAGCACACCGGACATAAAAATAAATGGGCTGTCTGGGGAAAACTTTCGGCATCTTGGCATATTTTTTACCTGACAATAATTGCATCATTACACATATGGATTACGATATTAAGCGGATATTCAATTGTTATTTTTCGCCAAATTTAGTTGTATGCACCGGGCAGACAACCATCCATGACTTTGCAGAAATCTCTATGAACAGACCTGTCGACTACAGCGCAGAGACGGAAATTGTAGCCTAGTGCTAGAAACGCGATTGCAAATGTCAAAACTACAGCACAACAAGCTCACATATGATTATGATAGGCTACAGGCTAAGAAAGCATATTTACGATTCGTTTAATTTAATTAATTAAATAATATACGGATTATTATGGAAAATGCACAGTGGGTTGAATTTGACAGTTTGTTCATATCAGGTAACATGAGTGTAGGCCTTATTTCATTTCAATAGTTTGAACTATCCATTAAATAGTTTTTCGACTGTAGGCCAAGGAACATTTTATCAATATATCAACCTTGAGATGTTTTACAAAGCCTACTGAGTTGAATATAGTAGCCAATAACAACATAATATTTACCTGTTGACTAGGATTCATTTTATGCATCTCAGTTTCCATCATAGTGGATAGTTGGCTTGTCCCTTCGTAAAGAAAAACCCAATAGGCCTATATAAAAATATATATTTGTAATCCTTTACAGAAATATAAAATGGTGGACTATCCGAAGGCGAGGAGTCCGGCCCAGCAATGTTTTGACTATGAAGGAAATAGTGCTTCTAATCTTGTGAAAGTTTACGGAAAACCCCAAGCAGTCTGATAGCCTTGCCCACAAGTTGCGTCAGCCAGTCAAGGGCTCCGAGAGAGCTGCGCTGGGATCGTCCCACTCAACGTCCTATTGGTTCGATAAGGCCAGTTTGTGGCTGTGCTCCGGACAGCCAATGTTACATTAGCTTCACGTTTATAAACAAGTCATTTGTTATCTAACCTAAAAAATTAAAAGTGTATTCAAGAAGTGTCCAGATACATTTACATAATATCTGCCACTATAGATTCATGACACTAGAAGAGGTATTTTTGATAACAGCATCTTGGTTGACTTATGAACTAATATAAGAATTACAGTTATTACAATGTTATTACAACAGTTTTTACAACTATTGTCAGCATTGTTCCAAAATGTAAGGCACATTTACCAATTGTATCACCTTGACAGACTAAATACCCACATTGATTTCATGCAGAATGCTATAAAGCTGCAGTGAATAGACTTGCAAACTGCATTTGTGTACAGGGTAGGACTATAGGTTACAATGGGAATCAAGTATGTAATGAACAAAATAAGGATTAGAAACTGAAACTATAATAAGGAACAATTGTTAGTCAACATTGATATCTGTAGTTGTCTGCAGTAGGCCCAAATCTGCTCACAGCTAATCCAACTACGGGATGGCAACTCCTGAAAATCGATCTGTTAAATAGCGACCTCTTCTGGTTTAGATGACGCCTAAGTATTTAATTCATTTGTACAGTAGCCTAACCTATACTACAGCAGGCCCCAGGCCCTCCCCTTGCACACTCTGTAGACTCAGCCACACCATTGACACAGTTGGCTTAGTATACGTTATTCAAATGTAAAACGGAGATGATGCACAGTCATAGCCTCACATGTTTCCCTTTGCTTTTGAGACCCTGCAAAGACAGACTGTTGACTCAAGACCAGATGGTAGCCTCTCCTGACGCTGCTCCATGTTCACGTCCGTGGGCGTGACGTAGCGTTTGGCCGGAGCAAGGAGTTTGGGTAGCCAGGCAAATGGTAGTCTACACACGGTTGCCTTTGAAATTGACGACCAGGGTTAGATACCCAATCTATTTTTAAAAAGCCTATTAAATATTATTTTACATAAAAGTAGGCTATACACAATAATTTATATTTTCAAAACAATCGGAACATTTCACATTCTCCAATATAGCCTAGTTGTATGCACACACGTTGAAAAAAATAAGAGTATCATTATATTATCCTCCCCATCATCCATAACTTGATATTTAGGTATAGGTCTTCATTATTTAAAGTAAATAAGGTATGCCTTTGCTGAAACATGTTGCTGGAATATTACACTAGTTACAATGAGATCCTTGACAGCGCCGATGTAGTATAACATTCTGACACGAGTGCAATAGGAGGTTGGGACCACATTGCAATTATAAGCAGCGTTTGAAACGTCTTGTAATGTGGTGGTCTTTAAACCACGCTCTCTGACACGTATATGTAAAGAGCCTCACTATACCTCTAGCTATGCCTTACCTATACAGTGCAGCCCACTGTCCCACTATCTGAATTCAAATGACACTATATGGATTTTTCTCTCAAGCGCGCCCACGAATACGCGTTCACGTTTGGCAGCTCCACGTCGACATTCTTCCAGCTGTGCACAGGGCTGAAAGAAGAAGAGGTAAAAGCGGCGTGAAGCCAGCTATACGAACACTGTATGTAGGCTCCAACGAGGGACGTCAACCGCGAAATGGTGAAGAGGAAAATCTCCTGGTTTTTTTTACAGTTAGTCCTGCAACAATTGTATATAGCCCACTGTTTTTTGTTGTTGCATTTTATGATCTTTTTGCCCTCGTGCTGGATTGCAGCTGGCCCCCTTTAACAGCTCTCACTTCTGCCAGGTACAGTATGATCAGTTGCTTTTCTTGCTTCTTATTATAGTTTTTTCACATTTCGAATAGGAAGCTATGGCATTTCACATCTGCTAATCGAATTCCAACATCTTTTAATTCACTGTTTGATGTTGCACTTTGTAACTTCATTGCAGTTAGCAACTCTCCAAACTTTATTTTATATAAACTTGTATGCTAAACTGAAGTGGAAAATGTAATGTTTGCCTTGTTTTACAGGTAGACCGTGTATTTATCATTTTAATTGTAAACTTCAGTCTGTGGCTTGTGGAAAAACTCAACAAATCGGCTATACATTTGCATAATGAATGTGGGTGTATTACTCCAGGAGGGAAATATTCAGCATAAAGAAATACAGGATTCCAAATTTGGAACCTTTAGACACGTCATCTGTTCTACATATGAGGTGCTAGAATTGTTCACTTTACAACCTTGAAGATAGTCAAGGTTGAACTACAAAGTAAACACAAAGAAAAGCTTGATTCCCGCAAACTGTATAATATTGTATGATTTAATCATTTCTGTGGTGGTGGGTTGGTGGCAGAGTGTGAGAATCAATCTAAGTTCCCAACAGCAGGCTTCTCATTCACTCTATTCTATGTTGTCTTAATAGGCCCAGAGAGTTACTGGCTTACTCTTCTAAGTTTCATTTAATGCACTTTTTTTAATCACTCAGCTGTGACTGATTCCATAAAAATAAAAAAATCTCAAATCATGTTGGACTTAACTTCGGTTAGGTCTCAATACTGTGTTGAGAGAGTCGGCGTAACCTCACAATTACATATTTTCCACACTATTATGTTAAATCAAAGTGTTCACCAAGCAAGCACACCAATGGGAAATGTAGCTACTACATTTCACTCTCTTGTTATATGTTGCAGGTGAAGGAGTGGTGAAATGGGTTGGCACAAAGGAATAGCCTACGATGTGGCACTCTGGCTTTCCAAGTAAAGTTCTGTGATACACTTCGACTCTAATTGTTTGCAGTCAGTGCATTACAGAACTTTGTTTTGGGAGTTAATGCTCCGGCCTGCGGGAAACAAACCTACCATCTGGAGAGTGGAACCATTATTTCACATGCCACTTGCAGACTGCAAAAGGGAGAATAAAGTTTTTATTTTGACAATGACTCATGAGTTTTCACCAACTTTTGTAGTATGTATCTGCTTATAAGTAAACACGCACTTGGTCTATTGGTATCAGAGTGAAATGTCTGAACTATTAATGAAAAATGGACTCCCAGAAAGCCATGGTAGAGTGTTAAATAATTTCCTATAGGACGATAGTGGGCCATATGGAGACTCCAGTCATACCTCACTATCACTTGGTCATGTGACTCAATGGACGTGAGAAGGAAAGATAAACAACAGCAGTTGAAATGTTCAAACCTCATTTTCACTGTCCTCGGTCATACAATGTAGTGGTCAAACATCTCATAACCATATCAAACCCATAAACATGAATGTCCCAATTCAGATACTTTTTTCCCCTTCATTTTCTGTTGAGTATTGACATTGTGTCATGCGAATGCTAGATAATTGTCTGTTGTATCATTCATTGTTGGACTGTAAGTATAAAACTATTTCAGAGATGTACATTGAGTGGACAAAATATTATGAACATCTGCACTTTCCATGACATAGACAGACCAGGTTAATCCAGGTGAATGCTATGATCCCTTATTGATGTCACTTGCTAAATCCACCTCAATCAGTGTAGACGAAGGGGAGGAGACAGGTTAAATATGGAGTTTGAAACCTTGAGACAATTGAGACAAGTGCCTTTGAACGGGGTCTGGTAGTAGGTGCCAGGTGCACCGTTTTGAGTGTCAAGAACAGCAACGCTGCTTTGTTTTTCACTCAACAGTTTCCGTTTATCAAGAATGGTCCACCACCCAAAGAACATCCAGCAAACTTGACAAAACTGTGGGAAGTATTGGAGTCAACATGGGCCAGCATCCCTGTGGAAAGCTTTCGACAGGGAGGGAGGGAGGGGGGTGTATTATGTATTATGGTTCTTTCAAATCAAAGCTTTCAATAACATCAACAAATAGAAGAAAATATAAAAATACCTTAAAGTGCAATAAAATCAATGGCTCCTTCAAAGGGCACATATTTGTTAGTCTTAAAGACACATGCATAGATTTAAACACTACACCAACATGGCATATTTTGGTTCCCATTCAATATGATCACTGTCTTAAAATGAAACCTATTTTTTCTGTGTTTTTAAAGTTTATTCATGGACTAATATTTAGAGAGCTGGGGTGTATTCAATACGTCTTGCAATTGAAACAGTTTACCGTTTAAGAACCAAACAGAAGCAAACAGAGCAATAGAACAAAACAGGGAGTGACCTACTTGAATTTGTCCAATAAAAACAAATTTTTGTTGCAAAATGTTTTCAGTTTGGACTAAATGGTTCCTGTTGCAAACCCTTTTGCGACAGACAAAACATTTTGCAACAGAATCGGGGTAATGAATACACCCCTGGATTCTGTGGTAAACTATAAAGTCAAATCTGTTAAAGAGAAAGGCACACATTTTCCATTAATTAAAGGCTCACTCTGTAATTTCTGTATCCAGCAACAATCTGACCCTGCAACTTTGTTTGTAAGGCTGATGGGGCTGGGGGAAATGTAACTACAGTCAAATTCATACCAGACTATGAATTCAACTGACAGTCCAGATCAACATGATTATTTTTAACATATTTTGATTGTAGGTATATGCTACAATACTTACCATTGAGTAATAAATTACAACCTGGGAGGGGTTGCAATTTATTATTCCAATACAAACAGATTATTCTGCACAACAGTGATTGTAGCTTTATAAGTAGCAATTCCATTGGTTACAGTAACAGCATGAACTTTACAAAAATCATGTGATCAAAGGTCATGCAGTTTCGAGGAAATCGCCTTATGGTCGCTGCAGTTGCTTCTCTCCAGCTGCACTATGCAGCTATCACCTGCATTGTGGGAGGCACTATTTGTCTACCAATCATTTGGGTGTTTTGTTTGACCCAAGTAAACGTGGCCAAATACCTGACTGAAACAGCAACCAACTTTGTGCAATTCTAAAGCTACAGGGGATACAAATGAAAAGTGATATTTGAGACCCCACTCTAACCAATGAATTGTACACACATTTTTCCAGTTGTGAGTGTGTGATATGGGGATATATAGAAACGTTTAGACAACAGACAAACTATTATAAACAATAGCAGCTATGTTGACGCTGCCATGTCGACCTGAGCCTTGCTGTTGCAAAACCATTAAAGTGTCAGACTTGTGGCTGTTACAGATGCCCCTCCCCCGACGTCACTCTACAGTCGTCTTCGTTAGGCTTACCGCTCGAACACACACATTCTATCCCTACGCTGACCTCTGACAGCTGCCTCTCCCTGCACAAACACGGAAGCAGCATGGCGTCAGACAGCAACAGCTCCGAGAGCCAACGAATTGCACAGCAAAGATTGAGGATAATTGCCGGGCATTTACAGAAACATAAGGACGACGACTCGGGAACTATCGCAACTGAATGCAAAGCTGAAGCGAATAAAGGGACGGTGCCGAGAAAGAGGTAGGACTTGGCGGTGGTGATGCGATAGCAGTGGATGGAGGATGGCTACGCTGAAATGCTAGCTGGTAGCTAAAAGTGATTGTCATACAGTATGAAACAGCTGTCATTCATTTCCTTGTTATTAAAACACAGTATTGGTGTATTTTACAAACGGAGAGGACCACCTCGGCATATGATTATTCATACATTTCCGATTTCATTTAACTAAGGAAATTAGCCAGTTATATGTGCGCCAACGTTAATGGTCCTCAAACAAAGTGTTCATTCATCGAAGAAGTGGGTGCGGCGGGACTGTATTCTATCCAACTCTTTTTAATTGTTGTTGTTGTAGGCTGCTTAGAATGTGTTATAGGAATGTTTGATATTGAGTTGAGGTCAATCCTACATCATTTCCTGTACCATTTTGTCATAACTTGCCAACGTTATGTGAGCACCGCTAGCCACTCGCAGTGACAGTGGGCAGCTGGAGTTTATGTAAAACTACAAGATCAGCTTGCCAACATTTCAAACTATTTCAAGGTAGCCTATTCCATTTCACATCTATATTGTTAACTATAGCTTAATAGGCTACTGGCATTGTTTTGATACTGACACTATTGTGAACTACTAGGGAAATCTCAGCTCTGTTTGACTGACATGACCAGAATTAGACGCTACATTCTTGAGCAGAAAACAAGTGGTCATTACGATGGTGAAAGTTATATATGTAGTCTTATAATCTATTTTTATCTAGAGGTTGTTTTTACAGATTTAGTTGGGATTTCGGTGTGGGACACCCTCTCCCAGTCAACACAATTGACAGAAGTCAGAATGGGATAAAGTTCACCAGTAAAACTTTCTGCCTAAAACTTGGATCTGATTGGCCAAGACCTGTGGTGGTCTGACTCTCAATTCCTTTTGAGGCGAGTGGGCTGTTCAGCTTTCACAATCGTGCTGTAGTGACATCTAGTGTCAGATATGTTTAAGCGACAAGGATGACTAGAGGACACTTTCATATTTATACAGAACAAAAATATAAACTTACCATGTAAAGTGTTGGTCCCATTTTTCATGAGCTGAAATAAAACATCTCAGAAATGTTCCATATGCAACAAAAACCTTATTTCTCTCAAATTCTTTGAACAAATCTGTTAGTGAGCATTTCTCATTTGCCAAGGGTGCTGAGGAGTATTTATGTCTGTAATAAAGCCCTTTTGACGGAAAAAAACTAATTCTGATTGGCTGGACCTGACTCCACAGTGGGTGGTCCTGTGGCTGCTCCCCTTCCCAGTCATGTGAAATCCATAGATTAGGGCCTAATGAATTTATTTCAATTGACTGATTTCCTTATATGAACTGTAACTCAGTCAAATCTTTGAAATTGTTGCATGTTGCGTTTTACATTTTTTGATTTTCAGATTTTCTGGTTTGGTGGACTCTCTCTCTCTATTACCCAATGGATGGTCATTTTAGTGCTGGTTCATGGACACTATTGTTTGAGCTATGACAATAAATAAGACCTAAGCTATGCCTATTTCCCTCGTTTGATTGCCCCCCTTCCACCATTATCCAAATTAGAAATAATTTTGTGGACCACTTGCATTATTATCAGTACACATAAATGTAATCTCGATGAATTTGCCTACATTTTCTGGAATTGCACTTGGGTTGTTCCATGTCATTTCAGCAAGCAATGACACCCACCATCTCAGATTGTTTTGAAATGGTTTCTGCAGTTAGAAACATATAAAGATAAGCATTCCTGTAACATTATTATGTTGAAATATAATTTGACCTCTGGTAAATTTAAGCTAGATGGCCCTTTTTTTAAATTTATAGTATTCAGACAATATGCAATAAATATAGCCGTATACGGCCATATCGTAGGAATGGCGTGGGAGGGGATGTATGCCGTTTTACAGGCTCCTAACCAATTGTTCTATTTTGTGTTTTTTACCCGCTTTGTTTATAACTTATTTTGTACATAATGTTGATACTACTGTCTCTTATGACCGAAAAGAGCTTCTATCTGAACAGCGGTTACTTACCTTGAACTGGACAAATACTTTTTTTTAATGAGTCTGACTCAAAGGATATAATGTTGCTCCCAGACAAGGCCCAAATCCCCATTCACATAAAGAAAAGGAGATCAAGGTGCCTTGTTTGAATTCGTTGGCAAGTGGGTAACCCGCCTCTACCATCCATTCTATTAGCCAACGTGCAATCACTGGAGAATAAACTGGATAAGCTCGTTTCGAGACAATCCTGCCAATGACACGGATTATATACAGTTGGCTGGGTTTTCTGTGCATCGACAGAACAGCTACATCCGGTAAGACGAGGGGTGGGTGTGTGTTTATTTGTCAATAATAGCTGGTGCGTGATGTCTAATATTAAGGTAGTCTCGAGCTATTGCTTGCCTGAGGTAGAGTAGCTCATGATAAGCTGCAGACCACACTATCTACCAAGAGAGATCTCATCTATATATTTTTTGTAGCTGTCTATTTAACCACTACAAACCGACGCTGGCACTAAGACCGCACTCAACAAGCTGTATAAGGCCGTAAGTATACAAGAAAATACTAATCCAGAAGTGACGCTCCTAGTGGCCAGGGAATTTAATTCAGGCAAATTTAAATCCGTTTTTCCTAATTTCTACCAGAATGTCACGCACAATCAGAGGGGAAAAAACTCTAGACTACCTTTGCTCCACACACAGAGATGTGTACAAAGCTCTCCCTCGCCCTCCATTTGGAAAATCTTAATGATAACTCTCACCTCCTGATTACAAGCAGGAAGTACAACTGACTCGCTCAATATAGAAGTGGTCAAATGACGTAGATGCTACGCTACAGGACTGTTTTGCTAGCACAGACTGGAATAGGTTCCGGGATTCATACAAATGGCATTGAGGAGTATACCACCTCAGTCACCTGCTTCATTAAGTGCATTGATGACATCGTCCCCACAGTGACTGCACATACATATACCAACTAGAAGCCATGGATTACTGGTGACATCCACACCGAGCTAAAGGCTAGAGCTGCCACTTTCAAGGAGCGGGACACTAACCCGGACACTTATAAGAAATAACGCCATGCCCTCAGACGAACCATCAAACAGGCAAAGTGTCAATACAGGACTAAGATTGAATCCTACTACACCGACTCTGGCGCTCGTCTGATGTGGCAGGGCTTGCAAACTATTACATACTACAAAGAGAAACCCAGCTGTGAGCTGCTCAGTGATCACGCTCTCCATAGCCGATGTGAGCAAGACTTTTAAACAGGTCATCATTCACAAAGCCGCGGGGCCAGATGGATTACCGGAACGTATACTCGGAGCATGCGCGGACCAACTGGCAAGTATAATTTTCAACCTCTCCCGAATCAGGTTTGTAATACCTACATGTTTCAAGCATACCACCATAGTCCCTGTGACAAGAAAACAAAGGTAACCTGCCTAAATGACTACCGCCCCATAGCACTCACGTCAGTAGCCATGAAGTGCTTTGAAAGTCTGGTCATGGCTCACAACACTATCATCCCGGAAACTGTAGACCCACTCCAATTCACATACTGCCCCAACAGATCCACAGATGGTGCAGTCGCACTCCACATTGTCCTTTCTCACCTGGACAAAAGGAACACCTATGTGAGAATGCTGTTCATTCACTACAGCTCAGCGTTCAACACCATAGTGCCCACAAAGCTCATCACTAAATTAAAGACCCTGGGACTAAACACCTCCCTCTGCTACTGGATCATGGGCCGCCCCCAGGTGGTAAGCGTCGGCAACAATACATCTGCCACACTGATCCTCAACACGGGGGCCCCTCAGGGGTGTGTGCTTAGTCCCCTCCTGTACTTCCTGTTCACCCACTACTGCGTGGCCAAGCATGGCTCCAACACCATTATCAAGTTTGCTGATGACACAACAGTGGTAGGTATAATCACCGACAGCGATGAGACCGGCTATAGGGAGGAGGTCAGAGACCTGGCAGTGTGGTGCCAGGATAACAACTTCTCCCTCAACGTGAGCAAGACAAAATTGATCATGGATGACAGGAAAAGGAGGGCTGAACACGCTCCCATTCACATCAACGGGGCTGTAGTGGAGCTGGTCGAGAGTTTCAAGTTCATTGGTGTCCTCATGGTCCAAACACACCAAGAAAGTCGTGAAGAGGGCACAACAACGCCTTTTCCCCCTCAGAAGACTGAGAAGATTTGGCATGGGTCCCCAGATCTTTAAAAAGTTCTACAGCTGCACCGTCGAGAGCATCCTGCCCAGTTGCATCACCGTCTGGTATGGCAACTGCTCGGCATCCGACCTTAAGGCGCTACAGAGGGTAGTGCGTACAGCCCAGTACATCACTTGGGCCAAGCTTCCTGCCATTCAGGACCTATATACTAGGCGGTGTCAGAGGAGGGCCCAAAAAAATGTCAGACTCCAGTCACCCAAGTCACTGTTCTCTCTGCTACTACACGGCAAGCGGTACCAGAGTGCCAAGTCTAGGTCCAAAAAGCTCATTATCTGCTTCTACCCCCTGTATATTGCCTCATTATTGTTATTTTATTTTACTTTTATTTTTGTATTTTTTTTTTTACATATGAAAATATTTTATTAAATGAACTAAACTGAGAATTTAACAAATAGCAGAAACACCACCACCTTGTGGTCACAACCTGGTAATATCAACCAAACAACTTAAATAAAGAAAAAATTCAGAACAGGGCTAAATAACCATCACCAAATTCACTGAGAATCCATTACATGGTGTAAAGAAACATTGCTCCTAGCTGTAGCTTCATAGCACTTGTCAGACATAGAGAACTGATACTGTATACTGGCCGTTGGGGTGGGCTTGGTTTGTGTGGTCCGTGGGTGTCTTTTGACTTCACGTCTTAATCATTGTTAAGAAGAGGTTTGGTCCAAACTGGATATTGGTTACTATATTTATAGAATTTTATATGAATGCTATAAATTGAAATGGGAGCAATCAATTAGCGTAATTTCTTTGAGTTCAAAAAGTTTTTCAACAAAACAATGTTGCAGGAATGCAATCTGAGATGGTGGGTGTCATTCCTCTTTCCTGTGCTTTTTGAGGTGGAACGACCCACTTTTCACTGGAGTGTAGGAATGTTGTACACTTCAAAGCTGGGCTACTGGTTTTTCTACTGCTGAAATGTCATTCTGGAGTTGACTTTCAACCTATACCTTTTGGGCACGTTGTTTCAAAAGGCGTTTTAAGGCCAGTCCTTTTAATAACAGTCAGACCTTTTGTCTCTTTCTGTTGGAATAACTGGAGTGCAGACACAAAATGAGGCTACCAATTTAATAAGGTGTTGAACTAGCCTAATGTTTCTGGTGATCAGCATTTTCTTATGCTGTGTGTAATATTTATTACAGTACTTTCAAAAGATTCCCCCAGCTCTCTTAGGATTAATGTTAGCTAAGGGACAGAGACCAGACCACTGTTGCTTCCATTTAATTGCACAATAAATTCATTAACCTCTGGACAGCCGTATTCGGCTGCTTGTTGATGCGTGGAGTTGTGTCATCGTCCAGTGTGATGACAGGAGATCACACAGACTGGCATGGAGAGTATGTCTGTCTCATTTCTCAGGCTCCTCATAATTTACACTGCCTGGCTGTTTTGGCAGGCATTCATCATGGTTTTACTCCACTACGTTAGCATCCCATCACGTGTACCAACGTGATTCATGGGTCCCTTCTAGGAGTTGTGGGCCTATTTCATCTGTCTGCTGGGGAAATCTTGAATCATGTCGTATTATAACTCAGTGATTTCTGAAAAGGAATCCCTTAGGATGAGCATAGTGATTTAACACCGAGGAAGAAGCACATTACTGAACTGTCAGAGCTCAATTATGTAGTAGATATTGAGATACAATTCCTCGGTGCTCAACCCTGTTTCTTGTGTCCTCTTCCATGATTATCATTAGTCCTATGACGACGATGTTCCTTCCTTGGAAAATAATTTTTAGGAGAATATCCGGCTGTTGGACATACCTTTGGTAATGCCCTTCTATGATAAGCATCATGATGCTTCTCCGTGGAGTGTCATTGATGAAGGGAATGTACTTAACGACCTGAGATCTAAGCCACACCCTGTCTGATTGCTGTTGATGATAGTGTTTGAGATGAATAGCTTTTCTCCCCCAAAGTTACTTTGCCACCGGCTTTTCACTGTTACCCCTATATACATTTAGTAGTGGCGCACCACTGCTGCTAAATTGTGGCCGTCGCCCACCCACCGCTGACTCTGCCACCGCTGCTGATATAACAAATCCTAGGGGGAAACACTGCCTGTGGTTGGCTGTGTGCAGTACACATGGGAACGTCATCTGTCAGGGGTTACGCCTAGGTGCGACTGCAGCCTCCCATACTGCAAATATGGTTACTGAATAACTGATAGCAAAACGAGGGAACTAGGACATTTCCCCATTGCAACAGTTTGATAAGTGGCAAATAAACCACTTTTTCAACTACTACTGTTTGCAACAGGATGTCACGTATGGACAGTCTGACGTTTTCATGAGGTGCAAGGCCAAGGCCTTCTAAAAGTGCTTCCGTGTATTGTCTTCCTGCCTTGAGATTTTTGTCCTGTGTCCTCCTTTGACCTCAGACAGCATTAGTACAGTATTAGCTGCTGCTACAATAACAATGACACTGACTTCAACTGTTTGTTTCCCAAGGCAGGAGATTATGAAGTGGAATGGCTGGGGGTACAGTGACTCCAAATTCCTCTTCAATAAGAAGGGTCAAGCAGAATTCACAGGCAAAAGGTACAGTATACTGTCCCCAACATTTGCAACCAATTTTTTTTTTTATTCTCATGAAGAACATGATATGTTTTATTATGATCTGTAAATATGAATGTATCCATTATTCAGTGATGGAATTCTCAATCTGGATTGAACACATTCTCAATCTGGATTGAACACATTCTCAATCTGGATTGCACTCTCCACTCCACTACATAAAGTTGAAGTCGGAAGTTTACATACATTTAGGATGGAGTCATTTAAAACTGGTTTTTCAACCTCTCCACAAATTTATTGTTAACAAACTATAGTTTTGGCAAGTCGGTTAGGACTTCTACTTTGCATGACAAAAGTAATTTTCCCAACAATTGTTTACAGACAGATTATTTCACTGTATCACAATTCCAGTGGGTCAGAAGTTTACATACACTAAGTTGACTGTGCCTTTTAAACAGCTTGGAAAATTCCAGAAAATGATGTCATGGCTTTAGAAGCTTCAGATAGGCTAATTGACATCATTTGAGTCAATTGGAGGTGTACCTGTGGATGTATTTCAAGGGCTACCTTCAAACTCAGTGCCTCTTTGCTTGACATCATGGGAAAATCAAAAGAAATCAGCCAAGACCTCAGAAAAACAATTGTAGACCTCCACAAGTCTGGTTCATCCTTGGGAACAATTTCCAAATGCTTGAAGGTACCACATTCATCTGTACAAACAATAGTACGCAAGTATAAACACCATGGGACCACGCAGCCGTCATACTGCTCAGGAAGGAGACGCATTCTGTCTCTTAGAGATGAACGTACTTTGGTGCGGAAAGTGCAAGTCAATCCCAGAACAACAGCAAAGGACCTTGTGAAGATGCTGGAGGAAACAGGAACGAAAGTATCTATATCCACAGTAAAACAAATCCTATATCGATATAACCTGAGAGGCCGCTCAGCAAGGAAGAAGCCACTGCTCCAGCAAAGACTACGGTTTGCAACTGCACATGGGGACAAAGCTCATACTTTTTGGAGAAATATCCTCTGGTCTGATGAAACAAAAATATAACTGTTTTGCCATAATGACCATCGTTATGTTTGGAGCCAAAAGGGGGAGGCTTGCAAGCTGAAGAACACCATCGCAACCGTGAAGCACGGGGGTGGCAGCATCATGTTGTGGGGGTGCTTTGCTGCAGGAGGGACTGGTGCACTTCACAAAATGGATGGCATCATGAGGATGGAAAATGATGTGGATATATTGAAACAACATCTCAAGACATCAGTCAGGAAGTTAAAGCTTTGAGCAATGGGTCTTCCAAATGGACAATGACCCCAAGCATACTTCCAAAGTTGTGGCAAAATGGCTTAAGGACGACAAAGTCAAGGTATTGGAGTGGCCATCACAAAGCCCTGACCTCAATCCCATAGAAAATTTGTGGGCAGAACTGAAAAAGCGTGTGCGAGCAAGGAGGCCTACAAACCTGACTCCGTTACACCAGTTCTGCCAGGAGGAATGGGCCAAAGTTCACCCAATTTATTGTGGGAAGCTTGTGGAAGGCTACCCAAAATGTTTGACCCAAGTTAAACAATTTAAAGGCAATGCTACCAAATACTAATTGAGTGTATGTAAACTTCTGACCCACTGGGAATGTGATGAAAGAAATAAAAGCTGAAATAAATCAATCTCTCTACTGTTATTCTGACATTTCACATTCTTACAATAAAGTGGTGATCCTAACTTGCCTAAGACAGGGAATTTGTACTAGGATTAAATATCAGAAATGGTGAAAAACTGAGTTTAAATGCATTTGACTAAGGTGTATGTAAACTTCCGACTTCAACTGTAAAACCTTCCCCTCCTTGGGTCGTCACTAGTTACCACAGCCACAAAGTCATAAACCCAGCCTATTTCTACAATTTCTCTTTTGAAAATGTGATTTTGAACCCTAACAATAACCACACTGCTAACCTTATGCCTAACCTTAAATTAAGACCCAAAAGCACATTTGTGTGGTCATGAATTTTTACGATATAGACAAGTTTGATATTGTTACTGTGCTATCTAGTGGAAACCTCCTCGAGATCCTAATTTAGAGTGGGGTGCTAGTGCCATCTAGTGGCTGGTATCTGTATCTTGCATATCTTGCCTCAATTCAGTCCCAGATTTAAGAGGTCAATTAGTGTGATTATCTGTGATTTGAAATTCCCTGTTGGAAACACGGATCATAGCCTTGAATGGAATGTTTGTACTTCTTCCCATTGACCATAGATTGGCTAACTGGGTTTTTTAGTTCTGTGTCTGCCAACAGTTCTCATGGTTGAAGGTGTGCAATATAACATTTGAAGAAATATGCCGAGTGCTGTCGGAAATGATTACTTTGAATCTCAGTGGATGTAGAGAAGCCTTTTATCTCCACTCTGCCTCTAGTGACTGAGGATGTGTTCAGTGCACACCGGCAGCAGACTGGATCGTTGTTTTACACCTTTTTATCTATCGCATTATAAAGGCAGAGATGGGCCTTAGTGTTTTGTACTTGTGATGTATAGTTTGAAGAACAAAGCCTTGCCTGTCAGACTCAAATCAAAGGGGTCTTGTAGACTGCATGCTGTACTCTGCTGTGCTGTATGTTAAGCTGTGTTTGCGTAAGGAGGGGGGATTATACAGGATGCTGTGCAGGAAATGGTTCCTCTGTTATTCTAGGTTCTAAATTGTATCAACCACCTCTTTCCATTCTGTGCCTTCTCTTTTGAATTATTTCTGGGTGCTACATATGTGTGGCTGGGTGGAAGGAATAAAAGTCAGAAATTTCTCCTCTCTTCCTGAGAGAATTCTCCTCTGTGACAGAGGCTTTTTCATTAAGGAGTGTGTTTCATGGTCTGCTGGACAAAGGCAGACTACAGTCCCCTGTTGTGCTGGCCTCTGCTGTGCCAGCGGTTCAAGTACACAGCGGCTGGCGTGACGGGGACGGCACGGACAGCGCTGTCATTGGTCTCGCCTAATAATTTCATTCAGCTCCGACCACTACACACTGACGGCACATCAATGACAGTCGGACAGGGTTTTCTGTGTATATTTCACCAGTTCCCAGCATAACACCTAGGTCTGAGGGATTATGTTTACAGATTGGGTCAGAGGTCAATTGTGAGGTAACTTTCCTTTATTCTAAACCTGTGTGTTTCTGTTCATTGCAGGTATAGGCTAAGCGGGATGGTCCTGCCCAGTTTGCAGGACTGGTTTGAAAACACCTTTGGCGCCAGTGTGAACCATAAAAGCCCCGCGACAGTGAGTGACGTGTTTTTCAACCCTCGTCACCTGTTGAATTGAATTCCAATGACCGCAGCAGTCTGTTAATGGCTCCTCCTCCCATGTCTTTGTCCCAGCCCGCCCTGAATGCCAGCGCTGTTCCACCGGCCAGTCTGAACGAGGCGTTCGTTGAGGACCTGAAGGCCACGGGCATCCCCTTCTCCCATGAGGCTGAGGACAGGGTGTTCCGTGCCCACGGTGAGGCATGCTGGGAAGGCTGTGATCCTCCAGGGCGATGGGTGTAGTCTGGAGGGGTCTCTCACAGACACTGAATGTTGTGATCATGACGTCACCTTTTTTGTTTTTACGTAGGACATAAGCAGCCTGAATCAGAGGAAGCTGTCAATTTCACACTAATTATACTGATCATACAACCATAATTGCTCTTTTTCGTAGTATACTAAGTATATTACATTTTTCTCTCTCTTATGTTAACAGGTCATTGTTTACATGAAATCTTTGCTCTCAGAGAAGGGAAGAAATTTGAGCGGGTTCCGGACATGGTGGTGTGGCCAAGTGAGTTTTTGTGACACTACTGTTGTAAATGGTCCTTGTTTAGATTTTTTTTTCCTCCCACATTGCTTCTTTCCATCCTGGCTTAGGTGATTTAAAGGGTTAATCTCTGCAGAGGCTAGGGATATTAATATGTATGAGCGGAGGCTTAAAAAGAAGCGTCAGGGGGAGGGCGTTTGATATCCAATACACCACGGCCTGGCCCAGCACAGTACCCCCATGAATTACGCCACTGAGATTGGTTCACTGCAGGTATGGCCGGCACTATTTTATAATGTAAATGAGTGTTGACTTATGGCTGGAACTTGATTAGCCGGCTCCCAAATGGCCAGCAAATCACAAAGCTCCTGTAGCAGCATTCAAATTGGAACATCCCCTGAATTTTAAACTCTCCAAATCCACACAAAATTGCACTCCCTCTAGTCGCAGCGATGTAAAACATGAATGCCAGTGTAGTTACTTTAGTACGGTTGTATATTTAAGTGGACCGTTGTTAGTCTTGTGAACTCTTATTCTCACACCGAAGCCCTTTGTTTAATTGGACGGCAGAGTGTGTCGGAACGGAGACATTTCTCATTGGCCTAGCGAGGGAGGGCTTGAGCCCAGTGAAGCTGATCCATGTAGGTGGATTTTTCTGCTCTGTCTCCTCACCCTCAGTCGCTCAGCCAGGGGACCAGTGTGAATGGACATGGGATTGGCCAGAGCACCTTGTCCGCATTGATCCCACACACCCCACCCCAGAGACCCGGGCTTCATGCTCTCTGGCTCCATCTCAGGAATGCCCCCAGCCAAATCAGAGACATCTTTCCCCGGAAGCCCCCCCCCCTCTGCCTATCCCTGTCTCTCCCTGTATCTCTGCCCTAATAGCCCAGGACTTATGTGAATGTTTGTTTTCCGGAGGCTGATGGTTTATGTGGCGTTTCTTAGTCCCTTTGCCACATGAGTACTCTTGTTCTCGTCCCCAACACTAATTTATGGCTGTGTGTTATATAATGACATGGGATAAAATGTCCATCCCAAAATTGTTGCGGTGTTCTTTGCCTCCGCAGACTGCCACAACGACGTAGTGAAAATTGTGGAGCTGGCATGCAAGCACAATGTTTGTTTGATACCGTACGGCGGTGAGTCTTTCAAAAAAATGTTTTGTAAACTCTATAGTACAATTCATTCTAATAATATCTGCTTAAAAAATAAATAAGAACATCTCCCAAATGTAATAACTGATTTACGAGCAGATTGATAATGATAACTGTTATGCCATGCCTTCACCATATAAGTCTGCTCCGGGTCCTTGCAGTACTCTCCTGGTCATGCGACCTGGTCCGGGAGAACTGCAGGCCCTAACCCCTCTCCTGTCTTCCTCCAGGAGGGACCAGTGTGACCAGTGCTCTAGAGTGCCCCCCGGAGGAGACTCGCTGCATCGTCTCTCTGGACACTTCACAGATGGTGGGGGAATCAGAGCTGCACACAGACATGCGTCCCATACAGCAATCTGCTCTGCTCAGCATTTTATCTCAACACGACTTACGCTATTCCTCTTTTTATATGACAGTATAATGTCTTGCATAGTACGATCAGCTGACAATATATATTTTAGTAGGGACAGTAAGCCGGGGTTTCTTTCTTTTGGATGTTAGAAGCTCCTGCTGCTGTGAATGTTGGAGTCTAGAACTAACTGTAGATGTGCAGACAGGAAAGGTAGCGGTCAGCAGAGGATGCTCCTATATCCACACCAAAGCTCATTCAGACTTCCAGCCGAGACTCACTCTCATTATTGAACTTTGGGAGAATCCTGTGGCAATAATTTGCCAAGCTATCCTCAGAGAAATGACTGTTAGTGAAGGATACCCAATAGGAAACAGCATTTAATAGCAGTACTGTACCACGGCGCTGTTGGACAACTCTCTGCCCAAGTGATATATTGGCAGTCTGGACAGCGCTAGTCCAGCAGCCACTGAGGGGGTGACGTAAATGCTCGTGACCAGTGCGCTGGGTCAAGGGTCACGGGGGGTAGCGGGTCTGAGGGAGGCACATGAAAGGCTGTGTATGACAGCAGCAGACACTTTTACTACCTCTGGAGAATGATTGATGGCTCTGGGAGGGGAGCTCAAGCTGGGTCAGGAGGTTCCTGGAGAGGCTGAAACGAGAGGGGGATATGCTGGACTGAATGTTTTTAAAAGGAGGTTAACCTTTTGGAATCTATCTGACTGATGCTCATACTCATGCCTTCCACATGTGTGCTTCACCTCGTTGTTGGGAATCGCTACTGAAATACCCCCCCTTCAACAAGCAACAAGAGGTTGGGCGGTTATTGCCTTTCTCATTGGTAGATGTTGTGGTCACTACAGAATCTGTTTTCTCGTCACAGTCGTTACAAAATGCTGCATGCTGACCTGTTTGGGCGTTTAGAAGTAAGACAACTGGAATGTATTTTAAGGCAGTGATTCAATGGGTGAAGGCAGACTTTGGAGGACAGCCATGAGTATTTGCTGTCAATGCAACTGCATTAGAATAAAAAAATCCTCTCTCTAACCTGTAGCAGATGTATCGGATACAGAGCCTGCTTTTCATTTGGGCTCAACTCATAAGGCATCGAACCAAGAGCTTGTTTTGTTTGTTCTAGTGGCATAAGCGAACAAAGCAGTGACATTTTCTGACCTCCTGAGTTTTTGTCTTTGCATCTGCAGAACCGCATTTTGTGGATCGACGAGAAGAATTTAGTCGCCCACGTTGAAGCTGGCATCATCGGTCAGGATCTGGAGAGATTAGTAAGTGGTTTGCCTTCGTCAGAGCTCAAGTTTCTAAACCATTTCATACCCAATCATTTCCCATGAAAGGCTCATGTCATTAAGATGGTAAGATGGCCACGAAATCAACTCTCATCCTTTCACCTATAGGAGACCATGCCTCTTCACCCTGGGTTAGTTGTTTACTGGGAGTACAGGGAGACCATGCCTCTTCACCCTGGGTTAGTTGTTTACTGGGAGTACAGGGAGACCATGCCTCTTCACCCTGGGTTAGTTGTTTACTGGGAGTACAGGGAGACCATGCTCGGCAGGTCTGAATGGGAGTAGAAGGGGTAACTATGTTCCACAGCAGAGCAGTGAAGTGTAGAGGCTTGGGCGATGAGCAGATGGCACCATGAAGCTAATTCAGGAAAAAAATGGAGAAGGAGCCAGTGTTTGATGTGGAGGAATGCGTGTGCTGCATCTCAAACAGGCGCCACTTTTGCATATAGAGAGAGGCCATTTTGACTGAGCAGATGGCTCAGTATTGAAAGCTGCCTGTCGGGGAGAGCAGTGCCATAAAACACGGCCTGACTCTCCTCACGTCACCCAGAAGAGAGGAGCCATTAGAGCAGACCAGGGCCATGGCTGCCTGCCGCAGGGGCCCAGCACTCAGACAGGGCTCTACAGCTTTATTACCTCAAATATCTTTCATTGTGCTCCTAAATGGCTTTGTGCGATCACACATTCTCCTTTTTTCCCTAAAAGGTCAGCGTAGAGCCTTGTCAGACCAGGGGCCAGCCCACCATCCAAAACTATCTCCTCCACCTTTATTTTGGTCGGTTTATTTTAGACCGTTGTAAAAAAAATAAAGTGTGATGTTATCAAGCCAAGAATTCTGATCACAAAAGCCCCATAACGATCCCACCATTTGAATCCAACAATGGAAGAGGAGTTTTGTTTGTCTCATGCCGTTTTTGGTTTCATACCAAATTCTTGTGGTTTTAGTGGTTGAGTTCTTTTAACCACCTACAGTATGTGCTCCTATGAATACGAATGAGTGTACTGCTCTGTTGTGTGTCCTCCGCAGCTCAACGAGAGCGGATACTGCACGGGGCATGAGCCCGACTCCATGGAGTTCAGTTCCCTAGGAGGCTGGGTGGCCACGAGGGCATCGGGCATGAAGAAGAACGTATACGGCAACATCGAGGACCTGGTACGTGCCCGTCCTCTTCTCTCTGACGAGCTCTGATCCTACTAGGAGACTGAACAGGCAACAGGTTTTAAAGTGAAAGGCACTAATTAGCGACATGCACGTGAAGTTGCTGGTGCGGGCCATCAAAACCATCGCTATGGGAACCATTCTATTTGTTTTTCCTGGGAAGAAGCCTGCTTGCTTTGGTTAAGATCTGTCAATGGTTAACAGAATGTAGCCTTGAATATGACCTCAGCAGCCCAGGTAGCTCCTCTCTGCGGCTATTAAAGTCAAATGTAGTGACTTGAGCTGCCATCTTGTTCGTCCTGTGTGCAGGTGATCCACCTAAAGGTGGTGACCCCTCGAGGGGTGATAGAGAAGAGCTGCCAGGGGCCACGCATGTCCACTGGGCCAGACATCCACCACTTCATCCTGGGCTCAGAAGGTAAGACTCACCTCTCCTCTCGTGGCGCATGACTGCAACATGCTAAAAGTTTGCCCTATCTGCATGAGTTCACACGTGTGTGTGTGTGTGTGTGTGTTATGTGATGGGGGTGTTGTAGTAACGCGGTACTTCTCACGTAGTGGCTCAGGTTAACTTGAACCAGAGTGGGAGAAGAGATCTAGCCATGAGAGAGGGCTATTGGTTTCGGGGCCTCTGTGCTTCATGCCTGCCCAAGCCCCCACCCCTTCTGCCCCCTGTCCTTGTGAGAGAGCCCAGTGAGAATAGTGCCATATGCCAGACCCCCCACACACACACACACACATAAAGAGGAGGTGCAGGGACTCCTGGCACTGCAGTGTTCAACAGCTGTGGGTACACACGCCCAACAAAGCACTGCAAGCTGCTCACTGACTACACACTGGGGCTGGGCAGACATCTCCATTTGTACTCATTAGAATGGTTTTTTGGGATACTTAACGCACATCTGCGAATGAAAGCCTAACAACATGGATTTAATTTAGTCCAATCATCTCTTTTTAAATTACCTTCAATTCAGGGACACAGAGTTTGAAATAAAGACTATCGGAATTGTTGAAAGGGGAGGATGGGTTGGCTCAGATGTGCCAAACTAGTTGTTCCTCGTCTAAATGGTATTAGGCTTGAGTTTTTAGGCCATTTTTTTTATTTTATTCTGCTGCCTACTGTGAAGCCAGCCCCTGTTAGGTAGGAGAGGAGACGGGACCACCTTGTCCCCAGTCTCAGACACTGTGTGGGCTCCTGGCTGGGCGGCCTGCTCTGCTGCTGGAGCTGAGAGAGAGAGAGGTCATACCTCTGCTTGGTCTCATTACAATATCTCCCCTTGCACACGCATCCCACACGCTGACACCTGGCCACACAACAGAGCCCCTAGCACTGGAACCCAAACACTGCTCTGCGTGTTAAGTGGCCAGGCGTCCATTTCATAAAAAATGACTAAGAACCCTCTTCCTCTTCTCATTCCGCACACAGTATCTCGCCTCTCGCTAATCTCCCTGACCTTGAAGCGGCCTGAATACCGAACTATTTCCCTCTGTCCTTCTCTAAGCAGCGTAAAAAGGGATTGATTGGAATAATCAATAATAATCAGGTTTCTGCTTCTAAGCCATTGCCAACGTTATGCAGGTGTGTGAAGCAGACCAGCACTAATCTCATGTTGTGTGGAATTAATGTGATGTGAAACTGCCTCCTTTGACTCCTAACGAGTGGCCTCAGGTTTCAGCTGCATGGCATCTCCCACATCAGGCTTGTTCACTGCTGCTTTTGACAGGAAGTACTTTTTTTCCCTCACTGTGGGATAACAGAACGTAGGAAATACTGCATGGTGCTGACTCCTCTGTTGGAAGGGACATCTCCTCTAAACAACCCTGGTTATAGCAAGGTTAGAGAGGGCATGTTTCCAAAGAGGATTGCAGTAAAAATGGCTCCTGCTGTCCCACTCGCATGTGATACAGTCTCCTCCTCTGGAGTCGGTGTGTTAGTTGACCTTGCAGAGCGCTTTCTGCTGGTCCTACCCAGCCTCTGTCTCGCGCTCTCTGTCTCGCGCTCTCTGTCTCTGTCTCTGTCTCGCGCTCTCTGTCTCTGTCTCTGTCTCGCGCTCTCTGTCTCTGTCTCTGTCTCGCGTCTCTGTCTCTGTCTCGCGCTCTCTGTCTCTGTCTCGCTCTCTGTCTCGCTCTCTGTCTCGCGCTCTCTGTCTCGCGCTCTCTGTCTCGCGCTCTCTGTCTCGCGCTCTCTGTCTCGCGCTCTCTGTCTCGCGCTCTCTGTCTCGCGCTCTCTGTCTCGCGCTCTCTGTCTCGCTCTCTGTCTCGCGCTCTCTGTCTCGCGCTCTCTGTCTCGCGCTCTCTGTCTCGCGCTCTCTGTCTCGCGCTCTCTGTCTCGCGCTCTCTGTCTCGCGCTCTCTGTCTCGCGCTCTCTGTCTCGCGCTCTCTGTCTCGCGCTCTCTCTGTCTCGCTCTCTCTCGCTCTCTGTCTCGCGCTCTCTGTCTCGCGCTCTCTGTCTCGCGCTCTCTGTCTCGCGCTCTCTGTCTCGCGCTCTCTGTCTCGCGCTCTCTGTCTCGCTCTCTCTGTCTCGCGCTCTCTGTCTCTGCTCTCTGTCTCGCTCTCTCTCTGTCTCGCTCTCTCTGTCTCGCGCTCTCTGTCTCTCGCTCTCTGTCTCTCGCTCTCTCTGTCTCTCTCTGTCTCGCTCTCTGTCTCGCGCTCTCTGTCTCGCTCGCTCTCTGCTCTCTCTCTCTGTCTCTCGCTCTCTCTCTCTGTCTCTCTGGCTCTCTCTGTCTCTCGCTCTCGCTCTCTCTCTGTCTCTCGCTCGCTCTCTCTGTCTCTCGCTCGCTCTCTCTGTCTCTCGCTCGCTCTCTCTCTGTCTCTCGCTCGCTCTCTCTGTCTCTCGCTCTCTCTCTCTGTCTCTCGCTCGCTCTCTCTCTGTCTCTCGCTCGCTCTCTCTCTGTCTCTCGCTCGCTCTCTCTCTGTCTCTCGCTCGCTCTCTCTCTGTCTCTCGCTCGCTCTCTCTCTGTCTCTCGCTCGCTCTCTCTCTGTCTCTCGCTCGCTCTCTCTCTGTCTCTCGCTCTCTCTCTCTCTGTCTCTCGCTCGCTCTCTGTCTCTCGCTCTCTCTCTGTCTCTCGCTCGCTCTCTCTGTCTCGCTCTCTCTCTGTCTCTCTCTGCTCGCTCTGTCTCTCGCTCTGCTCTCTCTCTGCTCTCTCTCGCTCTGCTCTCTCTGTCTCGCTCTGTCTCGCTCTGCTCGCTCTGTCTCGCTCTGTCTGTCGCTCTGTCTCTCGCTCTGTCTGTCGCTCTGTCTGTCGCTCTGTCTGTCGCTCTGTCTGTCGCTCTGTCTCTCGCTCTGTCTGTCGCTCTGTCTCTCGCTCTCTCTCTCTGTCTCTCGCTCTGTCTGTCTGTCTGTCTCTCGCTCTGTCTCTCGCTCGCTCTCTGTCTCTCGCTCGCTCTCTGTCTCTCGCTCGCTCTCTGTCTCTCGCTCTCTCTCTGTCTCGCTCTCTCTCTGTCTCTCGCTCTGTCTCTCGTCTCTCTCTCTCTCGCTCTCTCGCTCGCTCTGTCTCGCTCTGTCTCGCTCTGTCTCGCTCTGTCTGTCGCTCTGTCTGTCGCTCTGTCTCTCGCTCTGTCTGCTCGCTCTGTCTGTCGCTCTGTCTGTCGCTCTGTCTGTCGCTCTGTCTGTCGCTCTGTCTGTCGCTCTGTCTCTCGCTCTGTCTGTCGCTCTGTCTGTCGCTCTGTCTGTCGCTCTGTCTCTCGCTCTGTCTCTCGCTCTGTCTGTCGCTCTGTCTGTCGCTCTGTCTGTCGCTCTGTCTGTCGCTCTGTCTGTCGCTCTGTCTGTCGCTCTGTCTCTCGCTCTGTCTCTCGCTCTGTCTGTCGCTCTGTCTCTCGCTCTGTCTCTCGCTCTGTCTCTCGCTCTGTCTGTCGCTCTGTCTGTCTCTGTCTGTCGCTCGCTCTGTCTCTCGCTCTGTCTCTCGCTCTGTCTCTCTCGCTCTGTCTCTCGCTCTGTCTCTCGCTCTGTCTCTCGCTCTGTCTCTCGCTCTGTCCCTCGCTCTGTCTCTCGCTCTGTCTGTCGCTCTGTCTGTCGCTCTGTCTGTCGCTCTGTCTGTCGCTCTGTCTCTCGCTCTGTCTCTCGCTCTGTCTCTCGCTCTGTCTCTCGCTCTGTCTCTCGCTCTGTCTCTCGCTCTGTCTCTCGCTCTGTCTCTCGCTCTGTCTCTCGCTCTGTCTCTCGCTCTGTCTCTCGCTCTGTCGCTCGCTCTGTCGCTCGCTCTGTCGCTCGCTCTGTCGCTCGCTCTGTCGCTCGCTCTGTCGCTCGCTGTCTCTCGCTCTATCGCTCGCTCGCTCTCTCTCTGTCTCTCGCTCTCTCGCTCTCTCTCTGTCTCTCGCTCTCTCGCTCTCTCTCTGTCTCTCGCTCTCTCTCTCTCTCTCTGATGTGTGAGCAGACTCTCTCTCTCTCTGTCTCTCGCTCTGTCTCTCTGTCTCTCGCTCTGTCTCTCTCTGCTCTCTCTCTGTCTCTCGCTCTGTCTCTCGCTCTCTGTCTCTCGCTCTCTCTCTCTGTCTCTCGCTCTCTCTCTCTCTCTGTCTCTCTCGCTCTGTCTCTCGCTCTGTCTCTCGCTCTGTCTCTCGCTCTGTCTCTCGCTCTGTCTCTCGCTCTGTCTCTCGCTCTGTCCCTCGCTCTGTCCCTCGCTCTGTCCCTCGCTCTGTCCCTCGCTCTGTCCCTCGCTCTGTCCCTCGCTCTGTCCGTCGCTCTGTCCGTCGCTCTGTCCGTCGCTCTGTCCGTCGCTCTGTCCGTCGCTCTGTCACGTCGCTCTGTCCGTCGCTCTGTCCGTCGCTCTGTCTCGTCGCTCTGTCCGTCGCTCTGTCCGTCGCTCTGTCCGTCGCTCTGTCCGTCGCTCTGTCGCTCTCTCTCTCGCTCTCTCTCTCGCTCTCTGTGTCTCTCGCTCTCTGTCTTGCCCTCCCTCCCTCCGTCTCGCCCTCCCTCCCTCCCTCCGTCTCGCCCTCCCTCCGTCTCGCCCTCCTCCCTCCCTCCGTCTCGCGCATCCTCCCTCCCTCCGTCTCGCGCTCCCTCCCTCCCTCCGTCTCGCGCTCCCTCCCTCCCTCCGTCTCGCTCCTCCCTCCCTCCGTCTCGCGCTCCTCCCTCCCTCCCTCCCTCCGTCTCGCCCTCCCTCCCTCCCTCCGTCTCGCTCCCTCCCTCCCTCCGTCTCGCTCCCTCCCTCCCTCCCTCCGTCTCGCGCTCCCTCCCTCCCTCCGTCTCGCGCTCCCTCCCTCCGTCTCGCGCTCCCTCCCTCCGTCTCGCTCCCTCCCTCCATCTCGCGCTCCCTCCGTCTCGCGCTCCCTCCCTCCCTCCCTCCCTCCGTCTCGCCCTCCCTCCCTCCCTCCCTCCGTCTCGCCCTCCTCCCTCCCTCCCTCCCCCGTCTCGCGCTCCCTCCTCCCTCCCCCCGTCTCGCGCTCCCTCCCTCCCTCCCTCCGTCTCGCGCTCCCTCCCTCCCTCCCTCCAGTCTCGCGCTCCCTCCCTCCCTCCGTCTCGCCCCCCCTCCGTCTCGCTCTCTCTCGCTGTCTCTCGCTCTGTCTCTCGCTCTGTCTCTCGCTCTGTCTCTCGCTCTGTCTCTCTGTGTCTCTCGCTCTCTCTCTGTCTCGCTCTCTCTCTCTGTCTCGCGCTCCCTCCCTCCCTCCGTCTCGCCCTCCCTCCCTCCCGTCTCGCGCACCCTCCCTCCCTCCGTCTCGCGCTCCCTCCCTCCCTCGCTCCCTCCGTCTCGCCCTCCCTCCCTCCGTCTCGCCCTCCCTCCCTCCCTCCGTCTCGCTCCCTCCCTCCCTCCCTCCGTCTCGCTCTCTCCCTCCCTCCCTCCGTCTCGCGCTCCCTCCCTCCCTCCCTCCGTCTCGCTCCCTCCCTCCCTCCCTCCGTCTCGCGCTCCCTCCCTCCCTCCCTCCGTCTCGCGCTCCCTCCCTCCCTCCGTCTCGCGCTCCCTCCCTCCCTCCGTCTCGCCTCCCTCCCTCCCTCCGTCTCGCCCTCCCTCCCTCCGTCTCGCTCCCTCCCTCCCTCCCTCCGTCTCGCTCCCTCCCTCCCTCCCGTCTCGCGCTCCCTCCCTCCATCCCTCCCTCCGTCTCGCGCTCCCTCCATCCCTCCCTCCGTCTCGCGCTCCCTCCCTCCCTCCCTCCGTCTCGCGCTCCCTCCCTCCCTCCCTCCCTCCCTCCGTCTCGCGCTCCCTCCCTCCCTCCCTCCGTCTCGCGCTCCTCCCTCCCTCCCTCCCTCCGTCTCGCTCCCTCCCTCCCTCCGTCTCGCTCCTCCCTCCCTCCCTCCCCGTCTCCTCGCTCCCTCCGTCTCGCGCTCCCTCCCTCCCTCCCTCCGTCTCCGCTCTCTCTCGCTCTCTCTCGCTGTCTCGCTCTCTCTCGCTGTCTCTCGCTGTCTCTCGCTCTCTCTCTCTCTCTGTCTCGCGCTCCCTCCCTCCCTCCGTCTCGCTCCCTCCCTCCCTCCGTCTCGCGCTCCCTCCCTCCCTCCGTCTCGCGCTCCCTCCCTCCCTCCGTCTCGCGCTCCCTCCCTCCCTCCGTCTCGCGCTCACTCCCTCCCTCCGTCTCGCGCTCCCTCCCTCCCTCCGTCTCGCGCTCCCTCCCTCCGTCTCGCGCCCTCCCTCCCTCCGTCTCGCGCTCCCTCCCTCCCTCCGTCTCGCGCTCCCTCCCTCCGTCTCGCGCTCCCTCCGTCTCGCGCTCCCTCCGTCTCGCGCTCCTCCCTCCCTCCCTCCGTCTCGCCCTCCCTCCCTCCGTCTCGCGCTCCCTCCCTCCCTCCCTCCGTCTCGCTCCTTCCTCCCTCCCTCCGTCTCGCGCTCCCTCCCTCCCTCCGTCTCGCGCTCCTCCCTCCCTCCCTCCGTCTCGCTCCCTCCCTCCCTCCGTCTCGCTCCCTCCCTCCCTCCCTCCGTCTCGCGCTCCCTCCCTCCCTCCCTCCGTCTCGCTCCCTCCCTCCCTCCCTCCGTCTCGCGCTCCCTCCCTCCCTCCCTCCGTCTCGCTCCCTCCCTCCCTCCCTCCGTCTCGCGCTCCTCCCTCCCTCCCTCCGTCTCGCTCCTCCCTCCCTCCCTCCGTCTCGCGCTCCCTCCCTCTCGCGCTCAGTCCCTCGCTCCTCCCTCCGTCTCGCGCTCCTCCTCCCTCCCTCCGTCTCGCGCTCCCTCCCTCCCTCCCTCCGTCTCGCGCTCCCTCCCTCCCTCCCTCCGTCTCGCGCTCCTCCCTCCCTCCCTCCGTCTCGCCCTCCCTCCCTCTCGCTCCCTCGCTCCCTCCCTCCGTCTCGCTCCTCCCTCCCTCCCTCCGTCTCGCCCTCCCTCCCTCCCTCCCTCCGTCTCGCGCTCCCCTCCCTCCCTCCCTCCGTCTCGCGCTCCTCCCTCCCTCCCTCCGTCTCGCTCCCTCCCTCCCTCCCTCCGTCTCGCTCCCTCCCTCCCTCCCTCCGTCTCGCGCTCCTCCCTCCCTCCCTCCCTCCGTCTCGCGCTCCCTCCCTCCCTCCCTCCGTCTCGCGCTCCTCCCTCCCTCCCTCCGTCTCGCGCTCCCTCCCTCCGTCTCGCTCTCCCTCCCTCCGTCTCGCTCCCTCCCTCCTCGCTCCGTCTCGCTCCCTCGCTCCGTCTCCCCTCCGTCTCGCGCTCCCTCCCTCCCTCCCTCCGTCTCGCTCCCTCCCTCCCTCCCTCCGTCTCGCTCCTCCCTCCGTCTCGCGCTCCTCCCTCCGTCTCCTCCCTCCCTCCGTCTCGCGCTCCCTCCCTCCGTCTCGCGCTCCCTCCGTCTCGCTCTCCTCCCTCCCTCCGTCTCGCGCTCCCTCCCTCCCTCCCTCCGTCTCGCGCTCCTCCCTCCTCCCTCCGTCTCGCGCTCCTCGCTCCGTCTCGCGCTCCTCGCTCCGTCTCGCTCCTCCTCCGTCTCGCTCTACCTCGCTCCGTCTCGCTCCCTCCTCCGTCTCGCTCCCTCGCTCCGTCTCGCGCCCTCCCTCCCTCCGTCTCGCGCTCCCTCCCTCCCCCTCCGTCTCGCGCTCCCTCCCTCCCTCCCTCCCGTCTCGCTCCCTCCCTCCCTCCGTCTCGCGCTCCTCCCTCCGTCTCGCTCCTCCCTCCGTCTCGCCTCCCTCCCTCCGTCTCCCCTCCCTCCCTCCGTCTCGCTCCCTCGCTCCGTCTCCTCCCTCGCTCCGTCTCCCTCCCTCGCTCCGTCTCGCTCCTCCTCCCTCTCGCGCTCCTCGCTCCGTCTCGCTCCCTCCCCTCCGTCTCGCTCCCCTCCCTCCTCCGTCTCGCGCTCCTCCTCCGTCTCCTCCCTCGCTCCGTCTCCTCCCTCCTCCGTCTCGCGCTCCCTCCCTCCCTCCCTCCGTCTCGCGCTCCCTCCCTCCCTCCCTCCGTCTCGCGCTCCCTCCCTCCCTCCCTCCCTCCCTCCCTCCGTCTCGCGCTCCCTCCCTCCTCCCTCCGTCTCGCGCTCCTCCCTCCCTCCCTCCGTCTCGCGCTCCCTCCCTCCCTCCGTCTCGCTCCGTCTCGCGCTCCCTCCCTCCCTCCCTCCGTCTCGCGCACCCTCCCTCCCTCCCTCCGTCTCGCGCTCCTCCCTCCCTCCCTCCGTCTCGCTCCCTCCCTCCCTCCCTCCGTCTCGCGCTCCTCCCTCCCTCCCTCCGTCTCGCGCTCCTCCCTCCGTCTCCCTCCCTCCCTCCGTCTCGCCCTCCCTCCCTCCGTCTCGCCCTCCCTCCCTCCGTCTCCCCTCCCTCCCTCCCTCCGTCTCGCCCTCCCTCCCTCCCTCCGTCTCCCCTCCCTCCCTCCGTCTCGCCCTCCCTCCCTCCCTCCCTCCGTCTCGCCCTCCCTCCCTCCCTCCCTCCGTCTCGCCCTCCCTCCCTCCCTCCGTCTCGCCCTCCCTCCCTCCCTCCGTCTCGCCCTCCCTCCCTCCCTCCGTCTCGCCCTCCCTCCCTCCCTCCGTCTCGCCCTCCCTCCCTCCCTCCGTCTCGCCCTCCCTCCCTCCCTCCCGCGCTCCTCCCTCCCTCCCTCCGTCTCGCCCTCCCTCCGTCTCGCCCTCCTCCCTCCGTCTCGCGCTCCTCCCTCCTCCCTCCGTCTCGCGCTCCCTCCCCTCCCTCCGTCTCGCGCTCCCTCCCTCCCTCCGTCTCGCCCTCCCTCCCTCTGTCTCGCCCTCCCTCCCTCTGTCTCCCTCCCTCCCTCTGTCTCGCCTCCCTCCCTCCGTCTCGCCCTCCCTCCCTCTGTCTCGCCCTCCTCCCTCCGTCTCGCCCTCCCTCCCTCCGTCTCGCCCTCCCTCCCTCCGTCTCGCCCTCCCTCCCTCCCGCGCTCCTCCGCGCTCCTCCCTCCCTCCGTCTCGCCCTCCCTCCGTCTCGCCCTCCCTCCCTCCGTCTCGCGCTCCCTCCCTCCCTCCCTCCCTCCGTCTCGCTCCCTCCCTCCCTCCCTCCCCTCCGTCTCGCGCTCCTCCTCCCTCCGTCTCGCTCCTCCCTCCCTCCCTCCGTCTCGCGCTCCTCCCTCCCTCCCTCCGTCTCGCGCTCCCTCCCTCCCTCCCTCCTCCCGCCCTCCCTCCCTCCGTCTCTCCCTCCCTCCCTCCCTCCGTCTCGCCCTCCTCCCTCCCTCCGTCTCGCCCTCCTCCCTCCCTCCCTCCTCTGTCTCCCCTCCCTCCCTCCGTCTCGCCCTCCTCCCTCCCTCCCTCCGTCTCGCCCTCCTCCCTCCCTCCCTCCGTCTCGCCCTCCCTCCCTCCCTCCCTCCGTCTCGCCCTCCCTCCCTCCCTCCCTCCGTCTCGCCCTCCCTCCCTCCCTCCCTCCGTCTCGCCCTCCCTCCCTCCTCCCTCCGTCTCGCCCTCCTCCCTCCCTCCCTCCGTCTCGCCCTCCCTCCCTCCCTCCCTCCGTCTCGCCCTCCCTCCCTCCCTCCCTCCCGTCTCGCCCTCCCTCCCTCCCTCCCTCCCCTCCGTCTCGCCCTCCCTCCCTCCCTCCCTCCCTCCCTCCGTCTCGCTCCCTCCCTCCCTCCCTCCCTCCGTCTCGCCCTCCCTCCCTCCCTCCCTCCCTCCGTCTCGCCCTCCCTCCCTCCCTCCGTCTCGCCCTCCTCCCTCCCTCCCTCCGTCTCGCCCTCCCTCCCTCCCTCCCTCCGTCTCGCCCTCCTCCCTCCCTCCCTCCAGTCTCGCCCTCCCTCCCTCCCTCCCTCCGTCTCGCCCTCCCTCCCTCCCTCCCTCCGTCTCGCCCTCCCTCCCTCCCTCCCTCCGTCTCGCCCTCCCTCCCTCCCTCCCTCCGTCTCGCCCTCCCTCCCTCCCTCTGTCTCGCCCTCCCTCCCTCCCTCCGTCTCGCGCTCCCTCCCTCCCTCCGTCTCGCGCTCCTCCCTCCCTCCCTCCGTCTCACGCTCCTCCCTCCCTCCGTCTCCCCTCCCTCTCGCCCTCCCTCCCTCCGTCTCCCCTCCCTCCCTCCGTCTCAAGCCCTCCCTCCCTCCGTCTCGCCCTCCCTCCCTCCCTCCGTCTCGCCCTCCCTCCCTCCGTCTCCCCTCCCTCCCTCCCTCCGTCTCGCTCCCTCCCTCCCTCCGTCTCGCCCTCCCTCCCTCCCTCCGTCTCACGCTCCCTCCCTCCCTCCGTCTCCCCCTCCCTCTCGCCCCCTCCCTCCCTCCGTCTCCCCTCCCTCCCCCCGTCTCGCCCTCCCTCCCTCCGTCTCCCCTCCCTCCCTCCCTCCGTCTCGCCCTCCCTCCCTCCCTCCGTCTCGCCCTCCTCCCTCCCTCCCGTCTCGCCCTCCCTCCCTCCGTCTCGCCCTCCCTCCCTCCCTCCGCTCCCTCCCTCCCTCCGTCTCGCCCTCCCTCCCTCCCTCCGTCTCGCGCTCCTCCCTCCCTCCGTCTCGCTCCCTCCCTCCCTCCGTCTCGCGCTCCTCCCTCCCTCCCTCCCTCGTCTCGCCCTCCCTCCGTCTCGCGCTCCTCCCTCCCTCCCTCCGTCTCGCCCTCCCTCCGTCTCGCCCTCCCTCCGTCTCGCTCCTCTCCCCTCTCCTCCTCCCTCCGTCTCCCTCCCTCCCTCCGTCTCGCTCCTCCCTCCCTCCCTCCGTCTCGCCCTCCCTCCCTCCCTCCGTCTCGCCCTCCCTCCTCCCTCCCTCCGTCTCGCCCTCCCTCCTCCCTCCGTCTCCCCTCCCTCCCTCCGTCTCGCCTCCCTCCCTCCCTCCCTCCCTCCCTCCCTCTGTCTCGCCCTCCCTCCTCCCTCCCTCCGTCTCCCTCCCCCCCTCCCTCCCTCTGTCTCGCCCTCCCTCCCTCTGTCTCGCCCTCCCTCCCTCTGTCTCGCCCTCCTCCCTCCGTCTCGCCCTCCCTCCCTCCCCCTCCCTCTGTCTCGCCCTCCCTCCCTCTGTCTCGCCCTCCCTCCCTCCGTCTCGCCCTCCCTCCCTCCCTCCGTCTCGCCCTCCCTCCCTCCGTCTCGCCCTCCCTCCCTCCCTCCCTCCGTCTCGCCCTCCTCCCTCCCTCCCTCTCGTCTCCCTCCCTCCCTCCTCCGTCTCGCCCTCCCTCCCTCCCTCCGTCTCGCCCTCCCTCCCTCCCTCCGTCTCGCCCTCCCTCCCTCCCTCCGTCTCGCCCTCCCTCCCTCCCTCCGTCTCGCCCTCCCTCCCTCCCTCCCGCTCCCTCCCTCCTCCCTCCGTCTCGCCCTCCCTCCGTCTCGCCCTCCCTCCCTCCGTCTCGCTCCTCCCTCCCTCCCCTCCGTCTCGCGCTCCTCCCTCCCTCCGTCTCGCGCTCCCTCCCTCCCTCCGTCTCGCCCTCCCTCCCTCTGTCTCGCCCTCCCTCCCTCTGTCTCGCCTCCCTCCCTCTGTCTCCCCTCCCTCCTCCGTCTCGCCCTCCCTCCCTCCGTCTCGCCCTCCCTCCCCTCCGTCTCGCCCTCCCTCCCTCCGTCTCGCCCTCCCTCCCTCCGTCTCGCCCTCCCTCCCTCCCTCTCCTCCGCGCTCCTCCCCTCCCTCCGTCTCGCCCTCCCTCCGTCTCGCCCTCCCTCCCTCCGTCTCGCTCCCTCCCTCCCTCCCTCCCTCCGTCTCGCGCTCCTCCCTCCCCCTCCCTCCCGTCTCGCGCTCCCTCCCTCCCTCCGTCTCGCGCTCCTCCCTCCCTCCCTCCGTCTCGCGCTCCTCCCTCCCTCCCTCCGTCTCGCGCTCCTCCCTCCCTTCCTCCGTCTCGCCCTCCCTCCCTCCGTCTCGCCCTCCCTCCTCCCTCCGTCTCGCCCTCCCTCCCTCCCTCCGTCTCGCCCTCCCTCCCTCCCTCCCTCTGTCTCGCCCTCCCTCCCTCCGTCTCGCCCTCCCTCCCTCCCTCCCTCCGTCTCGCCCTCCTCCCTCCTCCCTCCGTCTCGCCCTCCTCCCTCCCTCCCTCCGTCTCGCCCTCCTCCCTCCCTCCCTCCGTCTCGCCCTCCCTCCCTCCCTCCCTCCGTCTCGCCCTCCCTCCCTCCCTCCCTCCCGTCTCGCCCTCCCTCCCTCCCTCCCTCCGTCTCGCCCTCCCTCCCTCCCTCCCTCCGTCTCGCCCTCCCTCCCTCCCTCCCTCCGTCTCGCCCTCCCTCCCTCCCTCCCTCCCTCCCTCCGTCTCGCCTCCTCCTCCCTCCCTCCCTCCGTCTCGCCCTCCCTCCCTCCCTCCCTCCCTCCGTCTCGCCTCCCTCCCTCCCTCCCTCCCTCCGTCTCGCCCTCCCTCCCTCCCTCCCTCCCTCCGTCTCGCCCTCCCTCCCTCCCTCCCTCCTCCGTCTCGCCCTCCCTCCCTCCCCTCCCTCCGTCTCGCCCTCCCTCCCTCCCTCCCTCCGTCTCGCCCTCCCTCCCTCCGTCTCGCCCTCCTCCCTCCCTCCCTCCGTCTCGCCCTCCCTCCCTCCCTCCCTCCGTCTCGCCCTCCCTCCCTCCCTCTGTCTCGCCCTCCTCCCTCCCTCCGTCTCGCCTCCCTCCCTCCCTCCGTCTCGCCCTCCCTCCCTCCGTCTCGCCCTCCTCCCTCCCTCCCTCCGTCTCGCCCTCCTCCCTCCCTCCCTCCGTCTCGCCCTCCCTCCCTCCCTCTGTCTCGCCCTCCCTCCCTCCCTCCGTCTCGCGCTCCTCCCTCCCTCCCTCCGTCTCGCGCTCCTCCCTCCCTCCCTCCGTCTCACGCTCCCTCCCTCCCTCCGTCTCTCCTCCCTCCCCTCCCTCCCTCCGTCTCGCCCTCCCTCCCTCCCTCTCCCCTCCTCCCTCCGTCTCGCTCCTCCCTCCCTCCGTCTCGCCCTCCTCCCTCCCTCCGTCTCCCCTCCCTCCCTCCCGTCTCGCCCTCCCTCCCTCCGTCTCGCCCTCCCTCCCTCCGTCTCGCGCTCCTCCCTCCCTCCGTCTCGCCCTCCTCCCTCCCTCCGTCTCGCTCCCTCCTCCCTCCCTCTCGCGCTCCTCCCTCCCTCCGTCTCGCGCTCCTCCCTCCCTCCCTCCGTCTGCCCCTCCGTCTCGCGCTCCCTCCCTCCTCCCTCCGTCTCGCCCTCCCTCCGTCTCGCCCTCCTCCCTCCGTCTCGCTCCTCCCTCCGTCTCACGCTCCCTCCCTCCGTCTCGCGCTCCTCCCTCCCTCCCTCCCTCCCTCCGTCTCTCCCTCCCTCCCTCCCTCCCTCCTCCGTCTCTCGCCCCTCCCTCCCTCCGTCTCGCCCTCCCTCCCTCCCTCCGTCAGTCTCCCTAGCCCCTCCCTCCCTCCCTCCGTCTCTCGCTCCTCCCTCCGTCTCTCGCTCCTCCCTCCCTCCGTCTCTCGCCCCTCCCTCCATTAAGCTTGCTCAGCTCCTCCTCCGTCCCTCCTCCCTCCCCAGCTCGCTCCTTCCGCTCGCTCCCTCCGTCGCTCCCTCCTCGTCGCTCGCTCGCTCCCTCCCTCCGTCGCTCGCTCCCTCCCTCCGGCTCGCTCCCTCCCTCCCTCCGTCTCTGGCCCCTTCCTCCCTCCGTCTCTCTTCCTCCCTCCCTCCGTCTCTTGCCCCTCCCTCCCTCCGTCTCTGGCCCCTCCCTCCGTCGCTTCCTCCTTCCTCCTCCGCGCTCCCTCCCTCCGTCTCCCCTCCCTCCCTCCGCTCCTTCCTCCCTCCGTGACTCCCTCCTCCCCCGTCGGCTCCTCCTCCCTCCGTCGCTCGCTCCCTCCCTCCTCGCTGCTCCCTCCCTCCTCGTCGCTCCCTCCCCCGTCGCTCCTCCCTCCCTCCCCGGTGCTCCCTCCGCCCTCCCTCCGCCCGCTCCCTCCGTCGCTCCCTCCGTCCTCCCTCCGTTCGCTCCCTCCGTCGCTCCCCCCCTTCCCTCCTCCGTCGTCCTCCCTCCCTCCGTCGCTCCCTCCCTCCCTCCGTCGCTCCCTCCTCCCTCCATCGCTCCCTCCCTCCCTCCCTCCGTCGCTCCCTCCCTCCCTCCCTCCGTCGCTCTCCCTCCGTCGCTCCCTCCCTCCCTCCGTCTCGCTCCCTCCCTCCGTCGCTCCCTCCCTCCCTCCCTCCCTCCCTCCTCCTCCCTCCCTCCCTCCTCCCTCCCTCCCTCCTCCCTCCGTCTCCTCGCTCCTCCCTCTCCCTCCCTCCCTCCGCCTCCCTCTCTCCCTCCGCCTCCCTCTCTCCCTCCGCCTCCTCTCTCCCTCCTCCTCCCTCTCTCCCTCCGCCTCCCTCTCTCCCTCCGCCTCCCTCCGTCGCTCCCTCCCTCCTCCTCAGCTCGCTCCCTCCATCGCTCTCTCTCCCTCCCTCCGTCCTCTCTCCCTCCCTCCAGTTGAGCTCCCTCCCTCCGTCGCTCGCTCCTCCCTCCGCTCCTCCCTCGCTCCCTCCGTCTCCTCGCTCCTCCCTCGCCATCCCTCCCTCCCTCCGTCTCCCTCCGCCTCCCTCTCTCCCCTCCGCCTCCCTCTCTCCTCCGCCTCCTCTCTCCCTCCGCCTCCCTCTCTCCCTCCGCCTCCCTCCCTCCCTCCGCCTCCCTCCCTCCCTCCCTCCGCCTCCCCCTCCCTCCCTCCGCCTCCCTCCCTCCCTCCCTCCGCCTCCTCCCTCCCTCCCTCCGCCTCCTCCCTCCCTCCCTCCGTCTCACTCCCTCCCTCCGTCTCACTCCCTCCCTCCGTCTCACTCCCTCCCTCGCTCCCCCTCCCTCCCTCCTTCTCTCGCTCACTCGCTTTCTCTTGCTTTCTCTCGCTCCGTCTCTGTGCTGTGGGTTCTACCTCCACCAGAGTGTGGGTGTGACGATGCCCCTGAGAGGAGGCCCAAGGCATGTGCCGAGGGGTGATGATGGAGTCACGTTCTCGGTTGGGCCACTAGAGAGCAGCATGTGGCATGTAGTGTCACATTAAAGGGCTCATTAACGGCCCTGGCATGCACAGGACAGCCCTTAATGGATCTGGCAGTACAGACTACATGCCATCTCAATGGGACAACACTAATGCCCATTACATCAGTCAAGTACACATTTACAGAATTACAGATTCATCTGAAGGAAAAGGTTCTGTATTTTTGAGATTTCAAAAAATGTTATTGATGATTTTATTTTGAGGAAACGTGTGAATTCAGAGCCAATAATAGACCAAGACAATGTATGGTTCAACTTGACCTGACAGTATGTAATTATTGTGGATATTTTCTCAAATTAGCCAACGTTCATAAACACTCATTTAGCCATTATCAAGACATCTGTTTTTTTATATGGAAATAGTAATTAACAACAATATATTAAATGGAAAATCACGTTTTGGTTATCACTATTTAAGGGGATTAAGATCAAGTCTTTGTTTACAATCCTTTCCACCGTTCAGGTTTTATAGAGCCAGGTACTGCATCTATACTCTCCATGGGATTTGTAAACAGAGCAAAGCAAAACAGGATTCCTTTATTGGTGTGTTTACTGCGTAGTTAGTTTCATTAGTTGTCCATAGTTTGCCATTTGGGAGTCCGTCCATGTCAATAACGTGCATCTGCATTCAAATTGTCATCCTTTTCTACAACCTCTTTGTTAGTTTTTCTGAAACACGGGAAATGGCGTTGTCTGTTTTGATAGAGAACCTTCCTTAAGGGACTAGTGCGTCCCACCCTCTTCCTTCAATAGTGCACTACTTTTTACCAAAGCCCTATGGGCACTGATAAGAAATAGTGCTCTATAAAGGGAATAGGGGTCCATTTTGGACATAGACATTCTTGCGGCAGAGAAAATTCTACGTGGAACATGACACGTAAAAGCTACAGACACAGTGGATACTTTGTGGGGTCAGAGGTTAGCTGGGAACCCTGGGCGACATGTAATGGGCGCCTGGTGTTGGCCTTCCTTTGATATGGACCTGTTTTTATTTCCTCGATAAATCTCATTTGGTCTCCTGTGAGCAGCATGAAACCAGATCACAAGAGGTGAAAGGTGACACACAGGTCACCACCAGTGATGTGGTGGTAAAGAAACCAGGTGGATGAACGCTTGCACCAAAAAAAATTCAAAGGTGTGGAAACTGCGTTTTACATGTGGTTACCCTCAACTACACCACTGGTCGTCACCAACCCAGTTGGTTAAGTCCGGCATTACCGCTTCAATTATCAATCAAACCTAACCCCAAACCAATGTCAGGCTATTGTTTCGAAATCGTTATTGCGTGAGAAGCTCGGTTTCTATTGTGTGTTCCCTTGTGTTTTCCCCTAGGAACTCTTGGTGTGGTTACCGAGGTAACGATGAAGATCCGGCCAATCCCCGAGTACCAGAAGTACGGCTCGGTGGTCTTCCCAAACTTTGAGGCGGGAGTGGCCTGCTTACGAGAGGTAGCCAAGCAGGTAAAGACCATTACCATCTTGTGTTGAGTGTTTGTACAATGTAACCTATAGGCCACATTATAATAACAATGAGAACAGTAGCTAAACTATGCAGGTATTGAACAGTGCAGATCAATGCAATACTGTAGTGTACAAACAAAGGGGTCAGTTAATGATGGGCAGATCTCCAATTCTGGGAAGGAATTAATTTGAATGATAATGAAGACCATAATAACGAATAAGCTACCTCTTTTCACTCTTACTGGGCAGTGCTGATGCAACCATTATCGATGACTACAAGCATATGATTTGTGCAGCTCCGTTCGTAACAGAACTGAGTTGAGTCGGTACACTAGTATAGCACACAATTTAAGGTATCGACCATTGAGCCGTGGCTTTTCATGGACAGGGATCCACACACTACCAGGAATGTCTGCTCATGTCTACAGGTTGTGTATTATTGTGTGACAAATGTCATTTGAAAGGTTTTTCCTCTAAATTACGAAAAGTAATGCAGGCTCAACTTTCACTCGGGAAATTACTAGAATAAAGTGTGGGATGGGGAAATGTTCACAAAATAAAATGAAACATGCTCCTAAATTATACTTCCCCCCCCCCAAGAGGTGTGCACCTGCATCCATCCGGCTCATGGATAACGAACAGTTTCAGTTTGGTAAGTCATCATTCAAAACCCTGCCATTTCATCTCTGCAAAGGAATCTACATTGTGTGTATAAAACATTAGAACCCCTTCCTAATATTGAGTTGCACCCCCACCCCACTTTTACCCTCAGAAAAGCCTCAATTTGTCAGGGCATGGACTCTTCAAGGTGTCGAAAGTGTTCCACAGGGATGCTGGCCCATGTTGACCCCAATGCTTCCCAAAGTTGTGTCAAGTTGGACGGGCGTACTTTGGGTCGTGGACCATTCTCGATAACCACAGGAAACGGTTGAGCGTAAAAAAACCCAGCAGCGTTGCAGTTCTTGACACAAACCGGTGCGCCTGGCACCTACTACCAGACCCTTTTCAAAGGCACTTCAATCTTTTTTGTCTTGCCCATTCACCCTCTGAATGGCACACATACACAATCCATGTCTCGAGGCTTAACAATTCCTTCTTTTAACCTGTGTCCTCCAATTCATCTACACTGATTGAAGTGGATTTAACAAGTGGCATCAATAAGCGATCATGTCGTTCGCCTGGTCAGTCTGTCATGGAAAGACCTCATAATGTTTTGTACACTCAGTGTGACTTTGTTTAACACGGGAGCTCAAAGTGAAGTATATTTTTCTTGAGGTCTGGGGGAATGTATCAGGCGTTGGTGCCCGACATGCTCTCTGGCTCCACATGCGGCCTGTGCTGTGTGGCTGACCTGGTTTCCATTTCTAAGTAATTCCCTCTAGTTCCCTCCACAGTTCACCCCCCTCTGTAGCCTTTCTCAGACAAGGCTGGAATCTGAGGAACATGCTAGTACCTTCTAGTGATGGGGGGGGGGGGGGATATTATCGGGATGATATATTGCATCGTTTTGACAATAACACAATATTATTTCTGCGTTTAGTTGGCTGTACCTGCACCAAAACTCCTTCATAGCCTTTTCTCAGTCTTCTTTTTAAATAGGGAGACCGTTTGTTTTCAGCACTTTTATTTCTATGACTGATCAAAACTCGTTTTCTCATGTCTCTCTCTGTCCCACTGCAGCAGACATATGGTGAGGAATATGTTTGGAACATGGAATCGCAATAAAATCACAGTATCGAATCGCAATGCATGTAGAATCACAATATATATCGTATCAGCACCTAAGTATCGTGATAATATCATATCGCGAGGTGCCCGGCAATTCCCAGCTTGAGTCTATGCCATGTCTTTCTGCTCAATCATTGTATTTTGAAAATGGTCTAATTCCTTGAATCTGATGTTCTTTTTAATTGCCATTTAGCCTGGTTTTGTGTGAGGCTTCCCCCCCAAATGTAATCCATTTGAGGAAAGAATGCAGCATTGGCAACGTTTCTTCCTGTATGCTTTTTGCCTGTCTGCCTCATTGCATTAAGTTAAATGTAGCGTTATTTCAGCAGAGTATCTAGCTGCACACACACATACACACACACACGACTCGTGGACTGAAGCCCAATGAAAAATGACCTTGGCAACAATTAAGCAGTTGTTATATTGAAGTTTTACAATATTTTTCTCGAGGTCTGGGGGAATGTATCAGGCGTTGGTGCCCGACATCTTTGTAAAGTTCTTCAGTCTCCTGGGATCTCATTAGTCTCCCTTATATTCCCACTTTTCACCGAGTGAGCACTTCTTAGCATTAAGCAGGCAAGATGAAGCGACCAGGTTTCTCACTAATAACTGAACCTCAGTCTGGACTGATAGGATACCTTCTTGGACTTATTAGTGCCTTCCCAGCGAACTGGGAACATTCCCAGGATATTAGCGAACATTCTCATTAAGTTCTAGTTAGGATTTTATCTAATTCAAATGTTTTTGGTTTAAAAAATTTTTAATTTTTTTAAATGAGATATTCTTGGAATGTTCTAGCATCCACTGAAATGTTGTGCACAACATCTGTAACAACCACCCCAGAACGTTTTTTTTATGAGGTTTCCAGGTAATGTAACAATGTGTTCTGTAAATGTTCTTGCAACATCAGGCAAATGTTTTATACAAACACTGTATAATCATCAGCACACCTGTACCGTTTTGGTGTTATTAGAACGTTTTGGGGGCAATCTAATGAATGTTCTGGGAATGTTCACAGAACCAGTTTTTGTTTACTGGGTTGCCTTCCCTTTTAATTCCCCTGGCTGCTGAGTGAAGGGATCTGATGTATTCAATGGGCCTGCTCATTTCCGAATTGTACAAAGTAAAAAAATATAAAATATAGGGGCCACTTATCTCAATACGCTAGTATGATGAATATGGCAAGTGCTTGTTAGCCGTTGACATGCATTAAATGCAAAAGGCAGACTGGGTGGGAAATGACACACTGTATGTATAATCCCTCTCCTCTCTGGTCGTTGAGTATTTAATTTAATGAGCGTGATGGCTGCGGGAGACCTAAAGACCCACAATCAAATTTGGAATGGAAACAATTGGAACACTAAGTGATGAAGAGACTGTGAGACGCAGGGGAAAGAAATGAAGTGTTCAGTCTCCACAGAGTCACCCAGGACTCTACCCCACTGTGATTGATAACCATCCCATCGGCTCCAGACCCTCACTTTAGCTTGTCCACAGGCGCTTTGTGTGTCCGATCACGAATAAATCAAAACGTGCGGTGGCTGAGGAAGACGGATATGGCCGTGTCAAGCCCACTTCCCCTCGGAAACCCACTGATTTATTGTCCCTGTCGCAGGCACTTGTAAAGTTATTCAAATGTTACCATTTATTTTGCTCCTTTTGTTTCCACACCTAAAAAAATGTGACTCAGTTGCCATGTTAGTCCTGGAGGAAACAGGCAGGAGATGGGTGGGCTGAGTGTGACCAAATGTGTGAATAAACGATATCGGTAGTTCCTCTAAACTGTATTGTCCAAAAGAGAAAAGACAGAGGTCCACTTGGCTTTTGAGTTAAGGGACTTGGCCCTTCTGTTTCTACAGGTCATGCCCTGAAACCTCAAGTGTCGTCCATTTTCACAAATTTTGTGGAAGGGTTAAAGAAATTCTACATCACCAAGGTAATTCTTAATGATTTGGCAGAAATACTACTCCTCATTTCTCTTTTGTACGTCATTTGTACTTCCTGGAAAGGGTTAAACCAATTTTACTTCCCTGTTTTTTTCCCAGTTCAAAGGTTTCGACCCCCACCAGTTGGTTGTTGCCACCCTGCTGTTCGAAGGGGACCGCGAGAGAGTCTTGCAGCACGAAAAACAAGTTTACGACATTGCTGCAACATTTGGGTAAGTAGCCCCCATTTCCTTCTCTCAGGTCAGCAGATGTTACCCAACATGCATCCTAAATTTGTGAGGGTTAAATTCCCCCCTTTTATTCTGGGAGACTGTCTTCAGTGCACAGGTTACATACAACACAAGACAAAACCACAGTTGGTACCTGGTACACTCCTCATTGTGAGAAATCTGCCTTAGGCCTTGCTTAGAGGCATTCCATTTCCATAGTGGAAGAGCTTGGCCCCTCAGGCTGAAGGTGGTGTGTTTTGAACCAATCTAAGACCAAGTATAAAGAGCAGTGTGATGGATCACCTGTGGCCGTCCTCCTGTCAGACCTACTTTGGTGGTGTGTGTGTGGGGGGGGCTATTCTGATTGATTGTGAGGCAGATCAATAGAGGCCCTGGTGGAAATAAGTGATCTATCAGCCTGAAAGGGATGCTATCTCTCCATTCTGTATGTGTGCACCTTAACTACAATAGCAACAAACCTGGGTTCCTCATAGTTCCCCAACATGTTCAATTCATCTGCACTCGTGGAATTCTGGAGACATTCCTTCGCTCTTCTAACAACCCCGTATACAACTGAAAGGCACAAAGTAATCGATTACATATACAAAAGTGTGTTGTCGTGTGTAGTGCCACAGAGGTCAGCGAGTAGGGACTTGGCGATGAAGCCGTGCTGTAAGGCCCATGACTGAGGTGCCTGGGGGCCTACGCTGGGCTGGGGGTCCCACCCTGACCGGAACCACACTGTTCCACACCATTAAAGAGGAATCGGAACATACTGTAGGAAATAACTCACTACTTCATCCCCCTGAACACGCCTCATCCGCTCTGTACCTAGTCATCATAAATAAACCTTTCATGAAAACACTGGACCCATGAGAAATACCGTTATTGTCTTGGTGACCCTATGGATTGTGTATTAGTGTTGCTCCTTGGCCCAGTGCACAGCTTCCAGTCCATTCTTCAGGTCACTGGCTTTGTGCCCTCAGGTATTATCCTGACCGATTCACAAGTTTAATCATTGAAAAGGCCTCACCTACCAGGCAGCGTGTTGTTTTAGTTTTTCCATCATTTCATCATCACTTGTCGAGAGCCTGTGATCGATTGGTTGGGTCTGTAAGGGATATTGTCTTCTGGTTTTAAGACATTTGGGGAGAAAATTACAGGTAAATCAATTCAGTGATTTCTTAATGAGTGCGTCCTGATTTAATTTGGCTTGTTGGTTGAACATGTTATTACCCGTGGTGGGTGATGGATGTGTGGTTGACCCGCAGGGAGGCACAGAGCGGCAATCATTGATTTGAACATTGTGGCAGTGAATGGTACTGATGAGCATCACAGGCAGCTGTGGTCAGGGAGAGATGACAGGGCCAGAAAGGAACCTGTTAAATATTAACTTATCTTTTTCCAGGGGCCTGGCAGCTGGAGAGGACAATGGACAGAGAGGCTACATTCTGACCTTCGTCATCGCTTACCTCCGGGTGGGTCACTTCTCCCCTCTTCTCCTCTATTCTGCCATACTCTCCTAGTGTCCAGAGACAGCTCGGGGAGGGAGGGAGGGAGGGAGGGAGGGGGGGGGGCACTGCTCACAGGGGCAGATAGAGACCTCTGTCAGCTGATAGGATAGAAGGAACATGCACACAAAGGCTGCAGAATGTGACCTCTGAGATATCTGGCGCCTCTGTTCAGCCAGGGATGTCATGTTGTCATTCGAGGAATCTGGACATGAGAAATTGACAGTGAAAAGCTCTTTTCCTCACGTGAAGTGTGAAACACTAAGCTATATTGTGTGCCTCTTTTTTTTTATTTGACTTCCAATAATAGTTATTTTATTTGATCATATATTGTCCCCTTCTCAAATCCAAGCCCCGTGCTATTATGTTCTACTTCAGCATTTGTCTTGCGGTTTATTTAACAGGACTTGGGGATGGACTACTACGTGGTCGCAGAATCATTTGAGACATCGGTGCCTTGGGACAGGTAAAGACAAAGATGGCAGCTTGTTTAACCTTTGTGAATGAACGAGTGTCTCTGAACTGGTGTGACAATTCGACATCGCTCTCTTCCCACATAGTCAGTTTGAAGAGCCCCAAAGACAAGTATCTCAACCCCCACTCCCTCTCTGACATTCACCTTCATGCCTGCCTCCTCCCTCCATTAACTGGCTGTGCGTGGGAGGGAAGACTGCCTCTCCAGCCCCAGCCTGACTCTGTGCAGGGGGGGCGCGACAGGGAAAGAGGGAGACATGGCCAGTGTGATGCATTCATGTGTGCTGCTGGGTGTGAGATTGAACATGAATATCCAACATACAGTGTTGGAAATTCAGTGTAAAAAAAAACCTTCCCATTAATGAAACCACACAGTTCTTCCCACACATGAACAAAAAATGACGGACTCCCTTGCACCTTAAAGCGATATCTCAGGAGAGTACACCCCCCCCCTCCCTTTTTTTTTCACAGACACACGGGCAGACACACACACACACACGGACACCAACACACACGCGTGCTCAGCACCCCACTGTGTAGACTGCCTGATGGGGGTTAGCGGGCGAGCATATGTTCAGGGCTCATTACCCCTCTTCCTCCTCCATCTCGCCACACTAGGCTGCACATGCCTGGGAGTGACGGCCATTAGAGAACAGAGTGAGCCAGTCTCTCCCAGCTACAAATACCTAGCACTACAGTCTCCATAATGGTGTGAGGTTCTCCACCTTGTCTGTCTCTGTCTGTGTACCCCACAGTGCAGGGCCAGAGGCCTTCTCTTCACATAACTCTCGACAGCTCAGCTCCACCTGTCGTACTGGGTTAAATCATGGGGCTGTGCACCCTATTCCCTATATAGTGCATTACTGGGTCTCAGACAGGGCTTTCAACATGTCCTAACAGTCTGCTAGTCTTTGTTTCTCTCTCCTGTTGTCTTTCTTCAGGGTGTTGGACCTTTGCCGGAATGTCAAAGAGCGTATTAACCGAGAGTGTAAAGAGCGAGGGGTCCAGTTTCAACCCTTGACCTCCTGCAGGTACGTTTAGGAGGAGACCTTTCAGCCGTCTTGGTTTCCGAGCGACAACACACTTGCTGACATCGAGGAGATCATGTTAAAAAAAATCCTCGACATGTACCTCTGCATCTCTAATTCCATGATTCAACTTGTGTACATATTTGACCGGTGTGGTTGATCATATCCTATGATTAGGTCTTCTAAAACGTGTTCCCTGCTATGAGTGGGCCAGTAGTGTGCGCGCGCAGGCAAGAGAGGAGTCCTGTGTGACCTTCCCTGTGTGACCTGGCCACACACGCACAGACTGCCTGCTCCTTGCTCACTGTGGACAGATTAGGCCCCAACCTGATTAGGCTTCAGCCATTTATTTCCCGCCTGCAGTCTGTCACATGATTGATTTGCCCATTTAACCTCTAGAAGCCAGTACACCCTCCGAGCGATGGGCCACGTCACAGGAACAACAGCTCTTCCCGCAACTCCTCAAAAGAGACGGGGGGCTAGAGAAAAACACAGAGAGGAGACGGGGGGCTAGAGAAAAACACAGAGAGGAGACGGGGGGCTAGAGAAAAACACAGAGAGGAGACGGGGGGCTAGAGAAAAACACAGAGGAGACGGGGGGCTAGAGAAAAACACAGAGAGGAGACGGGGGGGGCTAGAGAAAAACACAGAGAGGAGACGGGGGGGGCTAGAGAAAAACACAGAGGAGACGGGGGGGCTAGAGAAAAACAACACACTCTTGTACTGGTGTTTCCTTTCCCTGAAGCACAGTGTTTCATTGATAAGGGTTTGGTTGAATTTTCAATGCAGATCTTTTTGCCCTGGTTAGAGTTATAGTAAATATGCACATGCCTACTAAGATGGTTAATATCCAATAAATGTTTAATGATAAGGGAATCGAGCATTTTATCATATTAGCCCTGCACTTCTTAAAAGGAAGCACGTAACGTTTTCAAATAGTATTCATCTTTTGAACTGTGCAAAATGTCAGTTATTATTATAATTTCTTGTTTTGCGTATTCATGTGAAAGCACAATCTTTTAGCCAGTTGCGGACAGCCAGTGTTGAGGCATATTGTGTCCTGAACCATTGTAAATGTAGCTCAGATAATCCAATCAAAGTGTGCTGATGGCCATTCAATGTCCTGATAATGGAATGTTATTAAAGGTGACTGATCCAGCGCATCTCCTCCGTGTCTTAGAAAACATGAGGGAGAATTGGGGTCAGAGGTTCACGAGAAAACACCAGCCTCTCGGCTCCATCCGTCTGCTCTCCGATTCATATGAGAGAGAGAGAGAGAGAGAGATTTATTGTTAGAAAATGGATTTTGGTTCTACTAAACGATGCTCTCTTTGGATTCATGTGGAGAGAGATTGCAGTGGGACACGTGTGGACAAAAGCATTTAAGAACCCAACCCAGCCTTTTATTCTCTGTTGTGAACAGTCATGTTGAAACCCTTTCCTCTTGCCTTGCAGAGTGACTCAGACCTATGACGCTGGCGCGTGTGTTTACTTCTACTTTGCCTTCAACTACAGAGGACTGGCGGACCCAGTACATACATATGAACGAGTGGAGGTAAATCTACGGAGCACTCCAAATATGTACTAGCTACCCACTCACAGACATGCATCATTTCTGACCTGAAACTCTTAACCGTCACCACTCAGGAGGATGCATGACCACCGTAGTTAAGGGTGACTATAGTCATTGTGGAAATGAGGGGTTCATTGATGTGTGTCGTCTGTTGTCCATTCCTAGCACGCCGCTAGAGAGGAGATCCTAGCCAATGGAGGAAGCCTCTCGCACCACCACGGAGGTACAGTCAAGTGAACATCCCTACATCTACAAGTACCCTTACATCTAAACATGTCAGCACGCTTTGGCACCGTTCCTTTTGGCTCCAAAACCCGCCAACATTCATACTACTGCCCTGCCTCCTCACTTAGAGATGGGTGGCAGGGCAGTGGTTTGAAGTCCCATTAGGGTAGTCTGACAGGCTCTTTCGGTATGCTGCTCTATGTAAGAAAGCAGGCACAGAACAGTCTTTTGAAACCCTCTGTTTTGGCTAGGAGGAGACCTTTCATTGCTTCCTTGGGGCGTCCAAACTTCCCCACAGTGCAGACAGTCTGCCGTGGCTCTTTTGTTCAACACGGGCCAAATGAAACGTGAGCAGGGGAGCGAGGGGGGAAAACGGCTCTGTTGGTACCCTATCAGGGCTAACCCAAATGGCTACCTTACCTTATCTATATTGCCATCCGCCTGGCCGTTTTCATACATCACTTTAGGCTATTCATCACGCCTGTCAGAAACAGCATGCAGTGAATCAGCTGCGATATTAAATCACAATTTCTCCTGAAGGCGGGGAAGGTTAAAAATTAGAAGATTGCTAATACTGGAAGGCAATAGGCCAGGGTAAATGATGCCGGTGTTATCGCCCGGTATTTACTGACCTCCAATCGGTGGGCCAGCCGGCCACCCGGGGCTGAGCAGGGGGGCTGAGCAGGGGGTGTGGGGCCAGGGGGAGAGGGGATATTGATGCAGCTTCTCGGTGCGAGGCCCACTCTGTAATTGTGATTAATAACAGCTGGGTCTGCTATCTGAGCGAGGACAGGCCGGTTTGTCTGCCCACAATCACCGCGTGACAAATGGAGCTAGTTTCACTGGGTTTTGTGTATCAAACAAAACAGATGTAGTCTGGGAGGACGAGGTGGGAGGCCACCGCAGGAAATATACATTTTTCTAACCTGTGTTTACACCAGGTCAGGCTGCCCAGGGTGCGTGTGTGTAGTGGCTCTGGGTGAGTGTTTTGTTTTGTTTGTGTGTGTGTGTGTAACCCTCTATCTCCAGTTCTCCACTATCCATCCCTGCAGCTTAATACACTCTTGCTACAACACAACTACATTTTTACACAAATATATGTGGGCTGGATTTGACAGGCCGGTTCAAGTACATTTTAGAAGTCGTCACATACCATCCATTCATGACAATATCTTCTATTGTTTTGATGTTCTACCCCCAATGTTTAGCTCTAAGGTGGTCACTGTTGTGTCGGAGTAGAATGTCAAAGGAAACGTCATGTTTTAGCAGGAGCAGAGATGTTGGCACACCAGTCAGGTTGAGAGTCATCCGTCAGTGTAAACTTAGAAACAGTCCTGGTTCTTCAGACACTCACCCCACTGGACTTGTCCCTGTTCATATCAGAGAGACACAGGCCCACTACACTACCCTCTCTTTCATGTCCTGGTCTCCAGTTGTTTAAACAGGCCAGTGCACACAGAGACTGAGTGGCAAGGCTCTCAGCTCAGTCCTATACTCCACACGAGGGGTGCTCCAGAAGAGCAGGGAGGGCAGCTCCTCCTGACCGTGTGACTCTATAGAATGTCGGCCTAAATGCCGCCGGTCAACTGCACTACTACTACACAGGTCACCGAGAAGCGCAGCTGGAAACCAAGAAAAATGAGTTGAATTAGCTTATTTTCCGTTCATTAGCCATAGCTCTCGTTGTTGGGCCGTCTCCCAGAGGTACACAGAAATATCCGCTGTTTCTAGACCTCTGTGTTTTTCTTTCTCATTCATTTCCAAAATAAGTGCCTGCCTGCCTGCCTGCTCCTCTTTGCATGTCTCAGCTGTATGGCCAAACCCAGGGTAGATTGATTGCAATAGCAGGCGAAAAGGAGGGAAAATGACAAGATAGATGTGTAAATTATCACTGTGATGGAGGCAATGATGCAGTCCCGGCACCTTCTGTTTTCTCTCTTTCCTGAGTGGAGGGAGGGATGGAGGTGGGACGAGGGAGGGGAGAAGGAGGGAGGAGGAGGAGAGCAGGCCACTTTGTTAGTTATTGGGTAGCAGCGGATTGGGTGACTGACTGGTCCCACTGTCACCATCTGGGTGTACGTGGCGTGGCCCCCCTGTTTGTCCTGTCTTGTCAGGAGACGGCCCTCTGTGGCCCCATGGCTGATTTCCATCTGTATCCCCTGGCTGCTCCGCCTCGGCGTCGCTGATAGCATGGCGCCCTCTCATCTCCCCAAGCCTCCCCCATGCTCCAGGTCTGTCACCCCCCTTTCTCTCAACTTCCCCATTTAACATGGGAGGCTGGGCTGGCTCTCTTCAATGCCAGCGATGTAGAGACAGGGTGGGGCAGTTCAGTTACGGGGGAAGGGATGGTATGTGAGCGCCCCTTTTCTATCTTGCTCTGTTAAATTTGTTGCCGTACTCTTATCTAATCTCTGATGGTTATATCTGCACATTACCTGCAGGAGTTTGAGCTCCCAACGCATGTACTCATTTCAATGGCACCTGTTGAAGATCATTCCATTCTCAGGGCTGTTTTTAGACTAGTGGAAAGAAGATAGCTGTGTGTGCTTTTCCAAGAAAGTGCGACCTTACGCTTGATGTTTACCCAGAACAAACAGACTGCCTGGTTTCCCCTCTTCAAAGACACAATGTCGCTTTCAGATTGACTCTGATCTCAGCACAGGTTCCTCAACTTTCTCTGTTTGTTATTTACTTTCTAAATGAATTGTGTGTTATCAGACAAAAGGAGTGAGGTTGCTGTGACCTGTTGTGGAACATGTGGGGGGGTTTGTCTTTCTAAAACTGATAGTGGATTAAACGCTTCTGTAGCAGTTTCAATGTGGTGCCAGTCCCATGAATGCTCCTGGTTTCCAGCCATGCTCTGGTGTTGACTGTGTGCCAGGGACCAGTGAGAACCTGTCCCTCTCCCAGAGGCTCCAGGCTCCCTGCTGCAGTCCTGGCAGGACTGGTGGGACTCTGGAGTGTGTCTGTCTGTCTGGCCAGCTGGCAGAGCGCTGGTCTGGGCTCTCCAGCTCCTCAACAGGAGCCTCCTCACAGTGGGCCTGCGGCCAGAGCCATGACAGAGGACCATTGTGTCCCCACGCCACCGGCACAGTCAGTGGCCAGGGTCAGAAGGATGGCGGTGTGTGGAGCGGCTGAGCGTGGCACGCTGGGACTTTAGGGCTGTGCTGGTCAGCCTGAGGAGAACACGCACCCCACCCACCATGGTAGCGTCTGTGGGGGGGGAGGATGATAAGGTAGTGGAAGCCTGCTCAGGGAATGCGGGAGGGAGAGGCAGAGCGGGGCGTGCATGCGGCGGCCAGCCGGCACCTCCTCGGGGAACACACAGGGCCTAATGAGTTTGATAGGCTGCTGGGCTCCATAAATCATGCCATGCAAAACATTTCTCCTCTCTGAATAAAAGCATTTATCACCTTCTGTTTATTCACTCACTCTCACAAGATTGATTGGCTCCCAAGCAGCCTGCTGCGCAATCAGGCGTGCTGATTTCTCCTTTCTTTTGTGTTTATTTTTTTCTTCTCTCTCTCTCTCTCTCACTCTCTCTCTCTCTCTCTCTCTCTCTCTCTCTCTCTCTCTCTCTCTCTCTCTCTCTCTCTCTCTCTCTCTCTCTCTCTCTCTCTCTCTCTCTCTCTCTCTCTCTCTCTCTCTCCCCCCCCCTCTCTCTCTCTCTCCAGTTGGGAAACTTCGGAAGGAGTGGATGAAGGAGAGCATCTCCAGCTTGGGTGTCGGGATGCTCCAGTCCGTCAAGGATTATGTGGACCCAGATAACATTTTCGGCAACCGAAACCTCCTCTAATTTACTCCTTGCTTTGTTTTCCATCTTTTTATCTTCACACCTTTTCTCACAGCCTCTCGTGCAACTGGCTTTAACAGTTACTAAAATGTGAAATTGACACGAAAAGAAATATAAACGTTCCCCACCCCCCCGCCTCCTTCTGTATGACTTGAGTTGCGCTGTCATCGTCAGACGTGGTTCCATTCCTAGGGTGCGTGTCTGTCTGGTTCTTGAGGAAAGCAATAAGACGGTCACCTTTCACTTTCCTCGCGCTACATTCTGTTGCAGGCGGGTAACAATTAATCGTCTATGATTCATTTTTGACGATCATTGTTTCAAAGGCCTCGGCCCTTTCCAGAGTGTATCATACTAACTACAGTACTGTGATTGTGTACTGTTGCTCGTTTCAGTCACGTGTACAGCACGCTATAGGAATGGCCTTTCAATGCTGTACATGATGCGAGCTAACTTTTGTGATCCCACGTTTGCCATTTATTACTTCATGAATTGTTTATGTTTATGGTTTATGCCATCTTCACTAACTTAATTTGTATTTCTACATGTTGTTTATTCACCTGTGTTCGGCACTACTTTAGCAGTAAGTCTGAGATGAACGCACTCTCTAAATCCCTGTGCCTTTCTGAAGACGTCTCCCTTTCCTCCTCATATACTCCAGGTGCAAAGGTTACCGACTGGAAGCTTGACTGGTTTGTCTTTTTTTATGGCATCCTGTTTCTTCCCTCATAATGACCATGCCCTTCATTAGAGATTGATCTGTTTTCCAATTGGTCTTTGTTTCTCAACTCAAGCCCTCATGCCTTTTAGTTATGACTTAGAATGATGAATTATTGCCACAGAAGCTGTGTATTTTGTTTGGGTCTAAACATGTACCTACCTAGGAGTACTTACATTATGCTTGAGTGGTGCCTACTGAAAATTGACCTCAGGGTTCAAATGTCCCGACCCTAAAACCTTAGCTATTACGTTAAACTGTCATTGAAGAAACTATGACAAGGTTAGATGATGCATCTACCAACACATATTATTATTGTTTTTGTATTTTCTGAACTAGATTTTAACCTTGCATGGTCTTTGCTTGTCATATAGAGTTCAGTTTGTGGACAAAGCCAATATACTTGGATCGTACATGCTTTAGTGTGTACTTTAGTGTTAACAGGTTACAGACAACTGAATCCCAATGCCCATGTTTGTACCAAAGACTTTTCACACAACCCTTTCACCATGCAAACATACTGTATGTATATGTTTGTACATGTTGTATAGTTAAATACATTTAGTATTACATTAACATTTATATATCCTGATACTTTTTTTATTATTCATATATGCAAATACCCATAAACCATCTCTAGAAATATCCAAAAATTACTGTTACTGTAAGTATTACATGTACAGTACTTACTCCTGTTCATATCAGACAAAACTTCATTAAAATGTAATTACAATTGTCACTACTTCAAAATAAGTTGCTTGTATTTTGATGTATTTACACACAAATACATCAGAATTCATCGCTAGTCTGGTGAGTGTCCCAGTATTATGGTTTTGTTTGAAAGGATACATTTGAGTCAAACAAAGTTGTACCTTTGTCACTTAACGATGATTGTGTAGCTAAGTTTGGCCTCTCTCTTTTGGAGGCATGTGTTGATGTTGTGGCCAATCCTGAACTCGCAGACATGGAATCTACTGTGTGGTGCTAGAGAAAGATACATGAAATGTTGTTGCGACCATTTTCCTGTCACTACTACTGTATGACTTTGTTCCTCCTGTTCCCAAGCTAGCCTCACAGCTTTCCCACAGTGCATTGTGTCACCCCATGCCACCTTTCTGCCCAAGTTTCTCATCTCCAGCTCCAATAAACATTTTGTCTCAATGAAACGTCAATGAAGGAAATGGTGGGGGCCCAGCCAGTATTTTCTGATCAGTTTCATGCTTTTACTTCTTGTGATGGTATCGAAAGAGAACTTTAACGAGAGCTTGAAATTTGAATGTTTGTTATTTTCCACTTGATAGTATTAATATTCAAGTACATTTTGTTAATGCTGTTTGTGCAATAAATTGAAATAAAATGAGCAGTTGTCTTGTAGATTGACACATCAGTTGAATGGAAGTACTGTATCCAATTGACAGGAAATGTCACTGCTTGTCTCTCGCATACAGGTGATGTCAGAACACACATTCTCTCTCACACACACACACACACACACACACACACACACACAGAGAGAGAGAGGGCTTGACGGTCAGCAGAGCAAAGGGTCCGGTCCTCATAAAGATACAGGCATTGTTTGGCCGCCCACTCGTCCTCTTAAGACACGCAATTGACTCTACCTTCTTCAAGCTCAAGGTGATCCAGAACGGAGGCGTTGCTGTAACACACATCCTTTCTGTGCTTCCAGTCAAAGGTATCTCGAGCAGCTCCCCTGAGATTCATCCTCCCACTCACCCACCCACACACGGCTGCTGTTGCTGACGTCAACATGAACACAGCGCTTATCTGGGGAACAGCTATGTTCAGATATGTAGCAATCCCATTCTTCCAGAGAGATTCATCACAAAAGGATCATCCATGTTGATTTATATGCCACCAACATCGCCCTGATTTTACACTTGAGTGTACAAAACAGTAGGAACACCTTTCCAAGACAGGCTGACCAGGTGAAACCAGGTCGAAGCTATGATCCCTCATTGATGTAACTTGTTAAATCCTCTTCAATCATTGTACTTGCCCATCAAGGGGAGGAGACTAGTTGAAGAAGGATTTTTAAGCCTTGAGACGGATTGTGTATGTGTGCCATTCAGAGGGTGAATGAACAAGACAAAGATTTCAGTGCCTTTGAACAGGGTGTGGTAGTAAGTGCCTGGTGCACCGGTTTGAGTGTGTCAAAAACTGCAACACTGCTGGGTTTTTCACACTGAACAGTTTCCCCTGTGTATCAATACTGGTCCACCGCACCAACTGTGGGAAGCATTGGAGTCAACATGGGAAAACACCTTGTGGAGTCCATGTCCAGCTGAATTGAGGCTGTCCTGAGGGCAAACGGGGTGCAACTCATTAGGAAGGTGTTACTAATACACACTTTGAAATGTATGCCACCAGGTATGAATATTTCTCTGTTATTTCTACAGTAGGTCTTGTGCAGACACATTTCCAACTTAGTCCTGATTTGAATCACTGCTTAGCAGGTAATCAGACACTCGATAAGGAGACAGTACTGGAATTCTCCAATGCGACTGTTCAGATTGCATCCATCCTCTTTATTCCTATATACCCATTTGTCCACATGGGGTCAGTATGGTAACAGGAACAAATTGTGCATGTGTACTCTTCATTAGAGAATGGAATCCCCTTACACAGCCTTACAAAATAATGAAGGCACAGACAACTAGCAGCACATTTTTATTTCAACTTAACAAAAACATTGCACATTTTCCAGTAACATGCCTGTATAGGTCCATCAAGTTCACCTAGCTTAATGAGAAAAGAGTAGTAACCAATGATGTATATAAACCCTGAATTGCTATGCTATGTATTAGCCAATGAGAGGCTTGAAGCTGCTGGTCTGCCATATTGGCACTCCACGGTGGGAGCAGTCCTCCATAGGAATGAATGGATTTCGACAGTATTTCAATGAAATGTTTCAAGGAAGGGTATTTTTTCAATTCAAATGTTTCAAAGACAAAATTACATTTATTTGAATATTTGTTTTGTACTTAAAAATTATACTTTAAGGAACATGTTTTTATTTGTGTTATTTATTTAAAATGTGTATGTTTAGCTGACATAATATACTTTAAACGTATGCATTAAGGTGTCTGTAATAGAACAAACTTGGCTAAATCAAAGGTAAACATTAATAAATGCATTTCCATACAATCCAAAATATTTTTTACACCGGTGGGGGAGTGCCAAGATGGAGGTGAGGTGGCTTCAAAACAGCGCCCCCTGTCAGTCTTCTAGTGTATATATAAACCATTGGTAGTAACAGAGGGAAAATATGAAGAAATACAATAAGCTGTTTCCAAATGCTAAAGAAGACAGTACCAAGTAAAAATTGGCCACATTTGAAACCAAATGTAATAAAAATATTACAGCAAATTTAATACTTCACCAAACATGATGCAATTGTATAATCCATGCAATTAAATTAAATAGTCATATGCATATTAATAATAATGTTCAAAATACGAGGTATTTGTTGGCTCACGTGTTTGTTTGCTACATCCATAGCAGTTTGATTTCAATACTGTAGTCACACCTCATGCAATTCAATTTCCCATCGTCAATTTGTTTAAACTCAAATACAGTAGCACAAAGATCCATGCCACACGATGCGCACAGCTACATGTTTAAACTCCAATGAACAAAGCTACAACAATTCATACCCCAAATAAAACGTCAACATGGAACCTAATGCGGCTACAGCACGGACACGTTCTGTTCTAAAGGGATCCAAACGTGTTAATAGTTTAGAACAATTGTACGTTTAGATTTATTTTGTGTGAATACCTAGTTGTGTTATGTACTGACATGGTATTCTGAGGTACACTAGTAAGGAATGAGCTGCCATTACACTATTTGTGTGACATTCCCGATGCACCTTTCCCTCAGCTGAAATAGCTTCAGCAGAATATATAGCCATTCTCTGTTGAATCAACCTGCAGCGGCCATCTAAAGGCCATAGACTAAAAACAAGCACATCGTTGAAATTAGTAAACCAATGGGATGGGAGCCTAATTGTAAATTGGCAAATTATTCATAAAACGTGACATGATCAGAACAATTTTGCAAAGGCACATTGTCTATGTGTGTGATTGATCTCTTTCCCAATCATGTGGTTTATAAAACGACTCTTCTGGGTCAGTAATACTTCTAACGTAACGTACATATGTTAAATACTCTCTAACTGAGACAGGGGATCAAGACCAAACTCAGAATGGTCAAATAGAATCTCTCAAACTATAGAAGAATCTCAGTGTGTGAAGACGCCATGCATTTTTCATAAGGACTTTCAAACAAGGCACAAGGAGTGGAGTGGAGCGAACGATTTGCATTGCAAGCGTAGCCACAGGCCCTGCTGGTTCCCAACACCTTGACCCTCAACACTAGCTAACTTCAGGACTCTAAATCAGCCAAGCATCCAAATCAACAACTGCACTTGCAAGTACCATCTCTTCAAATGTCATATGTACAAAAAAAAAAAAAAAAAAAAAAAAAAAAAAAAAAGAGTAACCACCCTCCCCAAGAACAATATTCTAGCAACAGATATCGAAAGCAACGTAAGGGATGGCATAATGACGGTACAGAAAAACAACAGTTAGGTCCTCTCTACATACACTCCATGCACCTTGTAGTGAGGTTGCAGCTTTCTCCTACACCTGCCTTATCACTGTTTGCCATTCTGACACAGAGGTCTGAAATTTCCTCACACTTGCAATGGTCAGAGGAATAACTAGCTGCGCTGCTCTGACTAACATGTCAGACACAGCTCTCTCTGTTTCCCACACAGGAAGTAGCTGTGGAAGGAGCAGGAAACACCTTGACCGTGGCGACAGTCTAAAGCCCATCTCTAGTGGCAAAAGCAAGCAGAGCCCAAGAAATCTCTGCACTGCACTGCACTGCACTGCCTATTCTGCAGGCTGCATTAAAGAGTAAAGAAGCTAAGAGGCGGAGGAAATATTGCCTGGAGAGGTCAGCAGGAGCTAGCTTGCCGGTTTGGGAGGGTCACCTGCACAGCAAGGTGTGTTGCAAGGTGTGTCGCCCAAAGAACAAGTTCTTGTTTCTGTGGTGTCACTGCTGCAATGGCTTGTGGGTTTGGACTCACTCTGGCTGCGTTGTCTCTCTTTGTTTAGCTCCCCCCACTTGGCCCTGTTAGCCTGGATCAAGTCAACCATTGGCTGGAGCTTGGGGTTTATTTTCACCAATGTCTGGAGAGAGGGAGACGAGAGCGAGAGGGAGAGGGAGAAGAGAGCGAGGGGGAGAAGAGAGCGAGAAGGGAGAGAGAGAAGAGAGCGAGGGGGAGAAGAGAGCGAGAAGGGAGAGAGAGAAGAGGCAGGGTGTTATAAAGTGAGATAAATGAAGACCATCTTTCACTTAGTACATTATTCATCATACAAAAAATATGCATCTGACTGCTAAGCTACCTGCCACCCTGATATGTACAATAGGCTACAGTAGAGCACATTGCCATGCAGTACAGTTTAGTGCAGTAGAGTACAGTAGGGTACAGTACAGTAACATACAGAACATTACACTGTACTCTACTGTACTCTACTTGTTACTAAACGTAACTGTACTGTCCTCTACTGCAGTTGTTCCCAAACTTTTTATAGTCCCGTACCCCTTCAAACATTCAACCTACAGCTGCGTACCCCCTCTTGACATTGTCCGTAAGATTGAGTTCATTTGCACATAAAAAATCACACAATGATGGAAAGACCTGTGTGTTGTCCTTGTTAATGCACACAGAAAAGAGCTCCAACTTCTTAATCATAGCCTCAATTTTGTCCCGCACATTGAATATAGTTGCGGAGAGTCACTGTAAATCCTAGATTCAGATCATTCAGTCGAGAAAAATCATCACCCAGATAGGCCAGTCGTGTGAGAAACTCATCATCAGGCAAGCGGTCAGACAAGGGGAAATTATGGTCAGTAAGGAAAACTTTAAGCTCATCTCGCAATTTAAAAAAAGTGTCAATACTTTACCCCTTGATAACCAGCTCACTTCTGTGTGTTGTAACAGCATTACATGGTCGCTGCCAATATCATTGCATAATGCAGAAAATACACGAGAGTTCAGGGGTCTTGCTTTAACAATGTTAACCCTTCTCACTGTAGTGTCCAAAACGTCTTTCAAGCTGTCAGGCATTCCGCGGTCAGGTATGGTATCTGTTGCTTTTATACATGTCTTACTACTCGAAAGTCATCTTTATTCTCGCTCCAAAAAATGTTGTGGCTTATTTTTCAAATGGTCATGTTTTGTTTCTAAATGTCTGCGCAAGAGTGAAGGTTTCCCGTGAGAGAGTAACGGTTAATGTGATTGGATGTTAATTATTTGACTAGGATACCTGTATTTGACATTGTGTTGTTATTTCGCTGAACACTAGATGGGTGAATTTTATTTTTGGCAGTGAAACGTGGCTACTCAGGAGAGAGAAAAACCTCACCCAAATGTATGGCACCGTTGGAAAATATAAATGTAGTTTGAAAACGTGAAGAATTTTTATTTGGCGTACCCCAGTTTGGGAATACATGCTCTACTGTACTGTGCTGTCAAAACTTGGACCATATCTCTTTCATTACTTGTTACTTTTATTTCTTATTCTTATTTTTAATTTTTTAACCGCATTGTTGGTGTTTCCTCACAATCAAATGTAGACCGCATTATCTACCAAGAGAATTCTCTTGGATTATAATCACAGCCGTATATATCCCCCCCAAGCAGACACATCGATGGCTCTGAACGAACTTTATTTAACTCTCTGCAAACTGGAAACGATTTATCCGGAGGCTGCATTCATTGTAGCTGGGGATTTTAACAAGGCTAATCTGAAAACAAGACTCCCTAAATTTTATCCGCATATCGATTGTGCAACCAGGGGTGGAAAGACCTTGGATCATTGTTACTCTAACTTCCGCGACGCATATAAGGCCCTGCCCCGCCCCCCTTTCGGAAAAGCTGACCACGACTCCATTTTGTTGATCCCTGCCTACAGACAGAAACTAAAACAAGAGGCTCCCACGCTGAGGTCTGTCCAACGCTGGTCCGACCAAGCTGACTCCACACTCCAAGACTGCTTCCATCACGTGGACTGGGAGATGTTTCGTATTGCGTCAGATAACAACATTGACGAATAGGCTGATTCGGTGTGCGAGTTCATTAGAATGTGCGTTGAAGATGTCGTTCCCATAGCAACGATTAAAACATTCCCTAACCAGAAACCGTGGATTGATGGCAGCATTCGTGTGAAACTGAAAGCGCGAACCACTGCTTTTAATCAGGGCAAGGTGTCTGGTAACATGACTGAATACAAACAGTGCAGCTATTCCCTCCGCAAGGCTATCAAAAAAGCTAAGCGTCAGTACAGAGACAAAGTAGAATCTCAATTCAACGGCTCAGACACAAGAGGCATGTGGCAGGGTCTACAGTCAATCACGGACTACAGGAAGAAATCCAGCCCAGTCATGGACCAGGATGTCTTGCTCCCAGGCAGACTAAATAACTTTTTTGCCCACTTTGAGGACAACACAGTGCCACTGACACGTCCTGCAATGAAAACATGCGGTCTCTCCTTCACTGCAGCCGAGGTGAGTAAGACATTTAAACGTGTTAACCCTCGCAAGGCTGCAGGCCCAGACGGCATCCCCAGCCGCGCCCTCAGAGCATGCGCAGACCAGCTGGCCGGTGTGTTTACGGACATATTCAATCAATCCCTATACCAGTCTGCTGTTCCCACATGCTTCAAGAGGGCCACCATTGTTCCTGTTCCCAAGAAAGCTAAGGTAACTGAGCTAAACGACTACCGCCCCGTAGCACTCACATCCGTCATCATGAAGTGCTTTGAGAGACTAGTCAAGGACCATATCACCTCCACCCTACCTGACACCCTAGACCCACTCCAATTTGCTTACCGCCCAAATAGGTCCACAGACGATGCAATCTCAACCACACTGCACACTGCCCTAACCCATCTGGACAAGAGGAATACCTATGTGAGAATGCTGTTCATCGACTACAGCTCGGCATTCAACACCATAGTACCCTCCAAGCTCGTCATCAAGCTCGAGACCCTGGGTCTCGACCACGCCCTGTGCAACTGGGTACTGGACTTCCTGACGGGCCGCCCCCAGGTGGTGAGGGTAGGCAACAACATCTCCTCCCCGCTGATCCTCAACACTGGGGCCCCACAAGGGTGCGTTCTGAGCCCTCTCCTGTACTCCCTGTTCACCCACGACTGCGTGGCCACGCACGCCTCCAACTCAATCATCAAGTTTGCGGACGACACAACAGTGGTAGGCTTGATTACCAACAACGACGAGACGGCCTACAGGGAGGTGAGGGCCCTCGGAGTGTGGTGTCAGGAAAATAACCTCACACTCAACGTCAACAAAACTAAGGAGATGATTGTGGACTTCAGGAAACAGCAGAGGGAACACCCCCTATCCACATCGATGGAACAGTAGTGGAGAGGGCAGCAAGTTTTAAGTTCCTCGGCATACACATCACAGACAAACTGAATTGGTCCACTCACACAGACAGCATCGTGAAGAAGGCGCAGCAGCGCCTCTTCAACCTCAGGAGGCTGAAGAAATTTGGCTTGTCACCAAAAGCACTCACAAACTTCTACAGATGCACAATCGAGAGCATCCTGGCGGGCTGTATCACCGCCTGGTACGGCAACTGCTCCGCCCTCAACCGTAAGGCTCTCCAGAGGGTAGTGAGGTCTGCACAACGCATCACCGGGGGCAAACTACCTGCCCTCCAGGACACCTACACCACCCGATGTTACAGGAAGGCCATAAAGATCATCAAGGACATCAACCACCCGAGCCACTGCCTGTTCACCCCGCTATCATCCAGAAGGCGAGGTCAGTACAGGTGCATCAAAGCTGGGACCGAGAGGCTGAAAAACAGCTTCTATCTCAAGGCCATCAGACTGTTAAACAGCCACCACTAACATTGAGTGGCTGCTGCCAACACACTGACAATGACACTGACTCAACTCCAGCCACTTTAATAATGGGAATTGATGGGAAATGATGTAAATATATAAACAATGCTACCTTATATAATGTTACTTACCCTACATTATTCATCTCATATGCATACGTATATACTGTACTCTATATCATCGACTGCATCCTTATGTAATACATGTATCACTAGCCACTTTAACTATGCCACTTTGTTTACATACTCATTTCATATGTATATGCTGTACTCGATATCAGCTACTGTATCTTGCCTATGCTGCTCTGTACCATCACTCATTCATATATCCTTATGTACATATTCTTTATCCCACTGTGTATAAGACAGTAGTTTTGGAATTGTTAGTTAGATTACTTGTTGGTTATTACTGCATTGTCGGAACTAGAAGCACAAGCATTTCGCTACACTCGCATTAACATCTGCTAACCATGTGTATGTGACAAATAAAATTTTATTTGATTTTGATTTGATTTAGGGGCTCGTAAGTTAGCATTTCACTGTAAGGTTGTTTTTGGCGCATGTGACTAATAACATTTCATTTGATTTGATCTGAACCAATCATAGACGTCTTTTTTTGGGCCAAATCAAGAACGGTGCGGAACAAATCTCAACCAAATTTCAACATCTTTTCAACGTCCATAGATGTCAGCGTTGGACGGTACTCACTGGGTTAATATGAAGAAAAAATGACTTACTGGACTGTAATTAGTTACTAGTGTCATTCTTGCTGTGGAATTGTAAACGACAATTCAGTCACTGTGACACATTGCCTTTCATACAGCCTTTAATGAATTACCTCAGAGACGTGGGGGGTTCTCTTCTCTTTACACTGCATTTAGGCTCCTTTAAATATTATCTAAATCACTTGGCTTCCCATTGCACACTAATTAACCCATGTTTCAAACACTTTCCACAACAGACACAAAACACAAAGCCGCCATTTAGGAAGAGATACTGTACACATCGCCACGACAACAGGGGATAATTTAATTTATGCTATCAATTCAATTCACATTACTTTTATATCCGGATAGGGAACTTTATATGTGGTGATAGGCTGGGGCATGCAAGACACATAGCGACATAGGACGCAATACACAGTATTAATATATATGAGTGGAATAACTCACAATGTTATAAAACGCTACAAGAATTGTCTATGAGTATGTGCTCAGTATCTCATCATCCCCGCCAGTGTGCAGTTATGGCTGGCCTGTGGCGCATCTCCATACATGTTTTATGAGTCAAATCAGTACAATCTCATGCCAGAAAATGATCTACGGAACTGCCTGTTGCCTGAAACTGTCAAACCTGTTACAACCGCTAGGGGGATTTGAAAAGCATGTGTGTTCAGAGGGTGCACTCACAAACTCACACAACAATTGCGGTGGTACACTGAAGTTATGTTTTCCAATTGGGTGCAGTTCAGCAGTCAAGACCACATTTACATGATCAAAAGATGCCACATGGCCTCTCATTCATATGCTATGCATAATCATTTCCAGAGACGGCTTTTAGTTTGCACTTCTAACTAGAACCTAGTGACCGTATGTCCACAACATTCCATAGTGAACATGAAATATTCCAAATAGTGTGTTTCCACTGCGAATTTTGGAGAGCTCCAGACACATTGATTCATACAGTTCTACCATTACCAGAACCACTAGGGTACGTCCCAAATGGTACCTTATTCCCTACATAGTGCACTTTATTTTTTATTTTTACCAAAGTCATATGGAATAGGATGCCATTTGGGACTCGGCCGTACACTACACAGGACCAGCTCCCTTCTAGTCGCCATGGCAGGTTGTTGTTAGAGCACTCAGTCTCCACATCCACAGATGGTGAGGGTTCAGTAAAGACTGACTCCTGTCAGGGAGTTGACATTGCACCCTGTGTGTGGTGCTGCAATAGCACCACGTTCCTTGGATGGACAAACCCACTCTGTGATCAACTTAATCTCTCTGAGTTTGACAAGTACAGCTGGAGAATAGAGGAGTATTTCCAACTAGGATCCTGCCAATATCTCTCTTCTCTTTCCTCCTTCATTCTAAAAACCCCTCTATCTTGTTCCAGCATCAGTATTCCAGTGCAGTAGACGGAACGAGTGGGGATAAAGACGGAGCGCCATGGTTATCTGGTAGGCTTTGAAGATGGGAGGTTACATAACACGGGATTAATATGCCACACAGTAGCACGAGGAGAAGGAGATCAGTGAGATGCTCTTCCTCCCACAGACACAAACCCCTGGCGCCTCTGAACTTCCTCCTGCTCCCCCCTCTCTCTCTCTCCTCTAATTGGTGGCGGTATGGTCGTGAGCTGTATATCTGCGTTCTCTAAACATGAGCATTTGCAGGCCACTGTGTGAGTCTGCATCTAAAGACACACCGAAAGCAAATCCCTTTGTTCTCATAATGTAGAGTTTTCAAAGCAGTAGGGGGAAAAAAATGGCAGTCTACCATCACTTTGAACACAAGTTGCTCCTGAATTAAACGTTTGAAAGCATATTTGTCCTACTATTACAATATAGCAGGCCTACGTTTGTCAATCAAAATATATGGGAAAACATATTTACAGGTTGTTGTTTTTTTTGGCAGCATTGATCTGGCAAAAATCATGTCTGTAACTGTCTGCATACTGTATGGCATTCCCTGTATTTCTCACTTGTTTGCTTTGTGCTCTTGGCCTCTAACTCTCTTTGTCTTTATCAGTGGCCTTGATCTTCCCTGGAAGTCAGTCATCCAGTCTTCCTCGGTCTCCCACACACACTCACTGCCGCAGACGTCATGACCTGGCTCATCTGCACCCACCCACGCACGCACGCATGCACACAATGAGAGCACAGAGCTGACTCTCCCTATTCATTCCCTCTTTCAGTGCTGTGCAGTTGAGGCACACTATACCTGCATTAAAGGGAGTTAAGCATGTAATATACTGTATCATCATCGCTAACGTCAATGCTTCCCTCATTCATTTGTTTGCCTTGGCATTCTCAAGATCCGGAAACGAGGTCTCATTCTAGTGCAGTATTCTCAAATAGATAGTACACGTCCTTGGAGTTATTTCAGAGATTTAAAAAAAATACCTTATTTTTCTAAGAGGTGTCTCTAAAAGGAAAAGAATGTTTACTGCAGTGACATTTCCACTGCTGGCGTCATTAGGGACAATGACAGGCGAAGGACGGCCTCCTCTGTAGAGGGGGCTATTCGGCGAGTGGTGCTTGGTGGTAGTGAGAGCAGTAGATTGAGTCCCTTAGGATTTGGGGAGGCTGTGGTGGCATTGCGGAGGATTACCTCATAAAGCGGAGTACAGATCCCATCGATCCACTCCAGCTGCAGCCCCGGCAATTCGTCCTTCCGGTTTCGATCAAAAATGGCCTGGAACACAAACACACGCTTAAGACTCATGATTTTTTCACTGTTTGTTCCACTTCCTTCCTACAGACACACTAGCCCTGGATCATGATTCTCAGTTCCATTACATTACACATAAGAGCCCAGATACTCGGTCTGAACATTAACACACACCGCCTGCGGTACGCTTTTGGAAGCACAAGGACTTTATCTTACATATCAGCAAGAAATCATTTCCAAAAAAGAAAAGGTTAAATTGATACACCTTTATAGGGTTAGTGTTTCCAAACGATCATATCTTCATGTTACAGCAAGTGTTTCCGGAAGAGAGATAGAAGATCGAGGGACCACCTGTGCTAACTAGCTATCTAGCATGCTCCGATAAATGTATATATATATATATATATATATATATATATATACATTTGTGAATTTATTTTAATGTGATATAAAAGTAAAGAGCTTTATGTTTCTAGAACCGTATTGCAATTGAGAATTGATTCACGTTTAGACTTAGGTTTTGTCTGTTTAGGCTGCCAGAGCCAGTCTACCTCTGAAAATAACATATATGGCTCTATTTCTGGCGTTAAGGCGGCGCTCGTGTCAAACGCACGTTAGTTTGCAATTTCGTCATTTAAAAACTGTCACACTGGCATTTTCCAGCCCTAACGCCAGGTTCGGCAATTTATCTGTCTAACATCAGCATGCTTGCTCTCAGATGGGAGGTGTGGATATATTTAAGGTGTATCCTTAAACACACACCTTAAAGTGCTAATTTCAGGCAGCACTGGTCAGGATGTTTAAGACCAACCAAAAGCTGGTTTTAGCGGTAACACAGTTGGTTATGGCATGAATTTTGACAGCGGAAATGCAGCTTATCCAGCCGTGACAAACACAGCCCATCTGCACATGGGACAAGATGTGCTTTTGGTGCCTGGATACTGTATATTTTATTAAAAACCAAGCATACCCTCCCCTCCTCTTAATGAGAGGGGGACGGTATGCTAGGGGGCTCCCGAGTGGCACAGTGGTCTAAGATACTGCATCTCAATGCAAGAGGTGTCACTGCAGTATTAACTTTTTCTGTTCTTTCCCAACAGCATTATTTGGCTTTCTGCCCGTTCCCAAAAGCATTATTTGGCTTTCTGTCCTTTCCCAAAAGCATTATTTGTCTTTCTGTCCTTTCCCAAAAGCATTATTTGGCTTTCTGTCCGTTCCCAAAAGCATTATTTGGCTTTCTGCCCTTTCCCAAAAGCATTATTTGGCTTTCTGCCCTTTCCCAAAAGCATTATTTGGCTTTCTGCCCGTTCCCAAAAGCATTATTTGGCTTTCTGCCCTTTCCCAAAAGCATTATTTGGCTTTCTGTCCGTTCCCAAAGCATTATTTGGCTTTCTGCCCTTTCCCAAAAGCATTATTTGGCTTTCTGTCCTTTCCCAAAAGCATTATTTGGCTTTCTGCCCGTTCCCAAAAGCATTATTTGGCTTTCTGCCCGTTCCCAAAAGCATTATTTGGCTTTCTGTCCTTTCCCAAAAGCATTATTTGGCTTTCTGTCCGTTCCCAAAAGCATTATTTGGCTTTCTGTCCTTTCCCAATTATTTGGCTTTCTGCCCGTTCCCAAAAGCATTATTTGGCTTTCTGCCCGTTCCCAAAAGCATTATTTCTGTCCGTTCCCAAAGCTTTTTGGCTTTCTGCCCGGCTTTCTGTCCAAAATCTTTCTGCCCGTTCCCAAATTATTTGGCTTTCTTTCTGCCCGCATTATTTGGCTTTCTGCCAAAAGCATTATTTGTCTTTCTGTCCGTTCCCAAAGCATTATTTGGCTTTCTGCCCTTTCGCAAAAGCATTATTTGGCTTTCTGCCCGTTCCCAAAAGCATTATTTGGCTTTCTGCCCATTCCCAAAAGCATTATTTGGCTTTCTGCCCGTTCCCAAAAGCATTATTTGGCGATTGGCTGTGTAGGCTATTTGACATGTGTACAATTAAGCCCTAAAGTTTAGGCTTATGCACTAAAATACTAGCACACAGCTCGGACACCTGTGGTTCGAATCCAGGCTGTATCACATCCGGCCGTGATTGGGAGTCCCATTGGGCGGTGCAATTGGGCGGTCCAAAGTTTTATTAAAACATGAAGTTTGTGAGGAGTAAAACAGTGAGCTGACATTCCCTTTTTATCTATGTATTGTAGGCAGACCTACATTATTTTAGTAATGCTTTGGACGTGTGTAAAACCCCCTCCGTGATGTAGGCTACATGTGTCCATGCCCACCACGAAACGAGAGATGAAACCCTCTGTGAATACCAGTGACCCTCCTATTTAGAAGTTATTTTCCTGTAACAATCGTTTGTTTTCCGTTTCCTATTTTTTAAACGCAAGCCCTCCGTAGGCTACCCTTACCCTAGGCCTATTACAACGAAGGCTGGTTCAACAGTAATGCGTTGTGCCTTTTTTTATGCTAGCGATTTTAGAATGTATTTATTGTTGTTGAAAAAACAACAACAGGTTGCTTGTTTTTCATAGAATTGTATTAAAACCAAATTTATTACAAAGATTCACTGTCCTGGTTTTATGGTGAGAACGTCCGTGGCACGCAACTTCTGGAGAAGTGTGAACGAGATCTGTAAGATGGTTCCAATATGTCTATAAAACATTATATTTGGGAGCAGGACAACGGTGAGTGGACATTCTCCCTTTCTCTTTATATTGGATCTTTGTCCGGCCATTATGAAAAGTTTAGATGTGTGTAAAACCCTCCACAGTCTGTGTTGTTTTAATATTATATGGGCATGGGAACCAATTATGGAGCCTGGACGTGTACTTAGATATAGCATATTTAAAACAACTTGTTTTGTTTGGTTGAGAATTTGATTCAAATCTCTTTTTTTAGGCCTTATGAATAATGAATTGAATCTTACTTATTGAAAACCTTTGGCATGTCCATTCTCAGCCATAATGTAATTCACAGCAGGCCTAGCCTCTATATCAGTATATCTACATTGAAGCTATGCAATTTCTTAGAACAATGTGGACTCCAAACAGGTTCAAGTTAACATATTTAGAATAGATGGGATAGGTCTACATTGGAATTGGATTTGATTCCAAGGCAATACATAAAAGACTGTAAATATACACAACTTGAAGCAACAACTTATTTAGCCATGGAGCACATCCTGATTGGCCGGTGAGGGGCCAAGCCTCGATACACCCACAACTTGTTCATTCATCAAAACCCAGCCCTTACGCGCCAACGCCAGCAACTGCGCCGATAATTGTGGTTGTGAAAACGGCAAAATAAGAGTATGAGAAAAAGGGGGAGTGGCTCCTAGTCCTAGAACATGAATGTACACTTCAGTACTGCAATAGAACTGAAAAATGCACCCTCTACCATTATACCAAACAAGTTCATTCCAGTTCCTATTCTCCATTCTGCCTCAGTCTCCTCTCTTGCTGTATGAACTTCTGAGGCCCCAGAGAGAGAGAGAGAGAGAGAGAGAGAGACAGAGAGACAGAGAGACAGAGACAGAGAGAGAGAGAGAGGGGCTGCGCTGCACAGATAGTTACTGGGCTACGCTTGAATATTGAGTTGAATATTTAATTCACAACGCCCACACACACGCTCAGCGCTAAAGGGTTTGACACAGGCTGCAAAGCAACCTGAGGCAAGTGCATTAGCTAGCTACTTCAGAGGGGAACCAATGTGGCCGGGCATGATTAGTCAACTGGCAGTAATTACAGACGGACGCTACTCTGCTCTCCTCCCTAAGAACCTTCAGCACCGTTTGGACTTCAAAGCTCCAAAATAAAACACCAGCAACTCTTCTATTTTAGTGCATTGGCTTTGAATACAGGACTTACACATGTAGAATATACACTGAGTGTACAAAACATTAAGAACACCTGCTCTTTCCATGACATAGACTGACCAGGTGAATCCAGGTGAAAGCTAGGATCCGTTATTGGTGCCACCTGTTAAATCCACTTCAATCAGTGTAGATGAAGGGTTTTTAAGCCTTGAGACAATTGAGACATGGATTGTGTATGTGTGCCATTCAGAGGGTGAATGGGCCAGACAAAATATTTAAGTGCCTTTGAACAGGGTATGATAGTAGGTGCCAGGCACACCGGTTTGAGTGTGTCAAGAACGGCAACGCTGCTGGGTTTTTCACTGTCAACAGTTTCCTGTGTGTATCAAGAATGGTCCACCACCCAAAGGACATCCATCAAACTTGACACAACTGTGGGAAGCATTGGAGTCAACATTGAGGCTGTTCTGAGGGCAAAAAGGGATGCAGCTCAATATTGGGAAGGTGTTCCTAATGTTTTGTACACTCAGTGTAGAACGATGGGTTGCCTCATGTCAAGGCTGACCAAAGTAAGACACTGAATCTACATTTATCTAGGATTATCTTGCAGGATTTTAAAAAATCATTCATGGAAGAGTTATGATACATTTTATGGCCCCTGTTGTATACAGGTTAGAAGGACACGGCAGCCAATGGGATTAGAAGAAGGTGTCGTTGTCACTTCTTTCTGTAAACTATAGACAGGGGCAGAGGTTTAATTGATGTTGTACGTGTTTGGTAACAAGAGCATTATTCTAGGACATACAGAGCCGCCTAATTAAAAACCTAGTCCAAATACTGCTTAAGGTACTGTAGAGCAGGGATCATCAACAAGATTATTTTTCTTGAGCGGATGGTCAGAGGGACAGAATATAATTACAAATCAATTTTAGAGCATAAGAAGCCCAAACAGATATAATATTTTGATTAAAACATAATCATTTCAAACCTTGCTTACATTTGTATATACGATCACATACAGTATATCTCTCTGTTATGCGTGGGAATACTTTGGAGCAGTATTCAAATCACTTGGAGCTGATTTGCTGGTGTTTTTTTTGACAGTCCAACAATTAAACAATTTTACTCCGAAAACTTGGGTTCCAGTCATTGAACCCTACTGTAGAGGGACACTATGTACGAGTTGACAACTCTCCTCTCTCACACAGTGTGATGCAAGCTCTATGTAACAAGTGAACCATGTCTGGACTATAAATCCTATGGCCAGGGGTGAGAGTAGATTGGATTTCTTTCCCGGTGCAGAACCTCCTATGTGTGCACAAGCTTCTTGTCGAACCACATCGCCTTTCTGAGCGTAAGGCTATACCACCGGTTTTCAAGGCCATGCGTTCATTTTCCATGCCTCTGACATGCAGTAATGATAAATAATGGTGTAAAAGCCTACAGTTTTCTTGATATTTTTTTTGAATTATTGTGATAGCCCAAGCCCCCCTCCGCTTCTCCTTCACCCAAATCCAGACAGCTGGTGTTCTGAAAGAGCTGCAAAATCTGGATCCCTACAAATCAGCCGGGCTAGACAATCTGGACCCTCTCTTTCTAAAATTATCCGCCGCCATTGTTGCAACCCCTATTACTAGCCTGTTCAAACTCTCTTTCATATCGTCTGAGATTCTTAAAGATTGGAAAGTGGCCACGGTCACCCCCCTCTTCAAAGGGGGAGACACTCTAGACCCAAACTGTTACAGACCAATATCCATCATGCCCTGCCTTTCTAAAGTCTTCGAAAGCCAAGTTAATAAACAGATCACTGACCATTTCGAATCCCACCATACCTTCTCCGCTGTGCAATCTGGTCTCCGAGCTGGTCACGGGTTGACCTCAGCCACGCTCAAGGTTCTAAACGATATTATAACAACCATCAATAAATCATCAATCAGTACTGTGCAGCCGTCTTCATCGACCTGGCCAAGGCTTTCAACTCTGTCAATCACAGCATTCTTATAGGAAGACTCAACAGCCTTGGTTTCTCTAATGACTGCCTCGCCTGGTTCACTAACTACTTCTGAGATAGAGTTCAGTGTGTCAAATCAGAGGGCCTGTTGTCCGGACCTTTGGCAGTCTCTATGGGGGTGCCACAGGGTTCAATTCTCGGGCCGACTCTTTTCTCTGTATATATCAATAATGTCACTCTTGCTGCGTGTTATTCTTTGATCCACCACTACGCAGACGACACCATTCTGTATACATCTGGCCCTTCTTTGGACACTGTGTTAACAAACCTCCAAACGAGCTTCAACGCCATACAACACTCCTTCCGTGGCCTCCAATTGCTCTTAAATGCTAGTAAAACTAAATGCATGCTCTTCAATCGATCGCTGCCCGCACCCGCTCGCCTGACTAGCATCACTACTCCAGACGCTTCTGACTTAGAATATGTGGACAACTATAAATATTTAGGTGTCTGGCCAGACTGTAAACTCTCCTTCCAGACTCATATTAAGCATCTCCAATCCTAAATTAAATCTAGAATCGGCTTCCTATTTCGCAACAATGCCTCCTTCACTCATGCTGCCAAACATACCCTCATAGAACTGACTATCCTACCAATCCTTGACTTCGGCAATGTCATTTACAAAATAGCCTCCAACACTCTACTCAGCAAATTGGATGCAGTCTATCACAGTGCCATCCATTTCGTCACCAAAGCCCCATATACTACCCACCACTGTGACCTGTATGCTCAATTGGCTGGTCCTCACTACATATTCGTTGTCAAACCCACTGGCAACAGGTCATCTATAAGTCTTTGCTAGGTAAAGCTCCGCCTTATCTCAGCTCACTGGTCACCATAGCAACACCCACCTGTAGCACACGCTCCAGCAGGTAGGTATATTTCACTGGTCATCCCCAAAGCCAAAACCTACTTTGGCCGCCTTTCCTTCCAGTTGGAGACTTATATCTCCCTCACTAACTTTGAGCGTCAGCTGTCAGAGCACACAGCCCATCTGTAAATAGCCCATCTGTAAATAGCCCATCCAACCAACTACCTACCTCATCCCCATATTTGTTTTTGTTTTTCTGCTCTTTTGCACACCAGTATTTCTACTTGCACATCCTCATCTGTACATATATCACTCCAGTGTAAATTGCTAAATTGTCATTACTTTGCCACTATTGGCCTATTTATTGCCTTACCTCATTTGCACACACTGTATGCAGATTTTTATATTGTGTTATTGACTGTACATTTGTTTATCCACATGTAGCTCTGTGTAGTTGTTTTTGTCGCACTGCTTTGCTTTATCTTGGCCAGGTCGCCATACAGCCTTACTTTCACCACTGCCTATGTCATAGGCTTTATATAGCCCAAAAACAACAGTGAGATTTGCTCATATGATGATGAACTCACAGATGGGGTGAGCTTCAGTTCAGATCTCTCTCTGTCCCCCTGCTCAAAAAACTCGCTGGTGACCAGTTCTGCCACCTAACAGGAGAACATCAGAACAACTGTTAGCATGAGAGAATACAAGGACTTCTACAATACAGGCCAGGCCTGAGAGTATTCACAATATCCTAATATACACTTTTCCGGTGTGCGTGAATGAAATAGCCTGCCCTTTTTACCTTGCGTGATATTTCCCAGGGTTTGGTGACGGCCCCCAAGTCACATGCTGTCATCAACATGGACCTGTGAAAGTTCAGTCAGACATTCGTAATCTCAGTTGAAACACACACAATGCCCTCAAAAGAAACACGTTTTCTGCATCACAATGATTTACTTACCTACACATGTCTCTGTGGCCTTTCACGTTCCAATTGTATTCGCCTTTGTTGACCAGCTCAAAAAACGTGTTCCTGTTCCTAAAAGAGAGGAAGGATGAATTCTAGGCCATTTTGTTCATTCTAGTGTGAGTGATATACAATCCACAAGGAGGCAGTACAGACTAGAATATCTGTTATCTAACCAAGAGCTGGGAGCATGAGAATATAAACAATGCATTCTTACCTGTTGGTGTGTAAAAAAAAGAAAAAAAGAAGATGAAACCCGCTATAATATTGACAAAACAAATAACTGACTGCTCTATGCTTTATGCTGTATGAGACGATATTGTCAAATATGTCTATATCAAATCCATTCAGCCGGATACAATAAGGTACATACTCAAAGTATAGAGTGAGGTCTGTGGCAAGGATGGACTGTTTCAAAAGCTGCATGAGGTCACCGTATTCTCTGGACGACAGGTTGGAGAAGATGTTGTGTCCCTGCACACACAGAAGAAGAGGCTCAGAAAACATTTCATCAATCACTGTCTAATTCAGCCTGAGAGCTGGTCTGTTTGTGCTATTATGCTCCCTGTCACTCCCTGTCACTCTTGGCTCAACAATGACAGCATATACGTTGGCTCAACAATGACAGCATATATACGTTGGCTCAACAATGACAGCATATATGTTGGCTCAACAATGACAGCATATACGTTGGCTCAACAATGACAGCATATACGTTGGCAAGAGCACAAATAGATCTGGTACCAGGCTTTGTTTACTTCATCAACGGGAACACAATATTTTTAATAGATTTCCTTAACCCGGTACAGGTGAATAAATAACCGAAACAGTGTTTTGTGGCGAAATCTAGTCCAATCTGTACATGAGCAAAATAAAGGTGTCATGATCTGACTAGCAGCTCCAGCATGACTTTGTGGCTGTCAGCACATTCAGTCTGTGACTTGAGAGGGATTCCTCAAGTGTCACATATTTATGTGTAGTGCTGATAAAGGGGATGGTGTGAGCGTGACACTCACTGTGTGTGTGTGTGTGTGTGTGTGTGTGTGTGCGCCTGGAGTCAAAGGCAAATCTGCCAGAGGCTGGAGACCGAACCATCAGGGATCAGAGGGAAAGCTCTTAAGAAGTAAGTGCCACTTCTCACTCTCTCTCCTTTTCATATCATTCCAACAGATCTCTCTCCATCATATATATATATATATATATATATATATATATATATAATATATCCCAGTCCCACTTAGAGTGCCCATCACCAGGGGAATGCCCAAGAAGAGAGAGATGGTGAGATATGGGGAAGGAGAGAGGGGCTTCTTGAACCGGGTGACCCCTGATTCTCTCTGTTCACGCTCGAGCTGAGACAGGTTTTCTTCAGCACTGCAAGACCAGCCTCGATCCTCAGTTCATTGGTTCCCATGAAATATTGAATACCGTAACGTCAGAGATGTAGAGTTTGTTTTTTCTTCACTCTATCTTAATGAGAGGGAGAGAGGGAGAGAGAGAGAGAGAGAGAGGGGGAAAGACTGATAACGGAGAGAGTGGCGTTCGTTCGTCGAGACGTTCCGTTTTAATTAATGGTTCCTGCTCTGGTTGGTGGACTGAATCCGTGCGCTCGTTCTTTTCCCCTTCAATTAGACGCACTGCTCAATGATATGCTAATGACCATGGCAGTAATTCAGACACTGTATCAACAGAAACCATTATGCTAGTCACAGCAAACATTTGTCAGCTTACTGTGTCGTCAGCGTCGTGATAACGAGTCTATTGGAGCCCTGCTGGCTAGCTCTTGTTTCAGCAGACACCATGAAAACACAGCTAATTACCACCAGTCTGTCTGACCACACTAAAATCAGTCGCTTGCTTAAAACGTCTCTCTAAACCAATCATTGTTTTTGTAATGACATTGATTTTGGGGGGGGAGGGGGCGTGATATTTGTCTATTCTGATCGCTTCTCGCACTGAGAACGTGGCTTTTTGTAATCCTGCACAAAATGATGTTTGTAGTCTGTCAGTAGCGACACAGTGATGGAGCTCACCTCACTCTGCAGGATCATTACGGCGTGGTTGAAGTGGTGATGCTCGAGAGTAGCTGAGGTTCCATACAGCAGAGACAAGGCTGAACCTGTCCTGAGAAAGTCAAAGAGAGAAAGGGGGATACATAGCGAGAGAAAAGAGTTAAACAGGCAAAGCACAACAGAAACACTGGAAGAGAGAGGATCCTCCATTGAGACCTCTCGAAGTCTCTTCACTAAATCACTCCACAGTCCACTGTCAACATGTTCTCACAGCTCAATATTGCAGCAAGTGAAGCTAATATCAGAGTCTGTGGAGGGAAAACCTTCAGTGTTCACCATCTGGAATCATTCTGGGCCAATGGGTCAAAATGACACATGGGCTCCTGATGGTGACTGCGGTGTGTGGGCAGATCCACTAGATTCAACAGTTGTTTTTCCTGCGGCTCTAATTGTGCTCTCCACCCCAGCCGCGTTTAAACTCTCTATCCTCTCTCTCTCTCTCTCTCTCGCTCTCTCTCCCTCAAACAGACTCCTATGAAACATCTTATGCAGTTTGTTTCTCCACTCTAGTTGAGCTGGGCTGGATTACAACAGATTGTTGCAGGTGGGCTAGCAGAGCACAGAGTGTGTGTGTGTGTGTTAGTGATGGGTGGGTTGACTCATAGAGAGAAAACAATGCATAAACGATCCATGAATATATAATTATTGTGCAACTAATACTGATAGACTACATTGAGTTTTTTTCTTTCGTTATTTTTATCTGGCGTTAGTGCGTAAGCCTAAGCTTTAAGGTCTAACTGTACGCGAGCCAAATACGCAACAATTACCAAATGCTTTTGGAAACTTGGGTAGAAAAGTTAACGCCGATCCACTGAGGCAAAAAGGTTGGAGGTGAATTCAGTTTGAGGAAAGTTGTGAAATGGAGAGTTGAAGATAAAGACAAGGGAGGGCCAGAACAGTAGCCTAATGTTTGAGAAAGATCTTATGTGTGATGATTGTGAGGCCCTGTTCAAATTGGGACTTCAAATATGGCACGTCAAGGGAACTGTACTGTCTATAACAGTGGAGGATCCACAGAGGAGGAAAGGGAGGACCATCCTCCTCAGTGAATTTCATAAACATTTTAATTGTGAAATGCTTAAAAAGTTAGATAATAACTATACAAAATATATTCATGTCACCAAATAATTGATTAAAACATACTGTTCTGTAATGAAGTTCTGCAGTAGCCTCAACAGCACTCTGTAGGGTAGCACCATGCTAGTGCTGGAGGACAGCTAGCTTCTGTCCTCCTCTGGGTACATTGACTTCAATACAAAACCTATGAGGCTCATGGTTCTCACCCCCTTCCATAGGCTTACACTGTAATTATGACAACTTCCAGGGGACATCCTCCAACCTATCAGAGCTCTTGCAGCATGAACTGAGATGTTGTCCACCCAATCAAAGGATCAGAGAATGAATCTGGTACTGAAAGCATAAGCTACAGCTAGCTAGCACTGCAGTGCATAAAATGTGGAGAGAGATTTCTTTTTTTTCCTTCACTTTCACTAACTAAGCTATCAAATGCAGCTAGCTAGTTTAGCTTACTCAAATACACGTCTCAAACAGACAGATGCTATGTTAGCTAGCTGGCTATGACTATCCAACACTGGAACTCTTCCGTCAAGGTCATTTATTGCCACTGGAGCCCGCTGGTGTAACTGCATACTGGCTGTATACTGTACTGCATGATTGAAGCAGGTTTACTAACGTATTAGTTCTACTAGCTATGTTGACTATGAAGCTACTTTAGCTAATATGGTGACAACGATGTGGGCTGTGTGTAAAGTTTTTTTTGCCTGGTCACAGACAGCTGCGTTGTGCACTGAAGTCCACAAGTGAGGGGAAAAGGTGAGAGGAGGAGAGCACATAGATGAGAGAAGGAATACAACATTTGCTTGTGATCAGGGATGTATTCATTCCGCCAATTCTGTTGAAAAACTTTTCCTAAACGGAAGCAAACGGAACGAAACGGGGATAAACATACCTGAATTTGTCCAATATAAACTCTTGTTTGCAACTGTTGGACTAATGATTACACACTAGATCAGCTAGATGCAGGCAAGAGTGTGCAACAGCACTGACTGCCAATGGTCTATAACCTCTCACGTAGCCTAACATAATATAAACTCCTGGTGAATTAAGCAGTTTTTACATTAAAATTATACACCAAATATAAATGTTTACTAGGGAACAGGAGTGGAGAAATGATTTGTGATTTATTTATTTCAGCATCTTGAGATAATGAATACGTGGTTAGGGACCGTCTGTAAATGTGCTATCTTTATCAGCGTCATAAAAGCTGATAGTATTTCCACCACATAAAATATGCATCCAAGCCGAACTGAAATCGTCTCAGAAACATGTTGGGCTGTTTTCACAGCTTGTAATTCCCTTAAAACAGGTCAAACTGATGTCATTTGGAAATGTAGTCTTCTTCTAGGGCAACAAGTAATGACAGAAGAGATGTATCTAACTATAGACAAGTTGACTACCAAAATGTCAGAAATTATAAGCAGAAATATAGGGCGATGTAAATTCATCTTTAAAAAATAAATCCTACAGCCCCCGTAACAAAATATTTCTGGCATCTCTGACTGCACAGAGAATTTTCTATTTTTGCGGGTTAGGGTTGGGTGCGGCCTCAGATTTTCACTTTATCATATATAGCTTGCCGGTTGCGGATAGATTATTAGCAATTACGGGCGGGGTGTGGGTGAATAAACAACTGACCCACGCATCACTAGAGTGCTTGTGCATGTGTGCCTGCAAGCGTGCATGTGTCTACGGACAGGGTCACCCACTTGGCCTGGAAGGCGTTGTTGGTTCCTCTGTGGTCCAGGTCGTGACAGACACAGCCCACTATAAGAGCCAGGATCTCAATCTCCGTCAGGGTCTCTTGGAAGCCTGCCGTCTATAGGGACACAGCAGGGACAGGAGGTCACTCAGGGGCCACACACACACACACAAGTAAACATAAACCCACACACACACAAACATAAACTAAAACACACACACACACTGTAGGTAGGATGAGTATGGCGATGAAGTAAACAACATATGTAAATTGGAGTTAGGTCGCTATGGGGTCAACAGTTAGTAGTAGTGTACTGTAGGTCTGGGTTACTTATTAAAACGCAGCACTCCTGGGCTCTAAATGGCTTACACACAACTATTTAATCTCCCTCTTGGCACAATCAATTCAGATGGGACATGCGTAAGGCTGTGCTTGGTTACATCAAAAAGATTGAGAAGGAGCGCAAGGAAGATGGAGAACAATGAACAGAAGATGAAGCAGTTGGTGCGCATTAGTCAGTGTCCACATGTGTTGGGGCACGTGTGGTGTATTTGTACGGTCTTTGTTTAGGCTAATGATAGGCTAATGCTAGACTCCCTGTGCGTTCTCCATATTCACCGTTAGTATGGCGAACATGCACTGGCAGACGTTGAAGGCGTGCCTCCAGTTGTGGTACAGCACCATGCGGTAGTTCTTCCTGACCGTCAGCAGCCATCTGCACAGAGTCTGTAGAGAGTCAGGGGCACAAGAGGGATGGACAGAACAGGGTCCGTCAGCAGACAGTAGGCTGGTGCGTCAGCTCTCACATTCAGGCCCGGGATTCAATCCGATCGCCCTTTGTCATTTACGCTGCAAATGTAGGCTCAATCGGAAATGTCTTTAATGGCGCATTGTACAAATCCGCAATCGTATTGAATCGTGGCCTCAATCTAACCTGCCATAGCAGTGTTTCCACTACCGTTGTTAACAAACACACACTTCCTATTGTGAAGCTACAGGTAACTGCCACAATAATGGAAACACTTGAGTAAATGAGGGATACAAAGTGTATTAAAAGCAGATGCTTCCACACATCCCATCATGCTTAGGGTCATGTATAAAAATGCTGGGCACGCAATTATTTTGGCTACCGTGGCTATGCCCCCATAGGATGACAATGCCCCCATCCACGGGGCACTAGTGGTCACTAAATGGTTTGATGAGCATGAAAACGATGTAAACCATATGCTATGGCCGTCTCAGTCACCAGATCTCTACCCAATTGAACAGATTCTGGGGTGTTGCCTGAGACAGCATTTTCCACCACCATCAACAAAACACCAAATTATGGAATTTCTCGTGGAAGAATGGTGTCGCATTCCTCCGATAGAGTTCCAGACACTTGTAGAATCTATGCCAAGGTGCATTTGTTTCCTTTATTTTGGCAGTTACCTGTGTGTGGCAGCAGTAGCAGAAGTAGTAGTAGGTCTTTCCTGTTGAAAACCATTCCGTAATTGTATTTTACCATGTGGAAAAAGCTACTGTGTAAATACCACACTGCATATTTGATTGAATAGCGGGCTCTGTCAGAGCATTGGGTCAGAGCCGCTCTCACCTCGTAGTCGATCTTGAACTTCTGCACCATGCCCAGCTCCATAAACATCCTGAGGGCTGCGGTTATCATGGCGTCCACATCCAGAGAGAAATCATCAAAGGAAAGCTTATCGATGCCAAGCTCGCAAACAAGGGGGATGTTAGCAGCCTGGGTTATAGAAAGAAGAGAGAGGGGGGGGGTCGTGTGATTTTGAGACACTGAAAATTCAACATATGGAGAGTTGCTAATGAGGACTCTGAGAGCTCGTGTTTAGAAAGGGTTGACAATTAATGAGAAAGTATCACCAGTGGAATTCATTGTTGTTAACTTCCTGTGAGCTCATTAACAAATTGTGGTAGTATTCTATATTTAACCTATAATACTAACACAGAAACACCACTAAACCAATTTAATTATCCCAAGACTTCAATCCACGTGAATGAAAACCAAAGCACAATTGTTCAGAAAGACTGAGAATTGAAGTTGTTGTCTTATTGGATTACATGTGCCATTGGTCTTTCTTTCTAAGGGGGATAAGGTAACATCTCAGAATATGAAGATGTTGCTGTTCTCCTTCCCCAATCCCTGGGGCTGCGGGTAGAGGACACAGCAGAAGTACCATCCAGCCTCACTTCCACCAAGAGAACACAGCAGAGCAGCCAGGAAAGCCCACCTTTTCTAGGAACCGTTTGCCTTTCAGGTCAGCAGGTGCGTCGGGCTAATTCAGCGCCTTAGGTTATGAATTCTAGCCAAGTTTTTTTTTTCTTCCCGCCGGTGACATTTACAATTCTCTGGAATCTGGGGGTAGAGTGTGTTTACTGAGGTTCTGTATGTAGGCCAGTTATGAAACGGGGGAAAGACAGGGTGGGTGCTGCTGAGCACTGTGCTGTGCCTGCATGTGGTGAGGGGGCTGGAGATCTGACAGATGTCACATTCCACGGCTGATGCTCAGTGCTAATGGCCACCGGGACAAGCCCCATATCAAAGAGCAAGAAAGACATTTAACACATCACACAGTTCTGAGAATGTTTTTTTTTTCTCGGATTGGTTCCAGAGGCACACTCTATTACTGTCTAAATAATGCAATGAAAGTGATTGGCTATTGATTGACTAATTCATTCCAAATACCACAATTAGTTGTTTTCATGTGGGACTTGAAGGAGTACTGCCCCGACCTGTATATACAGCACGCTGCCTTGCACCACACTGCAGTCCAGGGAAGCAATTGGAAATTGAGGTCCGTGAGGAGAAGCCATCAATCTATTCCTATCATGTAGTACCATTAATGATTTCTCATTTTACATTGGAACGTAATGCGTGCCAAAGCTTCATTCCGAAAGTTATTTCTTAATTGAAAAAAAAAAAACATATTACTCTGGGCGATGAACTACAAGTGGGGTTTTCCCCACAATTCACAGTCTTTTGTTCGGTATATATAATATTATTATTATTCTGCAAAATATGTGTGTTTAGCATCAGTATAAGCCATAAATGAAGAATGTTTGTTTGCTTTACTTAAGCTTTAATAGATAATGCATCACAAACATCTCAACCAGCCTGTTGAGTTGCCCAATTATAGCAAAATTATTCAAGTAATAACAACACACAGAGTTTAAAAAAAATGATAACTGTATTATAGCTCCAGTACCATTGTTGTGAATGATATATATTCATGTCAAAGTCACCAGTCAACTCCATTACACTCAAAAGTTACTTCAACTTCAACCAGTGAATGCTATAGCTATAGTGATGCTAGCTATTCTACCAGTCTGTCTCAATGAGTGTTAGCACGCTAATAGCACACCATGCACACAAAAAAAATACATTTTAAGGGGTATGCAGTAGGTTTATGATGATATCACCAAAGTATGATGTTGTATCAGACATTTCAAACAACACACACACACACACTTTCTCTCTCATATAAGAATAAGACCTAATACCTTGAATTTGTCGACCTCAGTCTTGGAACAGGTTGCATGGTATGACAGAACCTGCAAAAGAATAGAGAACACAGTGGTGAAAAAAGTACCCAATTGTCATACTTGAGTAAAAGTAAAGATACCTCAATAGAAAATGACTCAAGTAAAAGTGAAAGTCACCCAGTAAAATATGAATTATGTAAAAGTCTAAAAGTATTTAGTATTAGTATCAAAAGTCAATGTAATTGCTAAAATATACTGTACTTAAGTATCAAAAGTAAAATTATTAATCATTTATAATTACTTAAATTAAGCAAACCAGACGGCACAATTTTCTTATTTGTATTTATTTATTAATAGCCAGGGGGACACTCCAACACTCAGACATAATTTACGAACGAAGCATTTGTGTTTAGTGAGTCCGCCAGATCAGAGGCAATAGGGATGCCCAGAGATGTTCTCTTGATGCGTGCATGAATTGGACCACTTTCCTGTCCTGCTAAGCATTCAAAATGTAAGTACTTTTGGGTGTCAGGGAAAATGTATTGAGTCAAAAGTATATCATTTTCTTCAGGATTGTAGAAAAGTAAAAGTTGTCAAAAAAATACATAGTAAAGTACAGATACCACAAAAAAACTACTTAAGTAGTACTTTAAAGTATTTTTACCTAAGTACTTTACACCACAGTATTTCATATTCATAACACTGGCTATAGATATCAAGTCATGCTCACTACACTTAGGACAGTCAAAGTCAGTAATACTTAACAGGTCTTAAAAGGACTTTAACAAAGGTTATTTATGGGGCTCTTCTGCTAAGCTATGACTGTGGACCAAATAGGAAAAACCTTTGGTGTCAATGACTGATCACCTCAATCTGCTCTAAAGGTTATGTGAGGGAAAATGTTATTGTCTGATGAGCTAAGCCTTGAATTGTAAACAGCATCTCCTCTCACTCTATCTTGGTCTTGGCAATATCGTTTTCTGTTCCCTAAACTAGAATCATTTGCGAACATAGTTGACTACGTTTTGTAGACTTCACAGAGTAGGGAGTCCCTAACAGAAATGTGCAAACACATGCTAGAACGCGCCAGTAGGATCTCGCTAGCTCGTGCTTGGCTCTGCCCACTGTGATTAATTTGCTCCCATTGGAAACAACAGGCTGTGGTCAATCTTGGGTTAGTTATTTAAAATATTAGATAGTAGCTAGCTGTGAAATAATCAAATGTACTGTATGATAGGAAGAAAGAAAAGCCTTCATGTTTTGGTCAGGGAGAAAAAAAAGCACATGGCTAGCTAGTTGCACCACCGCAACATGCAATATTTTACCTTACCGCAAACACTGCCAGAAGAAGTTGATCTTTCGCCCGGGTGAGGCTACAATACATAGAGTTTCCCGGGAAAGCTGTGAAGCACAGGGGAAGCTGTGAAGTGAGCTGTAGCCTATTGCGTGATTCTGTTTATGAGTCCGTTATTAAATCATGCCAAACAATGTTTACTGCTTTTCATTAAATTATGAATGGCTATAAATATTGTAGAACCTATAAGGTACATTCGTTCATATGGGCAGGCACTGCATGTTTACTGCTATTCATTAAGTCACATATGGCTACAAATGTTGTATATACATTAGTTCATATGGGCAGAATAGTGTAGGCTAGGCCTATATACATTAGTTCATATGGGCAGAATATTGTAGACTAGGCCTATATACATTAGTTCATATGGGCAGAATAGTGTAGGCTAGACCTATATACATGAGTTCATATGGGCAGAATATTGTAGGCTAGACCTATATACATTAGTTCATATGGGCAGAATATTGTAGGCTAGACCTATATACATGAGTTCATATGGGCAGAATATTGTAGGCTAGACCTATATACATTAGTTCATATGGGCAGAATAGTGTAGGCTAGACCTATATACATGAGTTCATATGGGCAGAATATTGTAGGCTAGACCTATATACATTAGTTCATATGGGCAGAATAGTGTAGGCTAGACCTATATACATTAGTTCATATGGGCAGAATAGTGTAGGCTAGGCCTATATACATTAGTTCATATGGGCAGAATATTGTAGACTAGGCCTATATACATTAGTTCATATGGGCAGAATAGTGTAGGCTAGACCTATATACATGAGTTCATATGGGCAGAATATTGTAGGCTAGACCTATATACATTAGTTCATATGGGCAGAATATTGTAGGCTAGACCTATATACATGAGTTCATATGGGCAGAATATTGTAGGCTAGACCTATATACATTAGTTCATATGGGCAGAATAGTGTAGGCTAGACCTATATACATGAGTTCATATGGGCAGAATATTGTAGGCTAGACCTATATACATTAGTTCATATGGGCAGAATAGTGTAGGCTAGACCTATATACATTAGTTCATATGGGCAGAATAGTGTAGGCTAGACCTATATACATGAGTTCATATGGGCAGAATAGTGTAGGCTAGACCTATATACATGAGTTCATATGGGCAGAATATTGTAGGCTAGACCTATATACATTAGTTCATATGGGCAGAATATTGTAGGCTAGGCCTATATACATTAGTTCATATGGGCAGAATATTGTAGGCTAGGCCTATATACATTAGTTCATATGGGCAGAATATTGTAGGCTAGACCTATATACATTAGTTCATATGGGCAGAATATTGTAGGCTAGACCTATATACATTAGTTCATATGCGCAGAATATTGTATATAAATTAGTTCATATGGTTACATAAAGGCTGAAGGCCTGTATCTAGTCTCTACAATGTATTTTGGTTTCAAAGTATGGATTTAGTTTTATCTTGTTTTTACACCATCCATTAGCACCAACCATTCACTATAAAAGGCTTAGCAAAATACAAAAAATTAATGGGCAAAAACATGTGGGCCTAAAATATTTATTTCAAGAAAGCCAAAAATAAGAGTAGGTCTTCCGTAAAAACAAGTTCATGAACAAATCGTCCAAGAATGTGCTTTGTGTTCATAAGGATTTTGGAGCTGTTGAAAGGTTTGAAATTGATAAGTGTCACGAACAAGTGTCCAAGTAGGCTAGGTGCTCATTTTTGTCTTCGGGGAAGACTCCAGCTATTGAGTCGTATACTCCTCAACCGGTGACATCAGACCCTTCTGTTGCTTGCGGTAGCGGGGTCGTTGCCATGGCGGTGGAACGCCAGCAAGTTGCTGCTCCCTTCTCATTTCACCTCTTTGCTGCTGTCGTTGCAATGCCTCTATGTGCCAAGAGTTGCCCACATTTTATGATGCCAGCCCTCCACTCTGTTGTTGGTCTCCACCAAGTCTTGCAGGACAGCATCATAGCACTTCCATAATTCTGAAAGAAAGAAAAAAAGATAGAGGAAGATTAGCAACCATGTTATTGGCCTTGGGCATGCTGTAATCATAAGAAGAAGACGGCCATTACTTTGTTAAACAACAAAAAAGACATACCTATGGGAAACATTGTCTTTCTTGTGTTCTTCAGATAATTTGGAGATAACCCCATCAGTGAGGGTTATGCGACCTCACCATTCGAAAACATCATATTCAGTGCACTTGCAGGAGGACTTATTTTGCAGTCTGTCGTTCCCGCCTGTAGGTGTATCCATGCATCAGAATATTTCTTTCCACACACAGAAAGGATAAATTCGGGTTCCATTTCTTGTTCTGACCTCCTATAAGAATAGTGAATGCTGAGGGTAGCAGTGCAAGATCTTTTTAAGCAAAATATTTGGATTATTAGCATATGAATGACTTGTAATTCGATTGTTGGACTATCGAAGCCACCCATCCAACCCATTTATTCAGATCCTCCCCACAGTAAATTGTGATCTGCCCCTAAAGCTCTGAACCCTCCATGCTGAGGAATGCTGGGGGAACTGAGATGTCAGCCCCGATGTCATTCCCTTTGCTCCCCCCCATCTCCTAGGAGAAATACCTTGCGCAGCAGCCTTGCAGTTCCTTATTTGATCAAGAGAGCTCATGTTTATTCATTGCTGCCAGAGGCAATGCATCTCCACGCTCGTATTTTCCCCATAGCCATTCCTTCCTATGCCGCTCTTCACTATGCTCTATCCCAGGCTTCCTTCCTGTCGTCCTGTCCCCAACAATGAGGCGACCTGCACAGCCCACTTGAGAGCACTGTCCTCTCTCTCACAAAAAGCATAGAAGACGCTGATCAGTGTTGCATGCCTTATTATTGATCAGATAAGGGATTGCTTTTCACGATCTCTCTTTCATAATCAATATGGCCCTTTGTGGAGTGCAGACTACAAACAGGGATCCATTGATGCTCACTGATGTAGAAATATGATGTAGAACTATGACACTAAAAGCTCATGAGTGGTGCAGCGGTCTAAGGCACTGCATCACAGTGCTAGAGGCGTCGCTATAGTCCCTGGTTCGATCCCGGGCTGTATCACAACCGGCCGTGATCGGGATTCCCATAGGGCGGTGCACAATTGGCCCAGCGTCGTCCGGGTTAGGGGAGGGTTTGGCCGGGATAGGCCGTCATTGTAAAATAAAAATGTGTTATTATTAACTGACTTGCCTAGTTAAATACAGGTTTAAATAAATTAAATAAAAGGAGGCACTGAGTCCACTATAACAGAAGAGAGAAAAAGAGAGTGTGAGAGAGGAAACCAGGACAGAGAAAAGGAGAGTGGAAGAGAGGAAACCAGGACAGAGAGGAAAGAGAAGAGAAAATTAGATTTGGAGAGAGGAAACCAGGACAGAGAAAAGGAGAGTGGGAGAGAGGAAACCAGGACAGAGAGGAAAGAGTAGAAGAGAAGAGAAAAGGAGAGTGGGAGAGAGGAAACCAGGACAGAGGGGAACGAGTAGAAGAGAAGAGAAAAGGAGAGTGGGAGAGAGGAAACCAGGACAGAGGGGAACGAGTAGAAGAGAAAGGGAGAGTGGGAGAGAGGAAACCAGGACAGAGAGGAAAGAGTAGAAGGGAAGAGAAGAGAAAGGGAGAGTGGGAGAGAGGAAACCAGGACAGAGAGGAAAGAGTAGAAGAGAAGAGAAAAGGAGAGTGGGAGAGAGGAAACCAGGACAGAGGGGAACGAGTAGAAGAGAAAGGGAGAGTGGGAGAGAGGAAACCAGGACAGAGGGGAACGAGTAGAAGAGAAAGGGAGAGTGGGAGAGAGGAAACCAGGACAGAGAGGAAAGAGTAGAAGAGAAGAGACGAGAAAAGGAGAGTGGGAGAGAGGAAACCAGGACAGAGAGGAAAGAGTAGAAGGGAAGAGAAGAGAAAGGGAGAGTGGGAGAGAGGAAACCAGGACAGAGAGGAAAGAGTAGAAGGGAAGAGAAGAGAAAAGGAGAGTGGGAGAGAGGAAACCAGGACAGAGAGGAAAGAGTAGAAGGGAAGAGAAGAGAAAGGGAGAGTGGGAGAGAGGAAACCAGGACAGAGAGGAAAGAGAAGAAGGGAAGAGAAGAGAAAAGGAGAGTGGGAGAGAGGAAACCAGGACAGAGAGAAAAGAGTAGAGAGAAAGGGAGAGTGGGAGAGAGGAAACCAGGACAGAGAGAAAAGAGTAGAAGAGAAAGGGAGAGTGGGAGAGAGGAAACCAGGACAGAGAGGAAAGAGAAGAAGGGAAGAGAAGAGAAAAGGAGAGTGGGAGAGAGGAAACCAGGACAGAGAGGAAAGAGAAGAAGAGAAAAGGAGAGAGAGAGGAAACCAGGACAGAAGGAAAGGGAGAGTGGGAGAGAGGAAACCAGGAAAGAGAAGAGAAAAGGAGAGAGAACAGAGAGGAAAGAGTAGAAGAGAAGAGAAGAGAAAAGGAGAGTGGGAGAGAGGAAACCAGGACAGAGAGGAAAGAGAAGGGAAGAGAAGAGAAAAGGAGAGTGGGAGAGAGGAAACCAGGACAGAGAGGAAAGAGAAGAAGAGAAGAGAAAAGAAGAGTGGGAGAGAGGAAACCAGGACAGAGAGGAAAGGGAGAGTGGGAGAGAGGAAACCAGGAAAGAGAAGAGAAAAGGAGAGTGGGAGAGAGGAAACCAGGACAGAGAGGAAAAAGAAGGGAAGAAAGAAAAGGAGAGTGGGAGAGAGGAAACCAGGACAGAGAGGAAAGAGAAGAAGGGAAGAGAAAAGAAGAGTGGGAGAGAGGAAACCAGGACAGAGAGGAAAGAGTAGAAGAGAAGAGAAAAGGAGAGTGGGAGAGAGGAAACCAGGACAGAGAGGAAAGAGTAGAAGAGAAGAGAAGAGAAAAGGAGAGTGGGAGAGAGGAAACCAGGACAGAGAGGAAAGAGTAGAAGAGAAGAGAAAAGGAGAGTGGGAGAGAGGAAACCAGGACAGAGAGGAAAGAAAAGGAGAGTGGGAGAGAGGAAACCAGGACAGAGAGGAAAGAGTAGAAGAGAAAGGGAGAGTGGGAGAGAGGAAACCAGGACAGAGAGGAAATGGAGAGTGGGAGAGAGGAAACCAGGACAGAGAGGAAAGGGAGAGTGGGAGAGAGGAAACCAGGAAAGAGAAGACGGGAAGAGAAGAGAAAATGAGAGTGGCACTGTAGCCAGCATGGGAGAGCTTTCCTGATGGTGTCAGTGGACTGTCTGAGTCAGACCCCACTCTCAGCCACAGTGAGAGCACCACACACCAGAGCCCTGCAGTACAGTCCATTTTAGTAGGCCAACTGCCCACCCAAATGTGTTGCCACACTAAAACAACAGCACAGTATCCCAATATCCACACTGGACATCTACTACTGGAACCAAATTGGATAGACTAAACGTAGACCAAATTCATTCATTCAAATATCAATCCTGCTGTAATTTTGGTCATTATACACAATAAAATATGATTTGACGAGAAACCATTCAGGATACCACTGCCACAATATATTTTGTTTAAAGAGCAACTGAACGCAAAAAAACAACTCTGGTTGAAAACAGCCTATGTTGTAAGGACAGACGCTGGGAGACGAGAAGCAAGTACAGGGAGTGAACATTTAATCAATAACAGACAAGAAACAAAACACGGACAGCGTCTGGATAGCGGAAACATAACAACATTAATGCTGACACGGGATGACTCTGAGGGAACAGACAGATATAGAAGGGGCAATCAACAAAGTGAAGGAGTCCAGGTGAGTCCAATGAAGTGCTGATTCACATAATGATGGTGACAGGTGTACGTAATGATGGGCAGCCCCGGCGTGACAGTAGTACCCCCCCAGGGGCGTCACCCGGGCATCCCACCTGGGCGAGCCTGATGGGTCGGCCAAGGCGTTGGAGCCCGACGAGCCGGCTGAGGCATGACGTGGGATGGGAGCCTGCCGAGCCCACTGAGGCGTGGGAGCCTGCCGAGCCGGCTGAGGCATGGGAGCCTGACGAGCCGGCTGAGGCATGGGAGCCTGACGAGCCGGCTGAAGCATGACGTGGGATGGGAGCCTGCCGAGCCAACCAAGGCAAGAAAACCTCTCGAGCCAGCTAAGTCATGGAAGCTCGACGAGCCAGCTGAGGCATCCCCGGTTCCTTCGGCAGCTGCACTCAACATCACCAACCAAAACAAAAAACAAAAAAAACTCCCAACATTGATATCAACATTCTGTCAGGACAGACACTGGGAGACGAGAAGCAAGTACAGGGAGTGAACATTTAATAAATAACGGACAAGAAACAAAACACAGACAGCGTCTGGATAGGGGAAACAAAGCGACATTAATGCTGACTCATGGATCAAACTGAGGAACAGACAGATATAGAGGGGGCAATCAGGAAAGTGAAGGGGTCCAGGTGAGTCCAATAACACGCCAATGCGCGTAATGATGGTGACAGGTGTGCGTAATGAATGGCAGCCTGATGCCCTCGAGTGCCAGAGAGGGGGAGTGGGAGCAGGCGTGACATACACTACCGTTCCAAAGTTTGGGGTCACTTAGAAATGTTTTTGAAAGAAGCACATTTTTTGTCCATTAAAATAACATCAAATTGATCAGAAATACAGTGTAGACATTGTTAATGTTGTAAATGACTATTGTAGCTTGAAATGGCTGGTTTTTAATGGAATATCTACATAGGCGTACAGAGGCCCATTATGAGCAACCATCACTCCTGTGTTCCAATGGCAAATTGTGTTAGCTAATCCAAGTTTATAATTTTAAAAGGCAAATTGATTAGAAAACCCTTTTGCAATTATGTTAGCACAGCTGACAACTGTTGTCCTAATTAAAAGAAGCAATAAAACTGGCCTTCTTTAGACTAGATGAGTATCTGGAGCATCAGCATTTGTGGGTTCGATCACAGGCACGAAATGGCCAGAAACAATGACCTTTCTTCTGAAACTCATCAGTCTATTCTTGTTCTAAGAAATGAAAGCTATTCCATGTGAGAATTTTTTTCTGATTTAGCTAAACTGGCCTGCCTGCCTAATGTACCTGCTAGCTACTACTAGCTAGTTTCATTGACAAACACAGAGATGGAAATCAGCTAGCTAGCTAGAGATTTTCGGGACTGATAAACAGTGTCTAGCTTGTGCTTATTTAAAATAGTTTGACAGATTGCTGCTGATGAAGTAGTAGACATGTTCTCAGAAATCAGTCCTGAGCGCAACCAGCAGCAGCTGGCTCGATTTACTCTCTAAAGCGCACTGACTTGTTTTTCATGCAAATGTTTTAACTTGAGAAATACTGCACCAAACACCTTAGCTAGATGTACAATTGGGTGACTAAGACCTCCTCTGCAAAAACCTCAAAATTAATAACAGATTTTTTGATTTATCTTAAATTAGTTCTGACTATTTTGAGGAAGTGGTGGTGGCTGTGTGGTTGCTATGGTGTCTCAAGAGTGACAACCAACAGTAACTTCCAGGGTACGATAAGCGAATATAACACAGGCACATCAAACCACACCCCCAAGATCCAAATCGTATTTTTCTTAAGGAGCAGCAGAAAAACACATGCAGAATTGGTGCGTTCAGACCCCCTTTAAGTGCTATAAAAAGGAATGAACATTGGTGCTTACGTCGAGAGCCACGGACTGTTTGGCCCAGGACTTCTTCACCTGGTCGTACATGATGGTGTTGTTGATGCCAAGGCCACAGAAGATCACAAAGGCCTGAAACACACCACACTGCTGTTACACTCCCAAGGTCACGACACACCGAAACAGGGAGACATGTTTGACGTCATAACAGACAAACAACTTGTTCACACACACACACACGCACACACATGCAGCACCTACGCACACCACGCAAAACAAAAGTCCTACCTCGAACAGTCTCTGGTCTGCATCATCAAACTGGTTACCATCCAGCCTGTTGAGCACCTGAGCCACACCTGCAACAACAGACATCAGGATCACTGACACTACCACAGACGCAGACCAGGCTAAAGCCCTCCTCTTTCTGAGACAACGGCCATTCCTGAGAGCCATCATTTTATCTGACACTAGTTCATTAGGGCTGGGCTACCATTGACTGGGCTGTCATACACACACTAGTTCCGCTCCCACAACCCCAATTAGCAGGAGGAAATCACACCCACACATTCATTAAAGTCATTGATAAAACAAGGCATTTTCTGCTATCACTTTTCAGTGCAATATGCAATGCTTCTACACTGTTGTTTTTGCGTGGACTCATGTCACTGTATTTCCTAGAAGAAGGAGTAAGAAACAGGAAACCGTAGTGTTGTTGACCTGAGTAATTAAAGTGTCTAAGCCTGTTGTAATGTAAGGTTGGAGGTCATGTCGATGGCAACAATAGAACACGGTGTATCCTTTGATCTTTTATTTCAAATACAAGTCCCCTCGTTTGGAGGCACGCCAGCAAGCAAAGACAGGCTGCTCTCCTCAGTTTATCTACTAATTAAAAAACCCAGGACTTTGCTGATAAGGCTAATTGTTAGTTGATAGAGAATCGTCTTCTATCACCCGAGAGAAATTATGCTAACAAGCAGATATTCAAGTTAGCATTGAGTCTCTGGAGAGGTCATTGTACGTTCTACAGTATGTCTCTATGGGTTGTACCGTAGGTTACTGGGGTGCTGTCAATATCACTGAAGATGGAATCATATTTTTACAACCTATTTAGAAGAGCATTGAGATAACAGTGATGTAACAATCTAGCCCAAGGCCTTTTTCCTCTATACTGTTATATCATAACCTCGGTACGTGGCAGGAGGATATCTACCTTCTGAATAAACAGATCTTTGACTTGATCATTTCTCTGCTGCTGTTGTGCTTTATAATGGCTTTATAATGGCTTTCAGTCCAGATCCTGATAGTTTCCTCCCACACACACATTATTCTCTCTCCTGCTCACTCTCTCTCTTATCCCCCTCCCAACCTCCATACGCACGCATGCACGCACACACACACACACACACACACACAATGCTTTCACGCACACACACCCACCCACCCCTCTCTCCTGCTCCCTCGCCTGCTCCCTCTTCCCCTCCCAACCTCCATGCACACACACACACACACACAATGCTTGCACGCACGCACACGCCCACCCACCCCTCTCTCCTGCTCCCTCTGTCTCTCATTCTTCCATCCCCCTCCCAACCTCCACGAGCACACACACATGCATGTACACACATGTACACGCATACACACACACACACACACAATGCTTGCTTGCACGCACGCACACACACGCACACATACCCACCCACAATGATCTGTGGTCGCGACTGACCGTCTGTAGCAGTGCTTTCCCTGGCAGCCATGCTGCTGATCACTTTGCACAGAAAGAAAACTAATGACTTCCCAAGTCAGATCTCTGTGGGCCTGAGTCTAGCTGCTAGCATTGCCTCTCCTTGCAATATCCAGCACCAACACCAGACTGTAGATCAATGATGTATCAGAGTGGTGAGGACCTTGGGGTGGTTGAGGAGCACAGAACACTGCATGGTGGAGCAGCCAGGACTAGGGAGGGAACTCCTCCTCTGTGAGAACTGACTGATATGAAGGCTTGGCTTTAATCAGGCTATACTGCTTTGAAAGGGCAATCTGGGAATCACAAAACGTCACCTTTCCACTTTTTCGGTAAACAGCTAAAAGACGGGGCAGGAGAAATGTAACCACAGTCAAATTCATAAGATGGAGCTATGGATGCAAGGACTGATCATCCGTGGAATTAAAATGACAGTTTTAACCATGTTTTGAAGCTATAAAGTGTTTGTTTGCAATTACAGTGTTCACAAGCAATGGAGTAAAACAAGCTTAGGGTTGCGATGGATTTAAACAGTTGAACTAAGTGTAATAGACATTAATGCATTATATTCTTCAAGAATCAATGGCTATATATCATTAATTTAAAAGTCCAGAAATGGATGTATCAATCCCAGATCGTCCCTTTAATTGAGCATCTAAATGCTACCTAGGAGAGCAGGCGGAGTATCCTCTCTGGATTCTCCAAACAAGACACAGTGACAATCTGAGGTTATCTGAGGTTTGGGACATCATGTACGTTGGTTTGTTGATGTTCCTCTCTCATTATTAAAATCACTTTAAGCTTGAATGCTGGATTATTTCTTTGTTTTGACATCTGTCAACACAGATTTCTCAACGGACATGTAATGGCACAACTGACTATCAAAAGAAGTCTGTGAAAAAAAGGACAATTTGAGAATTTACCAATGATTTGATGGTTGCTGTTCCAAATAGGTACACAAAGCACTGAACGAATGTGGAAGCCGGAGAACTGATCTGCCTAAATGAAAGAGAAAAGAGACTGGAGCTGAAACTGGGCTGTTAGGATTTATTAGACATGTAAACTGTATCTTTGAGAGACATACGGTGCCTTCAGAAAGTATTCATACCCCTTCATCTACATTTGGTTTTGTTACAAAATTGATTATATATATTTTTTTTAAATCTCACCCATCTACACACAACACCTCATCATGACAAAGTGAGAACATGTTTTTAGAAATGTTAAAATTTATGAAATACAGAATTATCTAATTTACATAAGTATTCACACCCCTGAGTCAATACATTGTAGAAGCACCTTTGGCAGCGATTACAGCTGTGAGTCATCTCTAAGAGCTCTGAGAGCTTTCCACACCTGGATTGAGCAACATCTGCCCATTATTCTTCTCAAAATTCTTCAAGCTCTGTCAAATTGGTTGTTGATCATAGCTATGCAACCATTTTCAGGTCTTGCCTTAGATATTCAAGCCGATTTAATTCTAAACTGTAACTCGGCCACTCATGTTCATTCACTGTCTTCTTGGTAAGCAACTCCAGTGTAGATTTGGCATTGTGTTTTAGGTTATTTTCCTGCTGGAAGGTGAATTAATCTCCCAGTGTTTGGTAGAAAACAGACTGAACCAGGTTTCCCTCTAGGTTCTTTGCCTGTGCTTAGTGCCATTCCGTTTCTTTTTTTTTTACCCTGAAAAACTTCCCAGTCCTTAAAGATGACAAGCATAGCCATAACATGATGCAGCCATCACTATGCTTGAAAATATTGTGAGTGGTACTCAGCATTGTGTTGTAATGGATTTGCCACAAACATAATACTTTGTATTGAGGACAAAAAGTGAATTGCTTCGCCACATGTTTTGTAGTATTACTATAGTGCAAACAGAAAGCATGCTTTGGAATATTTGTATTCTGTACAAGCTTCCTTCTTTTCACTCTGTCAGTTAGGTTAGAATTGTGGAGTAACTACAATGTTGTTGATTCATCCTCAGTTTTCTCCTATCACAGCCATTAAACTCTGTAACTGTTTTAAAGTCACCATCAGTCTCATGGTGAAATCCATGAGAGGTTTCCTTCCTCTCCGGCAACTGAGTTAGGAAGGACGTCTTTATCTTTGTATTGACTGGGTGTATTGATACACCATCTTATTTTTTTTCTACCAATAGGTACCCTTCTTTGCAAGGTATTAGAAAACATCCCTGGTGTTTGTGGTTGCATCTCTGTTTAAAATTCACTGTTCGACTGAGAGACCTTACCGATAATTGTATGTGTGGGGTAAAGAGATGAGGTAGTCATTTAAAAATCATGTTAAACACTATTATTGTACACCGAGTGAGTCCATGCAACTTATTATGAGACTTGTTAGGCACATATTTACTCCTAAACCTATTTAGGCTTGCCATAGCAAAGGGCTTGAATACTTGACTCAAGATATTTCAGCTTTAAATGTTGTATTAACTTGTAAAAATGTTGAAAAACATAATTGCACTTTCACATTATGTGGTATTGTGTGTCAGTTAGGTTAGAATTGTGGAGTAACTACAATGTTGTTGATTCAATACCACGTGGTATTGTGTGTAGGCTGTAACACAACAAGTGGAAAAAGTCAAGGGGTGTGAATACTTTCTGAAGGCACTGTAGAGAATGTAACGCATGCATTCTTTCAGCAGTATTTCAACTCTGCATAGGTACAAGGTTCACTGTGGATCGGACATAATCATTTTCAATACAATCACAAAAACAGGGGCACCGTTGGTTGCATTTTATCGACCATTATTATCACGTGAAGATCAACCGTTGAGATCGGAACTCAAACATCAGACAGAAAAGCCTCGGAGCCATATCAAACGGATATTATCATATATAATTCATAATCATGTGACAGCAATCAAAGCTGTAGTATTGTTTGGGTCTTTTATGAGGCTTGCTTCTCCGATTTTAACCAATAAAAATAGCTGCTGAATGGTTTTGGTTATCATTCAAATACATACAGTAAATGTATATACTGTACAGTAAGCACCTAAACATGGTACATACAGTGCCTTCGGAAAGTATTCAGACCCCTTCACTTATTCCACATTTTGTTACGTTATAGCCTTATTCTAAAATGGATTAAATGGAGAGAAAACAATCCTCAGTAATCTACACACAAATACCCAATAATGATAAAGTAAAAACAGGTTTACATTTTTTTTGCACATTTATTAAATATAAAAAACAGAAATACCTTATTTACATAGGTATTCAGACCCTTTGCTATGAGACTAGAAATTGAGCTCAGGTGCATACTGTTTCCATTGATCATCCTTGAGATGTTTCTATAACTTGATTGGAGTCCACCTGTGGTAAATTAAATTGGAAAGGCCACACCTGTCTATATAAGGTCCCACAGTTGACAGTGCATGTCAGAGCAAAAACCATGGCATGAGGTAGAAGGAATTGTCCGTAGAGCAATCCGAGACAGGATTGTGTCGAGGCACAGATCTGGGGAGTACCAAAACATTTCTGCAGCATTGAAGGTCCCCAAGAACACAGTGGCCTCCATCATTCTTAAATGGAAGAAGTTTGGATTCACCAAAACCCTTCCTAGAGCTGGCTGGCAGGCCAAACTTAGCAATCAGGGGAGAAGGGCCTTGGTAAGGGAGGTGACCAAGAACCCGGTGGTAACTCTGACAGAGCTCTAGAGTTTGTCTGTGAAGATGGGAGAACCTTCCAGAAGGACAACCATCTCTGCAGCACTCCACCAGTCAGGCCTTAATGGTAGAGTGGCCAGACAGAAGCCACTCCTCAGTAAAAGGCACATGATAGCCCGCTTGGAGTTTGCCAAAAGGCACCTAAAGGGCTCTCAGACGACAAGAAACAAGATTCTCTGGCCTGAATGCCAAGCGTCACATCTGGAGGAAACCTGGCACAATCCCTACGGTGAAGCATGGTGGTGGAAGCACAATGCTGTGGGGATGTTTTCAGCGGCAGGGACTGGGAGACTAGTTAGGATTGAGGCAAAGATGAAAGGAGCAAAGTACATTGAGATCCTTGATGATAACCTGCTCCAGAGCGCTCAGGACCTCAGACTGGGGCGAAGGTTAATTTTCCAATAGACCCTAAGCACACAGCCAAGACAACACAGGAGTGGCTTCGGGACAAGTCTCTGAATGTCCTTGAGTGGCCCAGCCAGAATCTGGACTTGAACTCGATCGAACATCACTGGAGAGACCTGAAAATATCTGTGCAGCAACGCTCCCCATCCAACCTGACAGACCTTGAGAGGATCTGCAGAGAAGAATGGGAGAAACTCCCCAAATACAGGTGTGCCAAGCTTGTAGCATCATACCTGAGAATACCTCAAGGCTGTAATCGCTGCCAAAGGTCCTTCAATACAGCACTGAGTAAAGGGTCTGAATACTTATGTAATGTGATATATAGATTTTTTATATATATATAAATTTGCAAAACATTTCTACAAAACTATTTTTGCTTTGTCATTATGTTGTATTGTGTGTAGATTGATGAGGGGAAAAAACAATAATCCATTTTAGAATAAGGCTGTAACCTAACAAAATGTGGAAAAAGTCAAAGGGTCTGAATACTTTCTGAAGGCACTGTATACAGTACAGTTGAAGTCGGAAGTTTACATACACCTTTGCCAAATACATTTAAACTCAGTTTTCACAATTCCTGACATTTAATCCTAGTAACAATTCCCTGTCTTTGGTCAGTTAGGATCACCACTTTATTTTAAGAATGTAAAATGTCAGAATAATAGTAGAGAGAATGATTTATTTCAGCTTTTATTTCTTTCATCACATTCCCAGTGTGTCAGAGGTTTACATACACTCGATTAGCATTTGGTAGCATTGCCTTTAAATTGTTTAACTTGGGTCAAACGTTCTGGGTAGCCTTCCACAAGCTTCCCACAATAGGTTAGGTGAATTTTGGCCCATTCCTCCTGACAGAGCTGATGTAACTGAGTCAGGTTTGTAGACCTCCTTGCTCGCACACGCTTTTTCAGTTCTGCCCACAAATTTTCTATAGGATTGAGGTCAGGGCTTTGCAATGGCCACTCCAATACCTTGACTTTGTTGTCCTTAAGCCATGACCCCAAACTTTGGAAGTATGCTTGTGCTCATTGTCCATTTGGAAGACCCATTTGCGACCAAGCTTTAACTTCCTGACTGATGTCTTGAGATGTTGCTTCAATATATCCACATAATTTTCCATCCTCATGATGCCATCTATTTTGTGAAGTGCACCAGTCCCTCCTGCAGCAAAGCACCCCCACAACATGATGCTGCCACCACCGTGCTTCACGGTTGGGATGGTGTTCTTCGGCTTGCAAGCCTCCCTCTTTTTCCTCCAAACATAACAATGGTCATTATGGCCAAACAGTTCTATTTTCGTTTCATCAGACCAGAGGACATTTCTCCAAAAAGTACGATCTTTGTCCCCATGTGCAGTTGCAAACCGTAGTCTGGCTTTTTTATGGCAGTTCTGGAGCAGTGGCTTCTTCCTTGCTGAGCGGCCATTCAGGTTATGTCGATATAGGACTCGTTTTACTGTGGATATAGATACTTTTGTACCTTTCCTCCAGTATCTTCATAAGGTCCTTTGCTGTTGTTCTGGGATTGATTTGCACTTTTTGCACCAAGGTACATTAATCTCTAGGAGACAGAACACGTCTCCTTCCTGAGCGGTATGACGGCTGCGTGGTCCCATGGTGTTTATACTTGCATACTATTGTTTATACAGATGAATGTGGTACCTTCAGGCGTTTGGAAATTGCTCCCAAGGATGAACCAGACTTGTGGAGGTCTACAATTTTTTTTCTGAGGTCTTGGCTGGTTTATTTTTATTTTCCCTTGATGTCAAGCAAAGAGGCACTGAGTTTGAAGGTAGTCCTTGAAATACATCCACAGGTACACCTCCAATTGACGCAAATTAAGTCAATTAGCCTATGAGAAGCATCTAAAGCCATGACATAATTTTCTGGAATTTTCCAAACTGTTTAAAGACACAGTCAACTTAGTGTATGTAAACTTCTGACCCACTGGAATTGTGATACAGTGAATGATAAGTGAAATAATCTGTCTGTAAACAATTGTTGGAAAAATGACTTGTGTCATGCACAAAGTAGATGTCCTAACCGACTTGCCAAAACTATAGTTTGTTAACAAGAAATTTGTGGAGTGGTTGAAAAACGAGTTTAAAATGACTCCAACCTAAGTGTATGTAAACTTCTGACTTCAACTGTATATTGTAATGTAGCTCCAGAGGAGACGATTTTACCTCTGCGTCAAACCGGGGATCCTGGTAGGCATCACTGATGTTGACGGGCAGACCAGTGGACGCTACCAACTCTGCTATACTGTTGTTGATGAGCCAATCAGAGTAGGAGGACTTCTCCATGCTGTCTTTAAAACTACAGGGACACCCGGACGTGGAGGGAGGAGAAGAGAGAAAGTGAAATATTTGGGTCGTTGTAATTATTGACAATGCAGTGGAGAAGAGGAGGAGAAGGACCATAAGTCACATGCTTGTTCACTGAGAGGACAAATCTTCCGTTGTGGCTCGGATCATGTTGTTCAACCTTTTGTTTGGTTGGTTTGGTCTTTGACCATCAATAACCGTCATCATTATCCTCTTCGAAAAGGGATTCTTTTTCACATCTCAAACTCAGGCACATGCACGTCCGCTGTTGTTGTTGTTTCCCTTTTTTGCCATGATTTGTATTTAATGAATGTCTCATGGATATCAATAAGGCTCTCCAGCACCTTCTGAAGTAATGAAAAGTTAATTGTGGGATTGTCTTCCTCCCCAGTAGACGCCCACACTGCGGGAGAATTGACTCCTTCCTCAACACAGGCTTCGCATTCAGGTTAGGGTGCATCCATAGCATATTTCTCAGCTAGCGCCTCCTGTGCCTTTCCCCTAACGACACCATACTGTACATACTTGTTTATTGACAAGGAACTTTAAAGATACACATAGAGACACTGTGTCCTCTGAAATCTCTCTGATATCTCCCCCATGTAGATGTAAAACCCACACACACGCAGCAGGGACTAAACCTCAGTAGTGTGATCACTTCTCTAGCTTCTTCTGCCTCCCGTTAGGTGCAGCCAGAGAACCAGCAATGGAAGCACACAGTACCTCAAAATTATTCTCCCCAAGGGTATAGAATTTCCCAGGTGCTTTAAAACGCCTACGCCTTTGACGTCAGATTTATTCACTTAATTAAACACATAAATCTTGCACAATCCCCTACGCAAAAATAACCTTTTGGAATAGCATCATAAACACATATTCCTTTGAACTTGGTGATCATTTCTGTTTACTTTATAACTTGGAATCAGGCTATGGTCATTTGTCTGCCATTATGGGAGAGCAGTGTGCACTTCACATGATAAGAGCAACACAAATCAAAGGTTATGCGTCTCCTGTCAGAAACGGCTGAACTGGCCAGCCATGCAGCCTGACATTTCACTGATTACTATATCATTATGCTAAGATGCTTTTTTTAATTACAGCAGTAGTTATCATTGCAGCCTTGAAGTGGGCATGTCTGTTGTAGCCTGCACCGGACTGGAGGATAATTTGTCATCCTTTTGGTGAGGTTTTTCCATCCATAAACAACCCACATTGTCTCCAGCCCCTCCACTTCCAGCCCTTCCCCTGCCTCGCGGGGGAGAGAAGCTCCAAACCCCAATTAAGGAGGATTCCTACAACATGGCCTTCCGCATTTACAATCCCCAATATTACTTCCGCCATATTTAATCTCCACATTTTCTTCCCTTTTTCGAAGAAGTTCCACAGAGAAAATTAACAAACAGTTTTCACTGTTTGAGCTTAGAACTAGTCAGATGAGGTTTTGCGCAGACTTCGCAGGTCCTCCGGCGGTGTATGTCTGCAAAGGCGGAGCTGCGATTCTTTGGCGAGAGCCTTGACATCAGGAGCAGAGGGAAATGGGAATATTTGTGTGACAGAATACGAGCTGCACTCACTACGCAGAAGCACACACGCAGCTCATGTGGAAAGAACTCCTGCTTTCAAAGGGCTGTCAACTGGACAGATTTGAATCTTTAAATCCGTAAATGTCACACAAACTCATTTGTCAAATGTGCATTTAAGTTGGCCAATTAGGCCACGGGTCTTTTGATGACTCTGATAAATATGAAGAGATTTTTTTACAGAGGAGATTCCGTATACAGTATGAGGTGGTGAAGTGTTCATATGTTAATCAGTAAATCCAGAC